>NC_080425.1:57503229-58103229 GCF_029873635.1 Malania oleifera
CGTCTGATACCCGAATAATTGCCATTCACAATTGGTCGCACATAATCCTTCAAGGCGCGTGGCTGCGCATTATCTTGTCCGTTCTCCATGGCTAATACCCTCTTTTTCCTTAGTGTTCTAAGCGTTCTTTCAATCTTTGGATCAAAAGGAATAATGGCACGTGTTCTAGCACTGCGCATCCAACATAAAAAACACACCAGAAATACAAAAAAAAAAAATAAAAAAAAAAATAAAGAAAATAAATAAATTAAAATATAAAAATAAAATTCTAAATTAAAACCAAGATTACTTTGTATCGATATTGGCAAAAATAAGAAAAACTCACTCCCAGGCAACGGCGCCAAAAACTTGACCGGTGCAAACTGCAAGTGCACAGTATCGTAGTTTTATAATATAATGATGTGTAGAGTATCGTCCTCAAGGATTGATGTCTTAATTTTACCAAGTACCGAAATTTTACTAATCTTGATTTTATTTAGAAAAATTAATAATTTTAGACTGCAAAATTTAAACAAAGCTACTTTAAATAAACTATTCAGAAGAATTTAAAACTGGATACCGCGTGTCAAATTGATGATGGTGAAAACTTCTAGGAAACCGATTTCACCTAGTTTCTCACTATGCTTTACTCATTTAGCTAATTTAACTTCGTTTTCTCTGTTTGTTAGCAAATCGCCAATTTTTCCAAAAGCCTCTTTTGATAGTCAATCAGAACCTATTCTTGTTTATTATTTAACATAAGAGTATGCAAATTAATAACGCAAGAACGCAGTAAGACCCTCGATTTTTAATGCTATGTAAGTTCATACAAGTCTTTCGATCTCTATATTTACCTATGCTGAATTATTCAAGATTTATCCTATAATCCCCCCTTTCGGTAGCAAATCAAAAAACTAAAATCATTTAATTAGTGGCCAGTTAATTAAAAGCATTAGGCACAGAATAATTCAAACAAACATTAATGAAAACTACTTCAAATTAGCATCAAAGAGCAAGCATAGTTCGAAACTGGCTACATCGTTTTCCTAGAATTCAAAAATTTAGTTCATTTCGAAAATTAAATCCAACATAACAGATTTCACGATATTTTCTTCAATTTGGAGCTTACGGGAAATATCAACACTCGCCGCACCGCCGTCGTGCGTCATGAACACCCTGAACACCGCCGTTGTTCGTCGCCTTTCAATTATGAAAAGATATTATTTTTACGTGCTTCCAACTCTCCTTTGCTAGCTGTGTGTGTATCTTCGCAGCACCCCCAAAAGATAACCACAAGAAAGCTCCCCAAAAAATAAATTTTCCAAGAAACTCTCTGTGGTTTGGCCTCCCTTGTGTGTCTAACCAAGAAAAACCTTTTTTTTTTTTTTTTTTCTATGGTGCGGCCTCTCCCTTCTCTCCAGCCCAACACACACTGCCCCCCCTCCTCTCTTCTTGCACACGGCTCTCTCCCAAGGAAACCCTCCTCCTTTTGACTTTTCCTCTTTCCTTTCCTTTTTGCTTTCCTTTCTTTGCTTTTCTTCCCTTTCTTTTGTCTTTCCATTTTTTGTATTTCCTTTCTAAAAACCCAGCACCTCACCCTTCTGAGATGACCCGGCTGCATGGCCGGGTCACATCTCATTTTTTGATTTTTTGATTTTTTTTTTCAAAGGTACATGAATTGCCCTCCTCTTTCAAGCCCACTTTCAACCCTCTTACAGCTCGTAACTCTCAAAGCTTAAAACACAAAAGATGTAGAACTCTTTTTCAAAGTTTCCCAGAATTTTGAATCGTCTCGATCGGAGCTCGGATGAGAAAGTTACGCTAAGATTACAAAGAATTGTTGAAATAATCCATAAAACGGCGTATGCTAACTTCACGTCTGATTTCGATCTTGATGCATCCATTATTTTGCAAAATGCAAAACATGAAAATTGTATAAAATTTTCTTATCTTTCTATAGCATCCTGAGTCATCTAAATCGGAGGTTGGATGAGAGAGTTACGCCAAGATTACGAAGAATTGTCGTTGGTTTTTGGCTTCCGATAGTTGCCCTACAAGAAAAAATACCAAAATTTTATAAATTACTTAATAAAACTCAAATATTATAAATAGAACATAATTTTAAAATATTGAGAGTAATTAGGCATTTAAATACAAAATAGGATTCCCAATGCATGAATTAAAGCACCTAATTACGCAATTTAAGCACGTAATCATAACTCGCGCCTACGGGTGGCACAATCCTGTCATGAGGGGTTAAATCATGACTTTTAATTATCCATGGGAAAGATGCATTTTTGAATGGTCCCTAGGAGATTAGATGGAAATTTTTTTGGAATGTTCATGTTGTATGTATACTTTGGGAATACTGAAACTCTGGAATTGTATATATGGATGTATGTCTTTACATTTACCGTTGCATATGGAATTATATGTATGTTCAGGTTTCATAGTCCCCACTTAGTTTGGGATGACGTTATAGATTTTATTCAGGGTATCAAAGTAGTATAATTTTATGATATATATGTATATATATATATATATATATATATATATATATATATATATATATATATATATATAAATGGTATGAAAATTAGGTCGTTACAATTTGGTATCAGAGCCTAAGTTGCTAGGTTCTGTAGACTCTAGAGTGTAGTGAAAATAATACCAGAGTATAGGAAAAAGGATTTGAGGTTTTGTTCTATAGTTTGGAGGCAGGACTTCCGTGATGGTTTCTGTGTCTTTCCTGGGTTGACGATTTCAAGAAAGTCATTGTAAACAATTGTTGGGTTGTGTTTCTAAAGTGTAGGGTTGAATCTCAAAATAAGATAAGGATGTGAGGATAGAGGGATAATATAAGATTTTGATTAGATACGTAAATTATAAGGATAGGGTCCCTAAGTCATGTTTATTGTTTTTTTTCAAGATGGACCTTGGGGGTGGCAGTGCTCATGCGAGTGGTAGTGAGGGTGCAGGGCCCTCAAATGCAGGTGGAGCTGATTTAGATGTAGCATTACGTAGTGTAGCTTAGTAGGTCATGACTGAGATTGCACGGAACTCCAGAGTATAGGGAGGCCCGATTGCAAGCCCGAGTTGTACCATAGAAAAGTTTACAAAGATGAATCCTACAGCGTTTTCTAGAGGAGCTGATCCTGCAGTTGCTGAGAACTAGATGCAAGAGATTGAGAAAATACTAACGGTGCTCCAATGCACAGATTAGCAGCAGGTCCTATATGCTACCTATAAATTGACCGACGAGGCTGAGAGGTGGTGGAAAACTACAAGGTTATTAGAGGAGCAGAGACCCATACCGGTGGTTATGACCTAGAGCCGGTTCAGAGAGATATTCTTTGATAGATATTTTTCTACCACTGTCAGAGAAGCTAAAGTACAGGAGTGTTTGAATTTGTCCTAGGGACAGATGACAGTTAAGAGGTATGTGGAAAAATTCATCGAGTTGTCGTGCCTCTGCCCTTATATCGTCCCAGATGAATCTAAGAAGGCTAGGATGTTAGAAAGAGGTTTGAGATGGGACATTTATAAACAGGTGGTAGTTCTTAAGGTTCAGGATTTCTCTCAGTTAGTAGATAGGGCCACCATAGTAGAGGAGAGCAATCAAGGAGATGCAGGAACATCAAATCAGAAGAAGAGGTCTGTTCCCTCAAGTTTTTGGACTGGTTCTAGTTGGGGTCCATGAAGAGGAGACAGATATAGTGGAGGTCAGAGGCAGATGGTGGGACATCACGAGAATCAGGGTGTGCAAGCCTATCCTGTGTGTCAGACGTGCAGAAAGAAATATCTGGGAGAATGTCAAGCAAGGAAAGATGTCTGTTATCGTTGTGGGAGACCTGGCCATATGGCACGAGCATGTCCAGGACCACCGATCCATGCACTAGCTCCTAGACCATTCCGGAGTGGTTATCAGTTACCCCGTCGAGGTCAGTAGAGGAACACAGCTCCAGCGAGGGTTTATGCTTTGACACCGGGAGACACTGAGGCTGTCAGAGACGTTATTTCAAGTACACTTATTGATTTACCATATAAAGTTGTTATTTTATTTGACTCAGGTGCCACCCATTCCTTTGTATCATCGGGATATGCTAGAGTATATGGGGTCGAGGCACAGTTATTAGATGTTGAGTTGTCATTAGCTACACCGACTGGATCAGTAGTGAGATGTATGAGGGTACTTAGAAACTATCTAGTGGGTATTCAGGGAAAAGTGTTACCAGTCGATCTTGTGGTGTTAGACATGCAGGGGTTTGATGTGATATAGGGTATGGATTGGCTGGCAGCTAATTACGATAATATTGATTGCCATCAGAAAGAGGTGATCTTCAGACCCCCAGGTGAGCAAGAATTCAGGTTCGTGGGTTTGCGTGTGCATGCCTCACCACAGTTAGTGTCGGCTATTGAGGCGAGGAGGCTACTTCACGGTGGTTGCCAAGGATATATTACCTATATAAAGGAGCTGCCAAAGGAAGAACTAAAACAGGCTGACATATCAATGGTTAAAGAATTTTTAGATGTCTTTCCAGAGGAGTTATCTAGCTTACCACCATATCGGGAGATAGAATTTACAATTGATTTGCTTCCAGGGATGACACCAATATCTAAAGTGCCTTGCATAATGGCTCTAGCTGAATTGAAAAAATTGAAAGACTAGCTACAAGAGTTGTTAGATAAAGGTTTTATTAGGCCCAGCGTATCGCCCTAGGGAGCACCAGTCTTGTTCATGAAAAAGAAGGATGAGACCATGAGGATGTGTATTGATTACAGAGAGATAAACAAAGTGATAATCAAGAATAAATACCCTCTTCCCAAAATCGACAATCTATTTGATCAACTCTAGGAGACTCAGGTCTATTCCAAGATTGACCTCCGGTTAGGTTACCACTAGGTGAAAGTTAAAACAGAGGACGTTTCGAAAACAGTCTTTAGGACCATGTATGGGCATTATGAGTTTCTAGTTATGTCGTTTGGTCTGACCAATGCACCGGCTACATTCATGGACCTGGAGAATCGGGTGTTCCATCAATATCTGGACCATTTCGTTGTGGTTTTTATAGATGATATACTGGTCTACTCAAAAAGTTTTGAGGAGCACGAGTATCATTTGAGGCTGGTGTTGCTGATATTGAGAGAAAGAAAGTTGTATGCAAAATTCAAGAAATATGAATTCTAGTTGAGGCAGGTCACCTTTCTAGGGCATGTGATCTCTAGGAATGGCATATCAGTTGATCTAGGTAAGATAGAAGTAGTGGTAGATTGGCCGAGGTCGAGAAATGTTCAGGAGATCAGGAGTTTTCTAGGTCTGGTAAGGTATTACCGGTGCTTTGTAGATGGTTTTTCTAGACTATTGGGTCCCTTGACATGGCTCATGAGGAAGAATGCAAGGTTTGAATGGTCTTATGAGTGTGAGTAGAACTTCCAGGAGTTGAAGCAGCGGCTGATTACTGCTTCGATTTTAGCTATTCCATAAGGAGATGATGGATCTGTCATATACAGTGATGTGTCCTAGAGGGGACTTGTGTGCGTGTTGATGCAGCATGGAAGAGTTATTGCTTATGCATCTAGGCAACTTAAAGAATATGAGAAGAACTATCCTGCGCATGATTTAGAATTAGCTGTGGTGGTGTACGCTCTCAAAATCTGGAGGCATTATCTTTATAGTGGGAAATGTGAAATCTTCACAAACCACAAAAGTTTGAAGTATTTCTTCACCTAGAGAGAGTTGAATATGAGATAGAGGAGGTGGCTAAAGCTTATTAAAGATTATGAATGCACTATCAGCTACCACTCAGGGAAGGCAATGTGGTGGCTGATGCATTGAACCAAAAATCTATGGGGGCAAAGTTGTCGGCAGTGGAGATTTAGCATCTGATCCAAATGGATGTGGAGAGACTCGGGGTAGATATAGTATAGGGTGATCTCCATGTATTTATTACTAATCTAGTGGTGCGGCCTACTCTGTAGGAGAGGATTAAAGCCACCCATGGGAATGATGCAGAGTTAATAGAATTGATAGAAAAAGTATAGGACAAACAGGGGGAAGATTTCAGCATTTCAGATGATGGGGATATGAGGTTCCATACCAGGCTATGCGTTCCTGTAGATGCCAATATCAGGAGGACAGTCTTAGAGGAGGCTCATAGATCCATTTACACTGTGCATCTGGGTAGCACGAAAATGTACCGGGATCTACGAGAATCTTTCTGGTGGAGTGGAATGAAGAGGGAGATAGTTGAATTCATGAAGCAGTACTTGATGTGCTAGCAGATAAAGGTTGAGCACCAGAGACCCGCTAAGCAGTTGCAGCCACTTTACATCCCTGAGTGGAAATGGGATCATGTCTCTATGGACTTTGAAATAGGGCTACCACCAGCATGACAAGGACAAAACGCTATTTGGGTGGTCGTAGATCGACTAACGAAGACCACTCACTTCATCCCTATCAAAGTTAACTATTCTATGGACAGGCTAGCAGAGTTGTACATTCAGGAGATAGTTCGCCCCCATGGTGTGCCGGTATCTATAGTCTCAGATTGTGACCCCCGATTTACATCACAGTTTTGGAAGAGCTTTCAAGAGACTATGGAGTCACAGTTATCATTTAGCACAACTTTTCATCCTTAGACATATGGACAGACAGAGATGACGATTCAGATACTTGAGGATATGCTGCGAGCTTGTACACTGGATTTCGGGGGTTGTTGGACCCAGTATATGCCACTAGTTGAGTTTGCCTATAATAATAGATATCAGGCCAACATTAGCATGGCACCTTTCAAGGCATTGTATGGTAGGAGGTGTCATTCACCTTTATATTAGGAAGAAATGAGAGAAAGGGAAGTTTTGGGACCAGAATTGGTGCAGCAGGCGTACAATAAAGCCTGACTTATTAAAGAAAGAATTAGTGCAGCTCAGAATCAGCATAAAAGTTATGTAGATACTCGCCACCGGGAGTTAGAGTTTGACGTGGGAGATCGGGTATTTTTTAAGGTAGCTCCACTGAGAGGAGTAATGAGATTTGGGAAGAAGGGTAAGCTGGGCCCCAAGTACATTGGCCCTGTAAGAACCCGAACCATGATATAGGGGTTAATTATGTAAAAGAGGGGTAAAAATGAAATTTGAATAGAATTTGTTGACGAGGCCATAATTCGTTGACGAAGGTTGAAGGCTTCTCGTCGACGAAATTCAGAAGCTCGTCGACGAGTGAATGTCGAGAGGTCCAAGAAAATGTGAAATATCTGGCTTGTCGATTAGGCTGCCAATTCGTCGACGAGGCTAGTGAAGAATTCGTCAACGAGGACCCCAATTTGTCGACGAATCCTTTCAGGTCAAAGCCCTATAAAAGGCATTTTTGGGTTGCTTTGGGGCTAAGTTTTCCCAAAACTCTCTCTCTCTCTCTCTCTAGAACTCTCCCTACACTCTATCTTTCTAGTTTTCTTTACCAATCGTTGCCCGGTTCATAAATCCAACGTTAGTACGAGGATTAGCGAAGGATTCTCTACGTTTCTAGCGGATCAGAATCTCGTTTCGAGCGATTTCGGGTTTGGGGCTAAAATCAAGGTAAGACTCGATTTTCATTTATGATTCAGTATATGTGTAGTAGTACGGATTATAAGCATGTACTGTATTGTGGTTTATAGGTTTTGGAGCCTCGGTTCGTAGTTTTGGGGACCGTAGAGTTCGTAGTTGGAATTTGGGTTAAGGTAAGGGGATTTTGTTTATATCAGTTTATTTTCGAAATTAGGATCGATAAGCTTGTAGGCTACGATCGTATGTATGTTTTGACTACTTATTTGGAGAAATCTATTGGGTAAAATACAGGACTTTCGAGTATCATCTCTACTTTGTTTTGGAAACTGTTGGTTATGTTAAAATTGTACTATTGAGGTGACCGTAATCCATATTTGCATAAACTGTATACTTGAAATTGTAATTGATATGATTTGCTGTAAACCAAATAAGTGTGGTATGTATGGGTGTATGAATTTGTTCCAGGTATTTGTAAAACAGCTATGTGGCGGCTAATTACCTTACGCTGAAATGTATAGGAATATGAGTTCCAAAATGATTCTAGGGATTTGTAAAACAGCCATGTATTGGTTAACTACACTGGGCAAGAGTGGTCGGCTCTATATCCGGGGTGTGCAATATCACCAGTATGATCCGGCTGGTCAACGAAGGGTGTGTTGTACACCATATGTAGCAATGTAATCACTGTGGGCCTAGGTCGTTGCGTCGTAGTTGTGCATGTGGCAATGTAATCATGGTGAGACTAGGTGACCTTGTGTAGTTACGTATGTGGCAATGTAATCACTGTGGGCCTGAGTCGTCGCTTCGTAGTTGCATGTGTAGCAATGTAATCGCTGTGAGACTAAGTGACCTTGTGTAGTTGCGTATGTAGCAATGTAATCACTGTGGGCCTAAGTCATTGCATTGTAGTTGCGTATGTAGTAATGTAATCGATGTGAGACTAGGTGACGTTGTGTAGTTGCGTATGGAGCAATGTAATCATTATTGGGCCTCAGTTGTCACAACGTGGTTGCGTATGTAGCAATGTAATCGCTGTGAGACGAGGTGACCTTGTGTAGTTGCGAACTAGTGTGATGACACTGACCATATGTGTTGGGTATCATATCTACTGGAATGGTTTTGTGAAATTACTGGAACTGTATGGAACTATATGTATACGTATGAAACTGTATGGAAATGTTTCGAACTGTATTGTATCTTTTATAGTGTTATGAAGTATGTAAAATAATACTGGTATGCCACACACTGATGTGACCTGCTTTCTTCCTTATTGAGAGGTGTCTCACCTTGAATGTACGTACAATATTTTTCAAGTCCCTAAAGTAGCCATAAGTAGCATCCTAGCATTGGGGAGCAAGGGTGTCGTAGCTACTGCTAGTACCTACTAGGTACGAGTTTTGGTATCCAAGTTGTCGGGATAGTTTTGTGGACACCTGGGTAATGTGTTGTAATTATGGGAATGTATATCCTAGTTTGTATAAGACTCTGGTATGATACTGGTTATGTATAAAAGACTGTATTTCACCGCATATTATAGATGAGTATGGAGGTTTGTATGTATGTATGTGGGCATTCGTTCACCCCACGGGGTCAGATCCTCTATTTATATTGTATCAGGTATGTTTTTAATTGATATAGAGGCAGGTTAGGTTACTAAATTCACACCTGGGACCCATCTGCGAGTTCGGGGCGTGACAGCTTGGTATAAGAGCTAATCAGGTTGTTAGGTCTTGTAGACTTAGTTAGGAGTATTGATGTGTTCATACCAGAGTATAGGATGTGGGAAATGGGTAGTGTTGGTCGAGGGTTGTTCTGTTACTAGATCGGGATGTGTCGGGGGTATTCCGTGTTTTTCCTGGAATGACGATTCCAATAAAGGCAGGGTAGACCATTGATGGATTCGTGTCGGTGTAGTTGACATAATTAGGTGTATGATTGTGTTAACTGTGTATGATATAGGAATTCTAACCGATTCCTATTCTGTTTTCAGAATGGAGCCCAAGGATAATAACTTGGAGAGTGGCTCTGAGGAGACGGCGAGTGTTGAGTCTCCTTCTGTGTCTTGTGGTTTAGCGAAACAGGTGATCCGAGAGATTGGGCGGAATGTTAGGAGACGCGAGAGCTCTCCTATTGATGCGGGGTGTACCATCGAGAGGTTCACACGCATGCACCCTTCGACATTTACGGGAGGACCGAATCCGATAGTGGCGGAAGATTGGGTCGAGAAGACCGAGAGGATTTTGAAGGTTCTCCACTGCACTGAGAAGTAGAAGGTTTTGTACGCTACCTTCCAGCTGATTTGGGAGGCGGAGCGATGGTGGACGATAGTGAGCCTGCTAGAGAGGCAGAGAGCTAGTCCATCTGGTATGACATGGGGTCGCTTCAAGGAGGTATTTTTTGAGAGATACTTTCCGATCTCCACTTGGGATGCGAAGGCCGATGAGTTTTTGAGCCTGATATAAGGAACTTTGACGGTGCAGAAGTATGCTGCCAGATTTATCGAGTTGTCTCGATTTGCACCGTAGTTGGTTCTGAATGAGCACGAGAAGGCTCAGAGGTTCGAGAGGGGTCTGAGGAAAGACATCCACTGTCTTATGGGGATGCTACAGATCCGTGAGTTCTTTGTCTTGGTGGATAAAGCCACCATATTTGAGACCGACCTTCGGGGAGATGAGATAGTGCAGGATCGGGGGAAAAGGCCAATATCTTCTGGTCCTTATAGTAGTCCTCAGTAGGGTCAGTGGAAGAAGAAGAAAAGCTACAGTTCGGGTTATCGGCGGAACATCGAGCAGATGAACACTTAGGAGGATCCATCCTCCACACCGTGCGCCAAGTGCCATAAATGGCACGATGGAGAGTGTCAGCCATTCTGGGGTGTCTGCTACAACTATGGCAAGTCGAGCCACATGGGGAAGAGCTGTCAGGAACAGAGGAGGATTATGCTTGCATAGAGCCAAAACCGTGGAAGTAATCAGATGCCTCGGGGGAATTACTAGGCAACAAAGGCTCCGGCGAGAGTATATTCACTTACTCCAGCAGATGCGGAACATGCTAGGAATGTGGTGATAGGTACCATGTTATTGCTTTCGAATAGAGCTGTTGTTTTATTTGATTCGGGGGCAACCCATTTGTTCATATCTGCTACTTTTGTGAAGTTGTGTGGGGCAGAAACCTGTGTGATGAATGAAATATTGTCTATGACTACGCCTACTGGGAATGTAACAATTTGTAGTAAGATGTTAGGAAACTGCCTAGTTATGATTCAGGAGAGACTGCTATCGACAAATCTTGTGGTATACGACATGTTGGGTTTCGACGTCATACTAGGAATGGATTGGTTGTTCTCTAGCTATGCGGTGATTGATTGTCATAAGAAGGTAGTAGTGTTCAGACCTCCTGGGGAGCAAGAGTATGAATTTGTGGGATCATGTGTGCGTTCGACGCCACAGATTTTGTCAACACTACAGGCAACGAGGTTACTCTTGGATGTTTTCCAGGGGTACCCAGCTTGCGTGAAGGAACCGCTGCGGGATGAGTTGAGACTCGAGGACATTCGGGTGGTCAACGAGTTTCCAGATGTGTTTCCTGAAGAACTACCTGGTTTACTTGCAGATCGGGAGGTGGAGTTTGTGATAGAGTTGCTGCCTGATAAGGCACCGATCTCTAAAACTCCGTACCAGATGGCTTCAGCAGAACTTCGAGAGTTGAAGGAGCAATTGCAGGAACTACTGGACCAGGGCTTTATTCGACCGAGTGTTTCGCCCTAGGGAGCTCCAGTATTATTTGTGAAAAAGAAGGATGGGTTGATGTGGACGTGCATTGATTATCGTGAGATTAACAAGGTAACTGTGAAGAACCGTTACCTTTTGCCTCGTATAGATGATCTCTTTGACCAGTTGGAGGGAATGCATGTCTTTTCAAAGATCGTCCTACGGTCAGGGTATCATCAGGTAAGGGTTAGGTCTGAGGATATAGCGAAGACTGCTTTCCAAACCAGATATGGTCACTATGAGTTTTTGGTCATGCCTTTTGAGTTAACAAATGCTCCGGCGGTGTTCATGGATCTGATGAATAGGGTGTTCCATGAGTACCTAGATCGATTCGTAGTGGTATTCATCGATGACATTTTGGTATACTTGAGGAGTACGGAAGAGCATGTAGAACATTTGAGGTTAGTATTACAGATTCTACGGGAGAAGAAGTTGTATGCTAAGATGAAGAAGCGTGAGTTTTGGTTGAATTAGGTCGCGTTCTTAGGCCATGTGGTGTCTGAGGGCGGTATCTCTGTTGATCCTAGCAAGATCAAAGCTGTGGTCAACTGGGCTAGACAGAAGAATGTGCAGGAGGTTTGGAGTTTTCTAGGATTGGCGGGGTACTATCGTCAGTTCGTGGAGGGATTCTCTAATTTGTCTTGACCTCTGACACGATCGACTAAGAAGGGAGTGAAGTTTGACTGGACTAGTGATTACGAGTAGTGTTTTCTCGAGTTGAAGCACCGGCTGGTTACTACTCTAGTATTGACCATTCCTTCGGGGAATGGGGGTTTTGTGATTTATAGCGACGTGTCCCTGAAAGGTTTGGGGTGTGTGCTTATGCAACAGGGTAAGGTGGTAGCTTATGCTTCTCGACAACTGAAGGAATATGAGAAGAACTACCCTACGCACGATTTGGAGTTGGCTGCTGTGGTGTATGCACTAAAGATCTGGCGACACTATTTGCATGGTGTGTAGTGTGAGATCTTCACTGATCACAAAAGCCTCAGGTACTTTTTCACGCAGAAGGAGCTGAATATGATGCAGAGGCGGTGGCTAGAGTTGATTAAGGACTACGATTGCACGATCAATTATCACCCAGGAAAGGCTAATGTGGTAGCAGATGCGTTGATTCAGAAGTCAGAACATGCAGCAGTATCTGCAATTATAGCTCAGCATCATGTCAGATGGGATCTGGAAAGCCTTGGGGTGGAAATGGTGTCTGGTGATCATCAGGCTTTCATTGCTAACTTGGTGATTCAGCTGACTTTGTATGAGCGTATTAAAGCCGCATAGGCTAATGATGCAGAGTTAGTTGAGATTGTGGAGAAAGTGCAGCAGGCTTTGGCTGCGGATTTTAACATCTCTGACAGAGGTGTGTTGAGATTTGGAACTAGGGTGTGTATTCCGAACAACGATGAGATCAGAAGGACAATTCTGGAGGAAGAGCATCGTTCTCTGTATACGGTACATCTGGGTAGTACAAAGATGTAACGGGATTTGCCCGAGTCCTTCTGGTGGAGTGGTATGAAGAGGGATGTTGCTCGGTTTGTGGAGCAGTGTCTGACGTGTCAGCAAGTGAAAGCCAAACATCAGAAGCCGGCAGGGTCGTTGTAACCCTTGCCTATTCCGGTGTGGAAATGGGAGCACATTTCCATGGATTTTGTTACTGGATTGCCATTAGCGCTTCACGGGCAGAATGCTATTTGGGTGATTATGGACATGTTGACGAAATCTGCTCACTTTGTACCTATGAAGGTCAGCTGCCCTTTGAGCAGACTAGCAGACCTATATGTGCAAGAGATAGTGAGAATGCACAGAGTTCCGGTGTCCATTGTTTCATATCGGGATCCGAGGTTTACTTCTCGATTTTGGAAGAGCTTGCAGGAAGCACTGGGGACGAAGCTTACTTTCAGTACAACGTTCCACCCCCAGACTGATAGACAGTCGGAGAGGACGATACAGATCTTGGAGGATATGTTACGGGCATGTGTATTGGACTTCGGTGGTAGTTGGATTCAATTTCTGCCACTGGTGGAGTTTGCCTATAACAATAGCTTCCAGGCTAGTATAGGGATGGCACCGTTCGAGGCTTTGTATGGTCGGAGGTGTCGATCTCCTTTGTATTGGGATGAGGTCGGTGAACATAAGGTTTTAGGACCTGAACTCGTGCAGTAGGCATCTAAGAAGGTAGGTTTGATTTGGGAGAGGATTAGATCGGCTCAGAGTTAGCGGAAGAGTTACGTGGATGTTCGCCACCATGAGTTGGAGTTCGAGGTAGGGGGTAAAGTATTCCTTAGAATCGCTCCGATGAAGGGAGTGATGAGATTCAGAAGGAAGAGCAAGTTGAGCCCGAGGTATATCGGACCATTTGAGGTCATTGAGCAAGTGGGTCTAGTTGCCTAAAAAGTTGCACTACCCACAACACTCTCAAGGGTCCACGATGTGTTTCACATATCCATGCTGAGAAGGTACATGTTGGATCCATCTCATGTTATCAGTTATGGTGAATTGGAAATTAAGGATACTTTAGCGTATGAGGAGATACCTGTTTAGGTTCTGGACCGTAAAGTTCAGAAGCTTCGTACCAAAGAAATACCATTGGTGAAGGTATTGTGGCGAAACCACGAGGTTGAGGAAGCTTCTTGGGAACTGGAAATGGAAATACCGGAAGTATCCGCAGTTTTTTTGAGTAGTACTTAGATAGCGGGGGGGGGGGGGTATGAGTATGTATGTATGTAAACCTCTGTTACCTTATTTAGTGGTTAGTCTCTGGGAGAGTCCTGTTGTATTGTAAGCTCCTGAGACCGTGTATGTATGTATCATGACGGGGCTATGCATAAATGGCCACCGTATTCTCTAGAGTATGTATGTTTGTATCATAACGGGGCTGCGTATAAATGGCCTCCGTATTCTCTAGAGAGTGTATGTGTGTATCGTGACGGGGTTGCGTATAAATGGCCATCGTATTCTCTAGAGAGTGTATGTATGTATCGTGATGGGGCTGCGTATAAATGGCCGCTGTATTCTCAGAATATGTATGTATGTAGTAGTATGCATGTGTTTGTATGAGAGATTGCAAATTTCGAGGACGAAATTTTTATAAGGAGGGAAGGTTGTAAGAACCTGAACCATGATATAGGGGTTAATTATGTAAAAGAGAGGTAAAAATGAAATTTGAATAGAATTCATCGATGAGGCCATAATTTGTCGATGAAGGTTGAAGGCTTCTCGTCGACGAAATTCAGAAGCTCGTCGATGAGTGAATGCCGAGAGGTCCAAGAAAATGTGAAATATATGTCGTCGACGAGGACCCCAATTCGTCGACGAATCCCCTCGGGTCAAAGGCCTATAAAAGGTATTCTTTGGTTGCTTTGGGGTTAAGTTTTCCCCAAACTCTCTCTCTCTCTCTAGAACTTTCCCTATACTCTCTCTCTCTCTAGTTTTCTTTACCAATCGTTGCCCGGTTCGTAAATCCAAAGTTATAAAGGATCAGTGAAGGATTCTCTACGTGTCTAGCGAATTGGAATCTTGTTTCGAGCGATTTCGGGTTTCGGGCTAAAATTGAGGTAAAGCTCGGTTTTCATTTCTAATTCAGTATATGTGTAGTAGTACGGATTGTAAGCATGTACTGTACTGTGGTTTGTAGGTTTTGGAGTCTCGGTTCGTAGTTTTGGGGACCGTAAAGTTCGTAGTTGGAATTCGGGTTAAGGTAAGGGGATTCTATTTATATCAGTTCATTTTCAAAATCAGGATCGGTAAGCTTGTAGGCTACGATCGTATGTATGTTTTGGCTACTTATTTGGGGAAATCTATCAGGTAAAATACGGGACTTTCAGGATACAGTTTTCAGGAAAAATTAGGGATTTTGGGTATCATCTCTACTTTGTGTTGGAAACTGTTGGTTATGATAAAATTGTACTATTGAGGTGACCATAATCCATATTTGCATAAACTGTATACTTGAAATTGTAATTGATATGATTTGTCGTAAACCAAATAAGTGTGGTATGTATGGGTGTATGTATTTGTTCCAGGTATTTGTAAAACAGCTATGTGGTGGCTAATTACTGTACGCTGAAATGTATAGGAACGTGAGTTTCAAAATGATTTCAGGGATTTGTAAAACATCCATGTATCGATTAACTACCATGGGCGAGAGTGGCCGGCTTTATATCCGAGGTGTGAAATATCACCAGTATGATCCGGCTGGTCACTGAAGGGTGTGTTCTACACCGTAAATAGCAATGTAATCAATGTGGGCCTAGGTCGTCGCAGCGTAGTTGTACACGTGGCAATGTAATTGTGGTGACACTAGGTGACCTTGTGTAGTTGCGTATGTGGCAATGTAATCATTGTGGGTCTGAGTCGTCGCTTCGTAGTTGCGTGTGTAGCAAAGTAATCGCTGTGAGACTAGGTGACCTTGTGTAGTTGCGTATGTAGCAATGTAATCACTGTGGGCCTGAGTCGTCGCATTGTAGTTGCATATGTAGTAATGTAATCGATGTGAGACTAGGTGACCGTGTGTAGTTGCGTATGGAGCAATGTAATCACTATTGGGCCTCGGTCGTCGCAGCATAGTTGCGTATGTAGCAATGTAATCGCTGTGAGATGAGGTGACCTTGTGTAGTTGTGAACTAGTGTGATGATACTGAACGTATGTTTTGGGTATCGTATGTACTGGAATGGTTTTGTGAAAATGTTGGAACTGTATGGAACTGTATGTATATGTATGAAACTGTATGGAAATGTTTCGAACTGTATCCTATCTTTTATAGTATTATGAAGTATGTAAAATAACACTAGTATGCCACACACTGATATAACCTACTTTCTTCCTTACTGAGAGGTGTCTCACCCCAAATGTACGTACAATGTTTTTCAGGTCCCTCAAGTAGCCGTAAGTAGCATCCTAGCATCGGGGAGCAAGGGTGTCGTAGCTACTGCTAGTACCTACTAGGTATGAGTTTTGGTATCCAAGTTGTCGGGATAGTTTTGTGGACACCTAGGGTATGTGTTGTAATTATGGGAATGTATATCCTAGTTTGTATAAGACTCTGGTATGATATTAGTTATGTATAAAAAACCGTATTCCACTGCGTATTATGGATGAGTATGGAGGTTTGTATGTATGTATGTGGGCATCTGTTCACCCCACGAGGTCGGACCCTCTATTTGTATTGTATCAGGTATGTTTTAAATTGATACAGAGACAGGTTAGGTTACTAAATTCACACCTAGAACCCACCTGCGGGTTCGGGGCGTGACAGGCCCATTTGAAATACTTGAGAGAGTAGGGTCAGTTGCCTACAAGCTAACTCTACCACCAGTCCTATTTAGAATACGCGACGTATTTCATATTTCCATATTGAAGAAATACGTCCTGTACCCTTCTCACGTGATCAGTTATGTAGAGATAAAGCTCAAAGATTCACTGACATATGAAGAGATACCAGTGCAGATCCTAGATAGGAAAAAATAGGTATTGTGCACTAAGATAATTCCATTAGTAAAAGTTTTATGGAAAATCACGCAGTAGAAAAGGTTTCGTGGGAGCCAGAGGTTTAGATACGACAGAGGCATCCACAACTGTTTGGTGGGAATCAGTAATAGTCAGGGGTGATAGTTTAGAGAGAATCAATATTATTTATTTTAGTGTAGAATAGTTAAGGTATGAATTGAATGTTAGATTATAGGATAGATAGTATTTTTTATTTTGGGAGAATTTTCTTTTATGTATATATTGTAATCTCCCAAAACCCTGAATGTAACCAAGATATTCCTCTGCCATAAGTGAGGTTAATTAATAAAATGAGTAGTCAATTTTTCTTAGAGGATGGTCTATAATATAGACAGCAAATTTCGAGGACGAAATTTTATAACAAGGGGAGAATGTAAAGACCCGGGAAATAATGGTAATTAAATAATAGAGAGAAAGGAAATTAGAAGGGATAAAGCAGGGTTCGTCGATGAATGTCCTGGTTTCGTCAACGAACTCCTCTATTGGGTTCGTGGACAAATTTTAGAATTCATCGACAAAGAGATATCGAGAGGAGGTATTTCAAACCCATTGGTTCATCAACGATCTTTTCTCCTTCGTCAATGAACTCCCTTCTTCGCCTCGTTGACGAGGCCATGTGTCTCATCAACAAAGCCATGTGACCAACCACCTATAAATATGCAAAAATCGAGTTTTGGATGAAAATTTTAGTTCCTTTTCTTTCTCTCTCTCTTTAGTTCAGTTCTCCTCCTTCTCTTTACCATTCTTGCCTCGTTTTGACGATCAGAAGCTGCCACGTTGATCCTGGGGAGATTCTCTACAAGTCTGCCGGAACAGATGGTTGATTAGGACAACTTTGGCACCATCCCAAAATCAGGGTAAGTAGATTGTTGACCTTATAGGTCATACCCGGTTTTGATTATGACAAATAATCAGGTATTTAATGTCTATCAAGCTTGTGTGCAGGGTCATATTTGCAAGATCACTTGATGACATGAGAAGATTTAAAGACTAAAGACCCAGAATATTTATTCTTGTTGTAATTTATTTTATATTATTTTTAATTTAGGTTTGTAATAGTAAAGTAGAAATGGTCTATAATAATTGATGTGTATCATGCATGTAGGAACTGATAAGCTCAAGACCACGAGTGACCTTAGGGATTGGTTGACCGACGCCAGATTTTTAGGATTAGCTCAAAGACCTTAGAAAGACCCTAGATTCTTGCACATTCACATAAAATAGTCCCCATAATCACTTATATTATTAGGGGAATTAATTGAAGTAAAAAAGGACTTAAAGGGTAAATTGGTAAGGTTTCGGGCGACCAAACCCCGGGTGTTCAAAACACCTTGAGTGACCGAACCCTAGACGAATCAAAATGTTCATTTTAGTTTCAGGCGACCAAACATTTTTGAACGTATCGTCCATGGGCGACCGAACCTTGGTTTTACTTTTTGCCACCAATTCGGCAACCCGAACTTCAGGTTCAAATTTTCCTCGAGCTACTGAACACATGGGTTCGGCAAACCAAACTCAGGTTCAAGCAGGACAAAATGGAAATCACCTCTGTTTAGCCAAGAACATTGTCTCAGGCACCCGAACTTTGAAAAACCGTTTTTTTCATTCAGTTTGTTCGAGCGACCGAATCGTGGGTCAGCCACCCAAGACTCTTGGGCTGTTTTATATTTTTACCACGGTTAAGACGGTTAAATAGGGTTATTTTTGCTAAACCTTTTTAAACAAATTTAATAATTCCCTAGATGTCCCCAACGGTTATAATTTTCACCATTTCTATATATAAGGGTTCACTTGCAAGGATTAGCAATTAATTAGAAAATTAATTAGTGAGAAATCCTCTGAAAATTTCCAAAGCCTATATTTCTCAAATACTCTCAAATACTCTCCTACTTCATTTTCTTTGATTATTCAAGCTTAGAGAGAGTGTTTAGATTATTAGTTCTTCATTCTAAATAGCCCTATACTCTCATTTGAAATTTGTATTGTTTGATTTTTACATTGAGAGTTTGGCTAGAGTTCTTCCCATTGATTTGAATAAATAAATCTTTTGTGGGAAAACTCATTTGCTTTAGGGTCTTTGCATTGACACTGCAAGATTCCTTAAGCTTTATTTTTGTGTACAAAATATTTTACAAAGCTTGATTTCAAACAACTCTTCAGCTTGATACATTTGAGAAAATATTTTTGAATTCGTTTGAATATTATTGCTAGCATCTTTGAAACACTACTCTAATATTGAGATTTGATATATTTTGCTTTCAAAGATTAGCTTGTTAGAACACTTTATGCATATTTGAGAATATACATTATATTGAGTGTTGATAGCACACATACATCACTGAGCTTACAATTCCTATATTATTGATGTGCATTGATTGATTGTAATTGGTACATATCTGCTTGATTAAGAAGCACAATCACTATACCTGGTTTGGTTTGTACTGTATTGATTGTATTCCAAGCGTGGCCTGAGGGGGTTTGATCTAGCCCGTAAGGATCGGTAGGACCTTCTCCACCCTGCAAGGAGAGAGTGTAAAGGTTGAGGTTAGCCTTATGAATTTGACCTGGTTGTATTAGGTGCCGCTCCACCTATTAAGTGAGCATATAGTGTAATCCTTGTGCGTGTGTGCCAAGGAGAGGATGTAGGCAGTATTGGTCGAACCCCAATAACATATCGCGTGTCTGTTTATATTTTCTCAATTTACATTCCTGCACATGTATATTATTGTGTGAATGATGCGCATGATTTAAATTTCCGCATATTATACTTATCTACGCATTCGAGATTAGATAGACAGACTCTAGGTTGTGTAATACTACAAATGTCTAGTTAAACCTAGGAAGAAGTTTAAAATTCCAATTCCCCCCCCCCTCTTGGGAATACACCAAAGTTAACAATTGATATCAGAGCCTTATAGCATTGACTTAAACGTTTTTGCTAAAAGATCGAGATGACTCACATTGGTGTATCCCCATTCGGAGAGGGACAGTCACCTTCCAGTCCTCCATTATTTTGTGGTGTAAACTATTCCCACTGGAAAATTTGAATGAGCATTTTTATAAAATCTATGAATTGGAGGGTCTAGTAGGTGATTGATAAGGGAATTTGTATGCCAGTAGAAAATGATATTAATTTAATGCATGCAAATTCACATGCCAAGGATTTATTGTACTGTTCTTTAGATACTGATATTCTTCATGAGATTATAGCATATAGTAGTGCACATGAGATTTGGGTTGAGCTTGAAAAGAAGTATGGAGAGACCTAAGAAAAGGAGACCACCACTCTAGAGGTGTCATGCTCAGATGGTCAGGGAGTGGTAAGTGATAGGGAAATGGCAATAACAGAACGGGAGGTATATGATTCTCTCTCTAACTCGATGGATGATTCTTGTGTTGAATGTTGTGTTGCTTCATGTGCTGAATCATCTATTGAATATTGTCAAAATTCTGCTATTGATGCACTTGATGATTTTCATGTAGAATACAAGAATATATTATGCATTGAATCATTTGTTAAAAATTATGATTATACTATTGACGTTGCATGCAATGATTCATGTGAAAATTATTGTGTTAATTCTTTTGATGAATTATATGTTGAATTGAATAATGAAAGCATGATGTCGTATGAAAAACTAGAAAAGATTTTATTGAGAATGTATAAATTTCTAGTTAAGTTATCTAAGAAAAAATCATTTTTGAGAATTGAGAATAAGGGGATAGCTATACAATTAAAAGAATTAAAAGATTATCATGCTACCCTTGAAAAGAGAAAGATTAAGTAAATATTGAAAATTGTCTGCTTAGAAGAAGAAATAGATGATTATTCTATAGCTGCACTCAAAGTTATAAATGAAAAGAATAATCATAATAAATCCTTAGAAATTAAAAAGAAAAATATTTTCAAAAAGGATTTAGGATTGTCATATTATTCCCACTCCCATGCCTCAACAAGTAATCATAAGAGTTGTAAGTATAATCTTTCATGAATTTATAAAACTTGCTTACATTGTAAAAGAAAAGGGGATAGTCGATTTACTTGCTCATCCAGAAGTTCCAGAGGCTTAGAAAGAGAGATGATGTGGGTAATCATGAAAGCTAACCCCGTAGGACTTTAGGAAGAGTGGGATCAAATAAAAATTAAATACTCATTTTAAAGTCTTCCTTAGTTCCTAGGTTTAAGGGGTAGTGATGACTATATGCTCGGGAAGTGGTGCATGCTTAAAATTCCAAATCTTAGAACATGTATTCACTATACACTATTGTCATACTAAAAAATCATAAGATTAGCAAGCCTTGATCAAAAATCAGTCATCATTTTAGGTTTAAGCACTAATGATCATAAATTCCTAATCTATTAAGTGCTTATTACAAGACACCCTTTCTCAACCAAATTAGAGGCATCCACTAGGGGATTTGAGTTTCTTTGATAAATCAAATATTTTCCTTGAGCTTAAGATACAAATCCTCTAATCTTGGTTCACCTATCTGCTCCACAGGAAACCATTACCAAAGATCATATTCTAAGGTCTCTTGTACTCACCAGCTATATCCTTGCTCTATATGATCATATCTGAAAGGATACTTTTCATTCTCCAAAGAGTATTGTTCATATCGTCCATATTCTTCTAGATGCTCTTTGCTCAAGCTTGGACATGATTACCATCACGAAAATATTTTAAAAAATGTCCTGTCTATCCTAAATACTCTTCTGTATCCATTAGTGATTTAAATTTTCAAAGAGTATTTATTTAACTTCTCTTTCAAGCTCTCAAACTTTAAATCAAATCCATTAGAGCTTTATATCCTCAGAAGCTAAGTTTAAAGGCTAAAATGATTGCTATAGGTTTCAATCTAGATGATAGAAAAAAATTCATAGAAACCTATGCATGAACCTTAAAAGTTCAAAGCCATTCAAATTTGTGCCTCTCACACATATTGAGATTCATAAGAAAAGAGGCACGATAGGCTTAGCTCACAGAAAAGATATTCATTGTGACTTTTTGGTCTATTAAGCCTATAATCAAAATGCCAAGTTTATATCATTGAATACCCTTAAGTCACTTGGCCAAGAAACTTAAAGCATATGATGGCATAAAATGAGTAGAGTACATAATTGAGAGGGAGCATTACTCTTTCATGTCTATAAAAATTAAATGCTCTCATTATCTTATAATATTTATGCCCATATGTCTTTATGAATTACAACATTGCACTGAACTCATAACTATCCTCAGCTCTTTACTATGCATATTCTTTGATGGATAGTTTATATTTAATAAATTGTTGATTACTACAAGATTGCATGCTTGTGTTGAAAGCCTCTTGCATGGCGGATGTAGTTAATGTGTATTTCATGCTAGTAGTAGAAATTGGTTCTCGCGTGCCTTGAACTGAATTATAAATTGTTTGATTGAACCTATCAGGTACAGGTTTTGTGGGAAAATGTCCAATTTACAGATGGCATGCTGCCGAAATTTTGAAATTTTTTTTCAAAATAAAACTTTGTATGTAGATGATTATGATATAATAAGTGATAAAATATTTTTTAAAGGATGAGTGAAAACTGATTGAATATTAACTTTATCCTAGCTTAATCATCAAATATTTAGAAAGGCTACGATTCATCCCTAGAAAAGGAGCATAAAGAACTTATTTGCATCATGCTTTGATTTTTGAATATTGAGGCTCTTCTAAGAATCCTGAACATCATATCCAGTTTTTAAAACTATATATTTAGATATGGATTGTTCTCGGTTATGAACGTCATTTTATGCCTTAATATATACTCTCTAATGCATCTGCAGTCAATAGGGAGACTATACAAATCAAGTGATATAGATTGCATTGCTTAATCCTCAGTATAGTAGCTCTCTTGGAAATTGCTTATACTACTTGGCCTGTTAAATGAAATCTTGTTTTGATGATAACAAATGAAGATGATTTAACATGTGTTGTTGAGTGACTTTATTTCAGGTATATATAACTCAACACTTACATTTGTCATGGAAGCAAGCTAGAACTCAAAGACAAATCAAGAGAAAGCTTCACTAAGTATTTAAAGACAAATGAAAAAGCTTAAAGACCAAAGGGGACTTGAAGTCAAAAGGATCATCAAGTGACTTGAAGATTTTGTACTCAAATGCCATATTTAGAAAAGTTGTTTGTAAGTACTTCGTATCAAATACAATTTAGAAAATATGAAACTCTTTAGGGGAAATACATGGACTTAGAGACTTATTTTAAAACCCCAGAAAATGTTTTATGAAAAACCAAAACAAGAGAGCAAAATTAAATTTGAAAACCAAAATTGAAAAATCAGAAAAAGGACTAGTCAGCTGACTGACTAGAAATACTCTGGGTTTAGTCAGCCGACTGATTAGATAAACAACAGCAAAAGTAACTGTCTAGCCGACTGACTCAATACACTGAAACCACCCAGCCGACTGAGAGTACCTAGCCGACTGACCCATTTTGAACTATGTCACGCCAGCCGACTGACTATTTCCTGATTTAATTTCTGGAGGACAAAAGGGTGTCAGCTGCCTGTCTAGTCGACTGATCCTGTGGAAATACACTACTCAGTCACCTGGTCAGCTGACTAACTCTACGGGTTTTGATTTTTTAAATTCCAACGAGAAAATTTCAAAAATTGGTTTTTCAAATATGAACATTGTAAAAAATTGGAGGACACTCCAAATCACTTGGGAAACAAGGAAACTAATCCTATAATGCCTATAAATACTCTTTTAATCCCAAGAATTCAATCACTCAAGCAATTACTTAGCACTCTTGCATTCAAAGCATACAATCTCTTAAAGCTCTCTATTACTCACACTCCATCTGGGAGAAAAGTTCCGAAATCACTGCTGAATCATCAAACCACGGTTCTTACACTAATTTTTCTCAATCAACAAACCTTTGGTGATCTCTATATTTGAGCTTCATATTTTCTTTATTATTATTTGATTGAAGTATAATATGTGCTCTAACTTGTACAACTCTACTCTGTTTTGAGAGTTTCTTTGTACTCAGATCATTATAGTCTTCTCATTGTATTGTTGACGATTCAAAGCTTGTTTAGATCATTGTACCAAGCGAGGATTGATCACTTGGAGAGGTTTCTCTTGAAAAAGAGGGAATATTGTAAAAGGCTTGCTCCGCCCGGAAAGGAGCATACTTAGTAGAATCTTTTGGTGGAATTGACCAAAGGCGAGGACATAGGCTGGGGATAAGTCAAACCTTATAAATCTCGGGTGTTCTCATCCCTACTCTCTTTATTTTCTGCACCATATATTCTTGTGTATGCTAAGTGCAGGTTGCAGGGCTTAAAATCCATATTCAAATAAGACTCTTGATTTTATAAAGTATGTTTTAATTAATCGTTTGCGGAAATCCACAAGGGAGTACGTTGGTTAATTTGCAGAAATCTTGATTAAGAGAAGCGCAATAAAAATTTCATTCAAAGTAGGGTTTGCAAACAACTACAGGACTGCTACCAAAAAGCATCGAATTCTTGAATGATTATTTGACTTTCATACTTTGGTTGGTTGGATTGTGTTTTAAATTTTTTAGTACTTTGTGGTGTGATTTGGTTGTGATCATAAGCTGATTAATTTACTTTCTTGTTGTTGCATTAAAACAAGTAAGAAGTTAAAAAGAGGTTAAAATTTTCAAATAATACAATTCACCCCCTCTTGGGAAAGCTATTCTAATTTCATAAGCTATCATTCAAATCGAAAGGGGGAACATCTAAATTGAAAAGTTTCTATCTCGTTATGCTCACCAACTTGTTTAACTTAGATCTTATCTGAACTTGCTGTGACGTGTGATAAAATGAATTGATTTTATTGAAAATATTTTGTTGAAATATGTTGTTTTGCCATTGTCATGTATTTTGCCATATGATCTTGCATGTGATTGATAAAATTTTAGGATCCATATGGTTGTCCTATTCTTGTTATATTATGAAATCGTATTTTAAATGCTAAAACCAGAATAATGTTGCTTGCTTACATGATCTTTAATTTTTTGGCAAGCGCCCCCCAACACTCTTGAAAACATCATTAAGGGAATATATATTTATATACATACATATTATTATTATTATTATTATTATTATATACATATATGTTTTTAAATTACATAACTAGTTCAATAACTTCATATGAGCATGCGAACTAGTTAGACTGTGTTTGTACTCAAACCAACTATTTGCTATCATATGTTGTGTGCTTTAAACTCAAATCTTTCACGGGTCTTTTGATATATTTCAATTGCAATGGTTTGTGTATATTTTTTCTCTGACTATTTTTTTCATGACCTTTTAAATTCATATGACCAGTTATATTGTTTGTGTGCTTAATTACTACATTTCATACTTTATGAAGTCATCTTTGTCATTCATTTTGGATTGTATGAGTATATTATCTTTTTGAATGATGAAAGTAATACTTATTTATATCTTGGACTATTTGAGTTTAGTAAATTATTGTAAATCATCTGTTAAACTCAATCAGGTCATTTCTATACAGGTATTTTTGAAAAAATGCTCTATTTTCAAACGGCATGCTGCCAAAAATTTTAAAAAAAAAAAAAATTTCCCAATTATATCTTGTATTTAAATGATTCATACTCAAATGCCTTACTTACATGATTTATATTTATAGCCTTTTTTGCTGTTGCCAAAAGGGGGAGAGAGGAAAAATTGGGTACTTTTGAAAAATATTTTAACTTATAAATCTTTCAAAATTCTCATTGTGCATATTGTCAGGGGGAGCCTTTCAAGGCTATACCCACTTTTGCATGATGTATTTGTCATCATCAAAAAGGGGGAGAACGTTTACCTTATAGGCCATACCCGATTTTGATTATGATAAATACTCAGGTATTTAATGTCTATCAAGTTTGTGTATAGGTTCATATTTGCAAGATCACTTGATGGCATGAGAAGACTTAAAGACTAAAGACTTAGAAGATTTATTCTTGTTGTAATTTATTTTATATTATGTTTAATTCGGGTCTGTAATAGTAAAGTAGGAATGGTCTGTAATTATTGATATGCATCATACATGTAGGAACTGATAAGCTCAAGACCACGAGTAACCTTAGATCGATGCCGGATTTTTAGGGTTAGCTCAAAGACCCTAGAAAGACCCTAGGTCCTTACACATTCACATAAAATAGTCCCCATAATCACTTATATTATCAAAGGAATTAATTGAAGTAAAAAAGGACTTAAAGGGTTAATTGGTAAGGTTTTGGGCGACCGAACCCTAGGTGTTCAAAACACCTCGAGCGACCGAACCCTGGGTGTTCAAAACACCTTGGGCGACCAAACCTTGATTTTAGTTTTTCCCACCAACTCGGTAGCCTGAACTTCACGTTCAAATTTGCCTTAGGCTATCGAACACATGGGTTCGGCAAACCGAACTCAGGTTCACGCACCCGAATCGCGAAAAGAATGGAAATTGCCTATATTCAGCCAACCGAACCTTGACTCGGGCACCCAAACTTCAAAAAACCGCTTTTTTCATTGAGTCTATTCGGGTGACCGAACTGTGGGTTAGTCACTCGAAACTCTCGGGTTGTTTTATTTTTTACCACGATTAAGACGGTTAAACAAGGTTATTTTTGCTAAACCTTTTTACAACAAATTTAATAATTCCGTACATGTCCCCAACAATTATAATTTTCACCATTTCTATATATAGGGGTTCATTTGCAAGGATTAGCAATTAATTAGAAAATTGATTAGTGAGAAATCCTCTAAAAATTTCCTTATTTCTCAGATATTCCCAAATACTTTCCTATTTCATTTTCTTTGATTATTCAAGCTTAGAGAGAGTGTTTAGATTATTAGTGCGTCATTCTAAATAGCCCTATACTCTCATTTGAAATTTGTATTGTTTGATTTTTGCATTAAGAGTTTGGCTAGAGTTCTTCCCACTGATTTGAATAAATAAATCTTGTGTGAGAAAACTCATTTGCTTTAGGGTCTTTGCATTGACATTGCAAGATTCCTTCAGCTTTATTTTTGTGTGCAAAATATTTTACAAAGCTTGATTTCAAACAACTCTTGAGCTTGATACATTTTTGAAAATATTTTTGAATTCATTTGAATATTATTGCTAGCATCTTTGAAACACTAATCTAATATTGAGATTTGATATACTTTACTTTCAAAGATTAGTTTGTTAGAACACTTTGTGCATATTTGAGAATATATATTATATTGAGTGTTGATAGCACACATACATCACTGAGCTTACAATTCCTATAGTATTGATGTGCATTGATTGACTGTAATTGGTACATATCTGCTTGATTGAGAAGCACAATCACTGTACCAGGTTTGGTTTATACTGTATTGATTGTATTCCAAGCGTGGCTTGAGGGGGTTTGATCCAGCCCGTAAGGATCGGTAGGGTCTTCTCCACCCCGCAAGGAGAGTGTGTAAAGATTGAGGTCAGCCCTATGAATTTGACCTGATTGTATTAGGTGCCGCTCCACCCGTTAAGTGAGCATATAGTGTAATTCTTGTGCGTGTGTGCCAAGGCGGGAACATAGGTAGTATTGGCCGAACCCCGATAACATATCGTGTGTCTGTTTATATTTTCGCAATTTATATTCCTGCACGTATATGTTATTGTGTGAATGATGTGCATGATTTAAATTTTCGCATATTATACTTATTTGCGCATTTGAGATTACATAGACAAACTCTAGGTTGTGTAATACTGCAAATGTCTGGTTGAACCTAGGAAGAAGTTTAAAATTCTAATTCACCCCCACCTCTTGGGAATACACCAAAGCTAACATTGATTATTTAGGTATTTTCAGTATTACCAAGTTTACCCGAGCTTAGATTTTGTGTTGTATGAGAATATACTGGTGTTTTGTGGAGAGAAATTAGGGTGTTATGATTTCAGGGTTAGGGTGTTTTTGGGACCCTACAGGCATGGATTGAGGATCCCCAGTGGATATCTTTCTAGGAGCCCATATAGGTGTGTGTTATACTGTGATTTATGTATGTGTATTTTCTTAGACTCGGTTGTTTACAACATACAATACTTTTAATTAAATATTACAATTATACAACCTCATCTACCACATACTGATAATAACATATTTCGTTTTAATGAACGTTCTCTCATCCCAATATTTTATCACTTTTTAGGTGAACCAGATAGACGAGCAGATCAGGCTCAGAGGTAGGGGAACTACAGTCCCGGCCTGACTGTAGGGTGAGTATTTTTGGGAAAGATGCTTTTTTGAATGGTTCCTAGGAGATCAGATGGAAGATTTTTGGGAATGTTCATGTTGTATGTATACTTTGGGAATACTGAAACTCTGGTATTGTATATGTGGATGTATGTCTTTACATTTACGCTGCATAGGGAATTATATGGGTGTTCAGGTTTCAAGGTCCCCACTTAGTTCGGGATGATGTTATAGATTTTATTCAGGGTATTAGAGTAGTATAATTTTATGATAAATATATAATGGCATGAAAATTAGGTCGTTACATATCTTGTTTTAAATATTTGCATGTATTATTATCTGTTGAATTGGTGAATACTTAGAAAGACTCTAGGTTGTGAAATACTGATTGCGATTTGGATTTAAAATAGGTAGAAATTTTTAATACCTAATTCACCCCCCTCTTGGGAATACACCAATTCTGTCACCGATAATTCTACCCTTGGTGTTGTCTCTGAATGTCATGAACCCTTCTTTCTTATAGTTAAGACAGAAGAATTTACCAGTGTCTCCCGTCATGTGCCTTGAACACCCGTTGTCAAGGAACCACTTGTTTTTCATCGAAGAGGTCTTTAAGCAAACCTGCATATAGAGTTAGGTGATTCTTTTTCATACCCATTTTTCCTTGGGTCTTAGGGGGTTAGTGTTCTTGATCACCCATACGTACTTCTTTTATTTTCCCTTGTTTCCTCTAAAAGGACAAGTGAAGTGTGCATGACCCTTTCTTTCATAGTGTAAGCAAGTTTTATTAACATGCAAAGGGTTTGATTTTGGTGTTGGGTTTTTGCTTGGTAAAGAGCTTCTTTTGACACATAGATTTGCAAAACCAATAGATTTAGATGATGATAAACCATAACCTAAGCTTTCTTTGAAAATCTCAAATCTTTGAGCTCCAAGTAATTTGTCAAAATTTTCTTTCCCATTGGCAAACTTATGAATGTTGTTACTTTGATCCTCAATTTTCTTTTTCAAATTCGTGTTTTCTTTAAGAGTCTCAACAAATTGATTTTTTAAATTGTCAACTTCCTTTTGAAAAATTTCATGATCATTTTGGGAAATTTTGACAAGCTCTTCATTTTTCATTTTGAGAGAAACATTTTCTTCCTTTAAAGTAACACAAAGACATATTTCTTTTTGCTTGCATTTTAAGTGTGCTTCTTCAAGATGTCTATTTTTCTTTTTAGTAGTAATTAACTCATCATAAAGTTTCCTATAATTTTCTTTCAATTCATCATAAGAAGGAAAATATTCATCATCGAAACTTACCTCATCTTGCTCATCCGCCATGAAGCAAAATTTTGCAACTTCTTCTTCATTTTTCCCGTCGGTGGAAAGTCCATCAAGCTTGTCCCACTCGGTTGCATTCATGGCTTTGTACTTCTTCTTATTTCCTTGCTGATTGTTGCCTTTGTGTTTGAATTGTGGACAGTCGGCCATCCAGTGTCCTAGATTTTTGCAATTGTAGCACTTCATGCTGGATTCTCCCTTATCCTTTTGCTTGCCAACCCTCTTATTCAACAAGAATTTTCTAAATCTTCTAGTGAGGAAAGCTACTTCATCTTCATTATCACTCTCTTCTTCCTCCACAATTTCTTTTTTATTTTCTGCCTTTAAAGCAATCCCCAATGTCTTTTTCGCCTTCTCAATTTCAATTATTGCATTTTTATTTTTGATTTCATAAGTCATGAGAGACCCAATGAGTTCATCAAGAGTGACTTTTGAGAGATCCTTTACTTCTTCTATTGTCGTTGACTTGGCATGCCACAATTTCGAAAGTGAGCGAAGAACTTTCTGCACATGATCTTCCATAGAGTAATCCCTAACAAGTGCTTTAAGACCATTTGTTATATGTGTAAACCGAGTAAACATGGAAGTGATTGATTCTCCTTCTTCCATTTTAAACATTTTGTATTCTTTTACTAACATATAAATTTTGGTTTTCTTAACTTGTGACATACCTTCATACTTTACCTGGAGCTTATCCCAAATTTATTTTGAGGTGCTACAACCGCAGACACGGTTGTATTTATCGTCGCTAACAACATAATAGAGGAAATTCTTTGTTTTGAAATTTAGTTGAACTAGACTTGATTCTTTGTCTGACAATTCTTAGAATTGTTTAAGCTCACCATTGTCGTTCTTGAATTTGTAGTCTCCCTTGGTGATCATATGCCACATCTTCAAATTGTAGGGTTGGATGAAAATCGTCATACGATTTTTCCACGCCCGGTAATTGCTCCCGTTGAACTTTGGTGGATGATCAACGGATTGTCCTTGGGTGAGAGGTGCCTCAATCGTATCTGCCATATGATCTTTGCGCTCTAGATGTTACCCCAAAGGTCAAGCGACTAGTTCTGATACCACTTGTCGGCCCGAGCGTGCATCTAGAGGGGGAGGGGTGAATAGACACTTTTCGCGGATAATAATATTACAAAACAATATAACTTGGCAAGTAAATTTTATCACAATAAATTTCAATGGAAATAATCACAAGCAAGAAAAGTAAATGATAGAAGGAGAGAAAAGCTTGACACCGCAATATTAACATGGTTTGACATCTAGCCTACGTCCACGCCTTGAGACCAACTCAAGGATTGCCAAATCCACTATATGATCTTCTTTTAAGACGGAGAAGCCTTTACAAGTTCGGGAACCAATCCTAGCTGCTCACCAAGAGTTGAAACCAAGGTGTTCACCAAGAACTACCTTACCAATGGCTCACAAAGAACCTTCAAACTCACAAAGAATCAAAAGCAAGTAGAGATTACAAATGATGCTCGTTCTTGAGCTGATATTACAAATAGAACCTCACACTACTCTCTTTCAGCAAATGGTGAGTAACAACAATAAGGTGCAAAAGAGCTTTGAGCAATATGAACCCTAAGATGAATGCTTCAACAAACTTAATCAATAACCAATGCTTAATCAATATGCTTAATAAATGCCAATGGGTTGTATTTATGGCCAAAGAGACGAGCAAGTCGCTGGCTAGCCGTTGGGCATTAATGGAGACAAGAAAAAGCAAAAATTAGTCGTTTGAATTTCATTTATTACGGGTCTGCTGCAGTCAGTCGTCGACGAGTCCCCTGCTTTCGTCGTCAAGTCACATGAGCTGCTAGACAAGATTTAGCTACTTGAATTTTTTGTCAACGAGCCAAGCCTGTTCGTCAACGAGTTAGCCTCACTAGTCAACGAATGCTATCCATTCGTTGATGACTCACCTGGGCAATTTCTTAAGTTAGGCTACTGGATTTTGTAGTCGACAAATGCTACATATTAGTCGATAAGTCTCCTGTTTTCCACACTAGTCAACCTCTAAATGTACGAACTTATGCTAGGACAAGTGCACATGAATAATATTTGATCTAATGATACCTTAGGTTTGTCCAAATGAGGTTTTAAGATGTCTTATTTAGAAAACCAAGTTTTGAAAGCTCATTTGACATCTTATGTACTTAGCATGACTCGGTATGCATGTGTAAATTCAGTTATGTTGTTCTCTATACTACATGAACTATATGCACATGCATTTGCAAAACTCTTGCAAGTTATTCTTACCATCATCACACGCACAAGAGTTACAAGATGATCCTACCTCACACAACCCAACATACATGTAAACATAAGCACAAGTCTTCATATAAACTCTGGTTGGTTGTGCTTTAGGTGTTCAATGAGTATGCTTTGGCCATGACTTTTGCTCATTGCTTCTTCAATGTATATCTGATCCTTATGCTTTGCTTTGGGTATTGTCCTGTATACCTGAATTGAACTTGAGAATATAGATTAGATAACCTTAATGGGTTGATATCATCAAAAATCAACTAGATTGGGATACTTTAGCCACTAGGGTTAACATAGATAACAAAATATTTTGAGCACTTAATATATGTTCTTTATTTTTCTAAGTTTTTGCAAATTTTAAAAAATTAAAGGAGCCCATACTATTGTTAGTTTTTAAAATAGAGATAAACATAAAAATAAGATATAATCTTTTTCAAAGTGTCACTTTTGTTTTGGTAAGGAAAAAATCTTGTCATATTTTTTTTTAATTTTTTTAATTTATATTATTTTACATGGCACCAAAACATCCATTCTTATATAATTAATTTGCAAACATGCTTATTCTATTAAATAATTTTTAAAATTGGCGATGAAGCTACAATGATTCTATTATTGTGAGAGGAATTTTACATAGGAAATATTGTAAAGCAATGATGGAAATGTATGGAGCTAGCCTCTCTCTCTCTCTCTCTCTCTCTAGAGAAAGATATTTTTTGAATTTTTTTTATGTTAATACGAATTAACTAATTTTTTGATTTAAAAAACAAATAATGACTATTCGATAGGTTATTTTTTTAGGAGAGATCTCAATGTATAAAGGTTAAAAAATTTCTTCCGATTTGAATCATGAACAGAAATTATATAAAGAATGATATGGAATGAGAGATGCTATCTTCCATTCTTTAGTCTAATCCACTCAAATGCTACAAATAGAGCCCCTCAAAGATATATATTTTTTTTAAAGCAAATAATTTCAAGCTAGTTCTCCAAGTCAAGTACCTCGAAAATTACATTGAATTGAAAAAGTTGAAATAACATTACCTATCTTTTAGAATAAAAATCTCTACCTATCTTAAAATAAACATAAATAATGATTAAAATTAAACAATTAACCTACTTTTATTTTTGGAAAAAAAAAATATATTAACTTAATCATAGGACAAGTGAAACGATTCCTACTAACATTCTTCATCATTGATTATCTTATATTTTGAAATGAATTAATTTACAAATACTAGTAAATATGCTACATGCTTTGCACGTGATTGCATATGCATAATAATATAAAATATTTTTTAAAAAATAAAATTTAGATATATTTTGAAATGAATTAATAATATATATCTTTATAATTTAATTTAAAAATATTAAATTTTGAAGATTCAAAGTTATTTATAAAATTTAATACTATGTTTAAAATTATAAAATACAAATATTGATTTGTGATACTATTATCACACCATGAAAATATATGGATGTGAAAAATCTTTAAAAATATAGGTTATTTATGACAATAATACCCTAACTAAATTTATGACTTTATTATTTTTTGTTTACTTAATCATCAATTAGTGAATTTTTTTTATTCGATCTTAGTTTCAAAAAAGAAAAAATATTTTTGTCAATAATGTTAAAATTGGTGTATTCCCAAGAGGGGGGTGAATTGGGTATTTAAAAATTTTCTCTTAGGTCAATTCAGATTCCACAAACAATATTACACAAACTTAGAGTCTTTTTATATAATCATAAACTCAATCAAATATTCAAACAATTAAACACAAACATTCAAGTGCTGAAATTTTAATTGCGAAAATTAAAAGCAAACACACAAGAAATGTTATTGGGGTTCGGTCAATACTGCCTATATCCCCGTCTCAAGCTAACAAATAAGAAGATTCAACTATAGGTCGCTTAACAGGTGGAGCAACACCTAATATAACATCTTACTAGAATGGTGCACCTAGTTCTCTTAACTGGGTCTGAACCAGTCCGGAACTATTCACAGGGCTAATCTCCCTCTTCCAACCATATGTCGGGAATAAAACAGATAATCAAGTATTTGGTACAACAATGAATGCTTATACAAAAAGCAAATGTGTACAACAATAAACACAATGCCCTCACGTATGATATGAATATAAGTTCAGTGTGAGTATGATATTTTTCTCAATATAATCTTTGAGTAAAAAAGTGTATGATGAGTGCTCAAAGATTTTATGCCCAAATAAGAAATTTCTCCAAAAATATTTTTCTCAATATGGTGCTGGAGAGTCTAGGGTTTATGGCTCAAAAATATTTTCGCAAGTACAAACAAATGAGCCTTCGAATCTTGCAATGGATGTGCAAGATTCATAAGCAAATAAAATTAACTCCAAAGAATATTTATCAAATGAAGTATGTGAGAGAAAACTATGGATTTACTCTCAAAAGATATGATTTGAAAAATGAATGCAAGATGAGAGTAAAATAATATGATTTGTAAAAACAAATGCCCAAGATAAATATAATGCTCTCTTGAAAATAGATTTTTCAAAATAATAATAAAGAGAGGATAAGAAATGAGTATAAAAATTTGAGAGAATTTTTCTTAATAATTTTTGCTAATCCTATCTAATTAAGACAACTAAGGAGGTATACATAGAGTTGGGTGAAAATATGACCGTTGGGAACACAGAGTATTTTTAAAAATGTTTAATTAGATTTAATGAAAAATAACCATGTTTAACTGCGATAAAAAATTTGTCAACCCGAGAGGTTTGGTCGATCATATTCAAAGTTCGGTCGACCATATCATTAACTTTGGTCGACCGTGGCATTTTTGAACAAGGTTTTAATTGACCATCCAAAGGCGATTTTGAATCCTTTGTAGGTTCGGTCGACCATGGCTGAGGTTCGATTGACCGTTCATGAGATTCGGTCGACTGTGGCCACTTTGAACTATGAGTTCAGTCGACCAAGTAGTTAGGGGTTAGACACGTGTCAGTTCAATTGACCGTGGAGGACACGTTCATTTCAGAACGGTCGACCGAGGCATTTATACCGCCAAGGGTTCGGTTGACCGAAACTTTGACTTTGGTCAACTTCATAGTTCGATCGACCAAGGTCAAATGACCTTGCGATGGTTGGTTAACCGAGGCAAGTGAAACTCCTATTTTGCCCCTGAGGTCAGCTATGGTCTTTGTCTAGTTCCCTACGGTTGAAGCTTTTGAATTAAACCAAAAAATATAGCGTCGATCGACTGAATTTAGTCATAATCTTTGATCCTAACCAATTAGTTAATTAAGAAATGAGTTTTTATGTAAAGTACTGGTTCCTAGGGTCAGTATATGGTCATTTTGAACTTATATCCACATCTTGCATGTCATGCAATTATTACAAACCAAATTAAAAATTAAATGCAATACAATGAAATTTAAATGTCATCTTCTTGATATTTTACTCTTCTCTTCATAGAGTACGTCAAGTATATGTGCATTAAAATCTGTCTTAGCTTCTATTTCCCTTAAACCTTATGTGTGTGCTGAAATATGAATTTGTTCACAAATTAAATACAAACATAAGATGCAGATACTTTGTCAGCATCAAAATAGGGATCAGACTCAAAAAGTTAACAAATAAGATGATTTGTACAATCCATACTTTTATATATTATGGATTATGATACAAAAATTTACTTTCTTTAGGAATGATAGTTTTATGTAAATTTTCTTTTAAAAATAAGGATATGTTTGTTCAAATTAATTTACAATTATACTTTTTTTATGATTTTTTTAGTATTTATTTCAAAAGATAAGGATATTTTTGTTGACAAAATAATTTACGTTATTCGAACTTTTATATGAGTGCATTTGCAATGGCTTTGCTTGAATAAAAAACTGTTTGGAAAAAAAAAAAGAAAAAAAATAATTTTCCAATATGTTTTATCTAAAAAAATTTATTCTAATACTAAATAAATAGTATAAAATATCAAATATTAATCATGTATTAAAAAAAAAAAAAACTAATAATTTACTACATTTTATTTTATTTTTTCCCCCTTTTTATCTACTAAAACATAAAAGTGAATTCAAGACCCAACTCTATTGTGCAACTAACTATACATGATCAGAATTTTTTTATCATAATTTACTATACATTTTATTTTATTTTCCTCACTTTTATCTACTAACTATACAAGTGAATTCAAACCCTATCTATTGTGCGATTAGCTAAACATGGTTAGATGTTAGGGCTTGAAAAACGAAAACCAAATTAAACAATGAGGTAAAGTTTGTTGATCATTCCAATACTGAACCAAGGAAGTTTTCAACGTTTACATTTGACTTTTGAAAGGAAAAAGAAAATTAGGAGTCAATTTAGTATCATTGTCAAAAATTATAAAAATAAAAAACAAAAGCCATAGACCGTAAACTAAAATTAAAAATCAAAACTTCTTATTTGACTAATATTTGTAAAACAAAAATAAAAATAAAAAACATAATTAAACAAATATTTATTTTTGTCCTTGAGTTAAATAATTGCAAATATAATTAAAAATAATAAAATATATATAATTAAAAATACTAATAAAAATAAAAATTATTATAATCATTTTACTTTAGTATATTTCAAAGTTCACTTTACAAGAACAATGTATTGTTTATGATAATTAAAATACAACAAAAATATTTTTAATTGACTGATTATTATTTTTTTCTAAAATTTACAAAAAAAAAAATTTGTTTTAATTGTATTTTAAATTCCATTTCCTTTTTATTTTAATTAAAAAATATGGATAAAATAAATGATTTAATCCAAAAATTTTAATTTTGAATGGTAAAATATTCTTACCAAAGGATTGTCAAAACAACTGAAAATCATAAACTTTGACTTTCAATTTTTTCAGAAATATCTAAAATTCATCAACAAAAACTGAAAATTAGCAACATAAACAAATGTATTTTCATAATTTGCTTCATTCACTGCACACAAATAAAAATCAAAAATCAAAAACAATTATGATACCAAACAAGGCCTTATTTTTCATGTCTATTTCTAAGAATAAATTATTTATAATAAATTAGATATAATTAGTTATATAAAAAACATTATCATACTAAATCAAATAACAATGTAAAAAAAAATTATGAATCCATAATAAAAATAAATAATAAGAGAATTATTTCAAATTTCATCTCAAATTACCCATGCATTCTGCAAACATCCTTGATTACCATAGAAGAGTTGAAAGGGCCGAACTGAACAGAGAGTACTAGTTTGTCTGCCCCCACAATGCTATCAGAAAATGAAGTCACTGAGCTGAACAGACTTGTGTAGGTGGGCATGCCTCCTGATGATATATGCACTGTCTTCCACATCTGCACTCGGACAATTCATCCTGTGCCTGTACTAACAATGTCAGCCCAACATAAAATTTGCTGGTGTATTGAGCTAATAACAGATTCAGTCAACCATATACGAGTAGCAGGCTCACCAAGTGAAGTGATCTTCACAGGAAATAGAACCCCAAATGATTGAAAGTCCAGCTCTTTTCCTGCGTTCAGCAAAAACGAACACATTCAGTGATTCAATCAAACAAATAGTGGACAGAATCATTGTCCAATGCAAGCTCATCATTAACAATGAAGTTTTAAGCAATTGTGCGTAGAGTGTGGTGTGTGTGTGTGTGTACGAGAGAGAGAGAGAGAGAGAGAGAGATAAGCGACATAATCACATACCAAGTTGCAGTGTACATATCATAGAACTTGTCAAAAGCTTTATTGAAACAGTAATGACAAGCTAAAAGATCCTGGATATCAGTCACCTTGCAATTTGATTTACAGCATTTCACCTATAATCATTCACATGGACATAAATAAGCATATGAGATCACCCAAAAAATAAAAAAAAATAAGCACCACCAAAGGATTCATTTGTTTGTGGAGAATTAACAATAGGGTAATATAATTGCAAGTGGCAGCAGTAGATTTCTCCACTTCTAGACCATAACCCAGTCAATACACATTTCGCAGGATTACAAATGTGTGTGTGTTTTTTTCTTGGTGCTAGATTACAAATATTTAACTCAGACTACAAAAATGTCAGATCATACTCTGGCACTTCTAAAAATAAATAAGCCAGAACCAGTCAGCCAAATAATAAAGCAGCTTAGTCTAAACATCTAAAAAATTAAAATGACTTCAAAATGTAAGGTGAAGTAAATTCTCACCAGACGCTTGAGCTTATGTGAATACACTTGTCGATGGCAAGGTTGTGCCATGATATGCTCATTCAAATGACCTGCACTGGAAATCAAGGTACATTCAGTTTGTAACATATTCTTGATTTCACGCACAAGGAAGCTCATTAAGACATGATCAGAGACTGATCTATACTGCCTATCAGAGCAAAAGCAGCAGAACTCTCAACTGCTCAACAGATAAGACCCTATGAACCATGTCATCCACCACCACCCCATTCCCACCCAAAAGAACCCAAAAAAACAAAAGGAACAAGATTAAAAAATTATAAATATTTATCAATATTTCCAATTCAGTGCACAATAGCAACTGTGACAACCCTCTGCTTGCTTGAAAACTCAAGCTGCCGCGGCCTTATTTTCTAACCATAGTGCTGCAAACACAATTTAGAACTTGCTCTCTTACTAGGTGATGGAGAACTTTAGACGGTTATATTGTAGCCAAGATTTTTATTTTAGTTCGAGAAATCTGGTTATTTTAGAAGTTTAGTAAAATTTAGGTATGTTTTGTGTATTTTAAATGCTTTTGGGTTATTTTGTTATTAAGTGTTTTAGTTGCATTGTTGGGTGTATAACTATCTCTCTCTCTCTCTCTCTCTCTCTCTCTCTCTCTCTCTCTATCTCTCAGAATTTCTACTGTCCTACATCAATTTGGTATCAGAGTAAATGATTTTCACCCACAATCCTCTTCTGTCCTTCATCCATAACTCTGTTATCATCTCCTTCAAATAATCATCCAAAATTTGAACCTCAACCACCAAAATAACTGCAATTAACTTCCATTTTCTTGCCATATTGCTTCAAACTAGAGTATTTCAACAATTTACACACAGAAATCAAGGAAATTTGGAGGCTTGAAGCAGTGTTCATCATCTGCAACTTTCTGAGAAAATTACAATCACGCCCCTCAATTCTGAACAACCTTTTACAAGCATCATTTCATGACACCTTCTTCACCATTGGTCACAGAAACCCCCTCAAAGGCCTTCCCCCTGCAATTTTACTTTCATCCAATCAGGGGTGGCCCTACATGCCACCAAAACTACTCCCAGCCAACTAGCCTTCAAAACTCCACATTTCTTGGAATTATTTGGACACACCTCCGTCATCAGCAGAATCACCACCCTTGAGAGGAAACTCACTGGCAGCACATGTGCCCACATGCCAGCAACACACCTGGGAGAAACTGCCACTCTGCCAGTCTCTGCATTCTCCAGAATCGCAAGAAATTGTGTCTAGCCACTACATATTGGATATTTTTTGATATTTTGACTTGTCTCTAAGATATTTTGACTTATACTATAAGATATTGGACTGTTGACGCAAATTTATGAGTTTTGAAGGCCTGCAGCATTCAGATTATGGCCCAGCTGCTGTATTTTGAGATTTACAGCAAACAAGTAGTTTTCCTTCTTGAGATTTTGATGTTGGTCTAAACAAATCCAACTTGGATTGGTTGATACATATTTTTTGTAGTACAATTTCAGTGTGCTAACACTATTCTTAGTGTTTATTAGTGGAGCATCGAAAAGCATCTAAGGACCTGTGTAAGGTTGCATAAGCTTAACAACACTTGGACTCCACAGGAATTGAATTGATGTCACTTACCTGATTGGTACTAGTTTAAATTTGCATCAGTCCATAATTGCTATTTGGTTTAACAAAGAAAATGATGAGTCAATTCCACACATCTAGTTCCCACCTAGTTGGCAATTCTCAACAATTGATAAAACCTAGGAGTCCTCCTGATTTTGATGGTTGTTCAGGTCCTCAGCCTTTCCTAGATTGGTAGGATGATATGGAGAATAATTGTAATTGATATGGATTGTGTGACCACCAAGTATCTACTTAGCTAAATTAAAACTTCTTGGTTTAGCAAGCAATATCTGCAAAAAGTTGAAAGGGACATAATATCGTGGAGAATCCCTTGTTACCACATGGCCTAAAATGAGACATTTTTAGGGGAGAAGTATGCCCCCACATTCTTAAAAGGAGAAATTAGTGGACTAACTTTGTAGTTTTAGGCAACTTTCTTTTAGTGTCACTGATTATTATCTCAAATTTAGAAACCTCATTTATCGATATGCTCTAAGTAAGGAACCTAGAGTGATGATTATGTTCAAGAAAAGAATTGAGGGATGAAATCAGAGCATACGATTTTTGCAAATTCAAAAATGTCCCACTACTCTATTTGAGGCATACCACATGACTCTGGAAGTGAAGAGATTTCTCTAGCTAGATCAATTTCTCAATGGTCACAAGGTAGCCCAAGATGTTCAAGACCATACTCAAATTGCTGAGGATAGACAATCAAATATCATAAGTTCCATGAAAATTGTTGCATAATTGGGTATCATGACTACATAAATGATTTGCATATTGTTAGTGCACAATTTTTTGATTTTTTAGTGGATATGAATCATGAATCTTCTTATCAAAAAAATGCCTTAGACTTGTCTCTAGTGCCCTAACCATTGTTGTTGCCTCTAAGCTAGAGATGGACCTTGACCTGTCACCAATCTTGGTTGCTAAAACTTGCTATGAACTTCAAGAAGAGTTTCCAATACCATAATGGTTCGAATTGTCCTCTCTTTTAAGAAGGTCTTTCATTAAATACGCAAGACTGCCAGTTATACAAGGAAACTTAAATCTGTACATGCTAATTACACAGAGTGATCTTAGGAAGCTATATATGGTAAGCCAACTAATTTGCATAGAGTGGATTTAGGAAGCTATACATGGTAAGCTAAATCTCCTCTCCAATTTATGAAACTATATACAGCCTAGATTCATAGCTATTAACAAGGCATAATTTAAGGCCTTCGATTGATATCCCCCCTCAAATTGATGTGGGTTATCCAGAAGCATCAATTTGTTTGTAAGAAAATTATGTCGTTACCGTGTGAGAGCCTTGGTGAAAAAATCTGCCACTTGAAGATTGCTAGACACATGAGAAAGAGAGAGAGTCTGAGCTTCAAAAGCCTCACAGATGAAGTGGCAATCAACCTTGATGTGTTTAGTGCATTCATGGAAGATGGGATTGGCTGAAATGTGAATGGCACTAGTATTATCTGCATGAAGAGAAGTAGGACCGAGAAGCCAAGTTCAGCCAATAGCCCTCAAAGCCAATGTATCTCAGCACAAGCTTGGGACATGGCCCTATATTCGAACTCAGTAGAGGACTTAAAAACACGGTCTTGTTTCTTGCTTTTCCAAGAAATAAGAGCCAGACCAAGAAGCATACACCAACCTGTAGTAAAAAGTCGAGTGTCACTACACCCGGCATAATCAGCATCACTATATGCTACAAGATCAAGTGAAGTACCAGCAGGATAGAAAAGTCCCCACAAAGCTGTGCCATGGACATAGCGAATGATTCACCAAATCCTGGTCATACTTGTGCTGTGATAGAAAAATACCATGTGAACCAGCAGTAACTTCTAGACCAAGAAAATACATAAGAGATCCCAGATCCTTCATGTGCAAAGAGTCCTGTAAATACTTCTTTAATTGGGAGATCAGAACCAAATCAGTACCTGTGATGATTATGTCGTCAACATACACCAAGAGAATGACAACACCAAACTCAGTTTTGCGAGGAAACAAAGATGAATCATACTTGCTTTTGAGAAAAGCAAACTTGAGTAGGGTAGAAGTAAATTTCTCAAGGGGCCAGTTTGAGATCATACAAGGAGCGACGCAACTTGCACACTGCCGAAGTAGGGGTGGAAAGTAAACCTGCACAGAGGACACATAATCTTCCTTGAGATCCCCATGAAGAAAGGCGTTCTTCAAATCCATTTGGTGCAAACCCCAATTTTGAGAAGCGTAAATAGCCAAAATTGTGCGGATGGTGGTCATTTTGGCCACCGGAGCAAAAGTTTCCTCATAATTTACTCCATATTCTTGATTATTTCCAAGAGCTACTAAGCGAGCTTTATACCTGTCCAAACTACCATCAGACTTAACCTTAATAGGATAGACCCACTTACATCCAAGTGGAGTCACACCTACAGGACAATCCACCACTTCCCAAGTCTTATTCGCCTCAAGAGCACATAGTTCCTCCTGCATTGCCTGCTGCCAGCATTTCTCTTTGACTGCCTGTGAGTAACCAGTAAGAATAGCAATAGAAGATAGAGTGGCAGACAGTGCAGAAGTAGTAATACCTGCCATACATGACAGGAATCCATAACGGTCAGGAGGACCAGATGCCCTAGAGGAGTGACGCAAAGGAGCAGATGGCAAGACAGGATGGTAATACAAGGAAACTTAAATCCGTACGTGCTAATTACACAGAGTGATCTTAGGAAGCTATATATGGTAAGCCAACTAATTTACATAGAGTGATTTTAGGAAGCTATACATGGAAAGCTAAATCTCCTCTCCTATTTATGAAAGTATATGCAGCGTAGATTAATAGCTATTAACAAGGCACAATTTATGGCCTTCTATTGACAGCCAACTACTAGGACAAATATGTTTGTCAATGATCCTGCTCTTCAACCTCAATTTCCTCTTTGTAACCCAAAGAAAAAGGAAATATTGGTTGCACCAGAGTTAGTTGAAAATTATTTAGTCATGGATCCTATTGTTGAAAATCTCCTTGAGATTATTTCTCCTTCGTCCAGTAAATTTGTGTCTCCATCACTCGCATCTTCTCCCCCTACATCTTCTTTTACCAAATCTAGTGAAACATTGTTCATCATTCGACAATATGGACTGAATCTATATTTTCTTGACCTGCCAATAGATTTGGATATCAAATTGAATTTTTATTTGGAGGACTTGTTATTTTATCAGATGACATTGCAGCCCTCTATGCTAGTTGCAGTTGGAGAATCTTCTAGATACTCTCCAATGATGATTGAAAATGCAATGCAGATTGTGCCTCCTCTTGATTTGCCTACGCATTCGACTTTGTTCCCACTCATGGAGTTAAAGCTAGATTTCAGAACTAAAGATAAAGTTTTCTCTAAGTGGTGTTTGATGGAGAACCACTGATGGAGAACTTTACATGTTTATATCGGAGCCAAGATTTTTACTTTAGCTCAGGAAATTCTGATAATTTTAGAAGTTTAGTTAGGTTTATTTTATTTCATGATTATTTGTTTTTGTTTTAGTCAGGTTATTTTTATAATTGTGTGCTTAGTTGTATTGTTAGGTGTATACAGACTTTGGTTTGTATTGTATTAGAGACAGTTGCCAGATTTGAATGCAGCTCAGTTTCCCTCTCTTGTGCACACTCCCTCTCTTTTCCTTCTCCTTCCTTCTTCCTTTTTCTTCCTCCTCTCATTTTCTTCTTTCTTCTCCTTCAGTTCTCTGGTCTGTTCTGTTCTCTGCAGGCCAGCAGCCTACTTTCTTCTCTGTTCTTCTTCTCCTCTTCTTTCTAATTCTCTCTCTAATTCTCCGATTTCTGCATTTATACTTCTGTCCTACATAACTAGGTAAATAACACCTTGCATCAACTTTCCTACCACGTAACTTTTTGTTGACCTACTACTCGAGTTTTTACTGCTGGGATAACTTGTAAGGCAAAAGCTGTTCCAGATGCAGTGGTGGAATGTTTGAAAAGAGGTCAGCTGGTGAAATGCAATATTTGTCAAAAGGGGATTGATGTCTCGGTAATAAACTTCAAAGAAATTTTCAAATACCAAGCTACAAGCGAGGTCATGGAATCAGAGATTGCCAAAAACCAAACCAAAATTTGATGGAGAAATAATTAAGAAGATACAGCTGGGATAGAAACACCTGATGGAGTAGTGTGCTGTGTTTTTTTATCTGGTTGCATAGAGGTGAAAATCTCTGTATGGGGTTAAGCTTGTGAAGAAATATCCAGAGGGAAGGAAGTATTTTCTCTTCATGTTGGATTATCCATTGTAAATAGTCAGAGGGTTAGCTTTTGGTATGATTCTTGGTGTGTTGAGAACCTTAAGTTAGATGAGGTTTTTGGGTCTCAAAGGTTGATTTGGGGGAATTTTCAGGAGACTGCATGTGACCAGAGTGAGGACAGGAGGAGAAGCTTCACTTTTTTAGGGAAGTTTCCAATGAAAGGGAAGCTTGAGGAGAAATCATTATATAATGTGCTTGTATGAGAAAGAAAGAGTGACACTTTCCCATCAAAGCAGATCTAGAAAACCAAGGTCCCAGAAAAGGTCACATTTTTTGGTTGATGCGCTACAAAGGAGAAAATCTTAACTAAAAATAAAGTAAGGAAGAAAGGGTTAACACTTGACAGTGGATCCTGCACGTGAAAGCAGGTGGAGGACATTAATCATTAGTTTTTACATTGTGAGATAGTTAAATAGTCATTGAAAACACATTTTGAAACTGAAATCAAACAAGCTTACATTCCTAGGACCTCTGAATATGGTGCTGTAAAAAATTGTTCTGCAACAAACTCATGCTAGAAAGGCAGACTATTGAACTTATTTAAAAACAAAATCCTTACGTTTTTACCAAATTTCATGCTAGGGTCTTATTCAGGCATAAAATGATTTTAGCTTCCATTTTTACATCTAAAGATATCATACGTCAGGTGCAGGAAGAATAATTAGAAACCACAAAAAGTGATGTCTTCAAGTCCAGGTTTTGTGGTTTGCACCTCTGTTTGTTGCATTCCAGAGAGCTCCATCATATTAGGGCTCCATCACTCCTCTCTTCTCCCATCATCTTCCTCTCTGGATTATCATAGCAATTCGGAGTTCAATCCTGTCAAGCCCTCATTATTTTCCTCCCGTTCACTCCATTTTGTCCTCTTGATTAGATATGCAACACGGGCAGCAGGCAAGAAAAATATCAACTCCCTGATATGTTCAATAACAGAAAAAAGGCTCGACTTCCCTCCCCTCTATCTCAGTCCCTCTGGTTTTAATCAACATAACAAGGGAGCTCTTATCCCTTCCCTACTTGCAGCACTGTATTGGAGAAAGGCATCTCTCAGTTTGAACTTCAAAGGTACCTTTCCCTGCAGCTCTGTTAGGGACGAAAATGCTTCTCTTGAACAAACTGTACTCAGAAACCCTCAACCCTCGGAATTTCATTGGTTCTAATTGCCCCTAGATATGCTGAAGTAAAAATTCAGCACAAAATAACAGAAACTGATTCAGTCAAACTCTTAGCATATAGAATTCATGAAGGCCTGGGAAGCATAGTTGTCCAATTGAGATTTGGTTTGTGAATCAAAATCCCAAGTTTGAGAGTCAAGAATCAAATTGAATCATAACTCGAACAAATTCACAAAATTGAATGACACGCATATGCTGTACTGTAGGTTCAACAAAAGAGTAAATATATTCAAAATTTAGAAATATAAAAAAAAACATATTTCATGTGTATGTTTTCTCTAAACAATGAAAAGTAAGGGAAAGAGTCCAAAAAAATTAATAAAACACTAAAATTTATGTTGTTTAAGGGAAGGAATCAACAAAAAATAATAAAAACTGAACTTCTAGTGTTTATCAACAACAAAAGAATCATGTTTCATGCATATCCATTCTCTAATTAAAAGGCAAACAAAAGTAACTTAGATAAAACTAATAAATAATTGAACAAAAGACTAAAAAACCCAGCTTTTGAGTCTTAACAACAAAGAGAAATGTGAGTACCACCTTATCTAACCAGAGTCCTTCCTCTTTTTCTCAATGGAAGAACACTATACTCCTCCAAGAGTGAAGAATGGTTTTGTGGAGGAAATAGAAGACCTAAAGTACTGTTTTTTGGCACCTTCTACTCCTCTTTTTCGGCACTGAACCAGCATAGAGAAGAAATGGGAGGCAATCATGTAAAAAAAAAAAAATTATAAAAAAAAAAAAAGGCTGTTCAGGCTTAGAATCATGTGATTGGTCAATTCGTTAGATTCAGGGGGTAAATTGACAATGCAGTTGTTATTTGATCCTCTAGATAGATTTGAAACAATTTGGTGGAATTGATAGAAATCATCCAATTCGAATTGTGAAAATCGTAAGATTCTAAAAACTACACTGGGAAGTTATGTGAAAAAACACACAGCCTGTTCACACTTCATATTACATACAACGGAGTGTGCATGTATGCGTGCATAATACACCTTGTTTCTAGACTTGTAGAGACCTTTGTGTAGTTTCCCATCTAGGGTGATTGATCTACATCTTTCCCCAAAGCCCCAAAAAGACACAAGACATTCCAGTTTTTGGCCAATCAAAGGTAGTGATAATATTATTTCGTATTATATGAACTTTGTGCTTGATACTGCGATGCAAAGTTGAACTTTTTAAAAGTATGTTTACAATTTTTTATAGTTATTTGTATAAGATTACATCAATTTTAAAATTCAATCTTTCAATCCAATTTTGTGGGGAATCCAATTTAAAAAGGCAATTTTGATAATTTCACAAGCATTTGGTCTATCATCTTCTCTTTATTCAGCATGTGCTCAATATCGTCATGATTAGTACAATAGCTTGTGGAGTTGAGCAATGAAACTGTTAGAGAAGGAGATTTAGGAAGGGTTGGGTGACAGTCCTGTTGCGAAGTGCAAGTGGTAAACTTACTAAACCCAATAAAAAATAACTCTACTAATATATGCAAACAAATTAGGTGTCCAGTGCCTTACAATAGTATCCACACCAAAATACTCACACCTTAGATATACACCCACATAGACAACGACAATTCACACACACACCTGGCTTGGTGCCCAACACCCAGCCACATTCTCTCCTCACTTTTGCACACATAATGGAGCTTTAGTGCTCGTTTGAAATCATTTATGGAAAATTAATTTTCTGAAAGAAGCACTGAAATTTGGAAATGTGCAGACAATAAGTACTAAACAGGAAAAGTAATAAAAGTCAAAGTAATGTTTGGTTGTGTCTAAAAATAAGTATTGTTCATAAGTAACAATGAAATAAGAAGCAACGCTATTGTCCATGGGCTGTGATCATCACGGGACTACATGGCAAGATCAGGCTGGATCAAGCAGGTGAGGCCCACTCTGTGTCACATCCTGATTTTGCCATGTGGGACCCTGATGTTACGAGCCTGTGACACTCAACCTTTTCATAAAAGTGGTATTTTGGTATTCATTTTTATTATAAGTGCGGCACAATCTTATTATAATTTTTATATTATAATACATAATAAAATAATATATAATTATTGATCTATGTTAAAAAAAAATTAGTAATTAAATTAACATTTTTAATTATTATAATTTATCATTATTATTTATAATTAACAATACTACATGATTGTTAAGTAGAAAATATGATGAATTATTTTTAAAAATGCTATTACTAATGTGAGCATTTGCAGTGAAAATTCCTTTTTAGATCCAAAGTGTAGCTTGGGCATAAGGGCCAAATCATCCAAGACGGATGAAGAGGGGCCACAAGTAGCATCCGCCAGTGAAGGAAGAGCTAGCCAGGTGAGGAAACGTGGTTTTAAATTGCAGTAGTGGGTACCATAACGAAATGGTAACGTGTAATGAGCAGTGAAATTAGTGGATGTTACATAGTGGATGTAAATGTAATGGCTATGAATTTTTTCAAGCATGCACAACCTTGTGCATATTAGTGTATTTGCATGTTTTAAGCTTTTAACCCTTCTTAGAAAGAGTTTTAGTGTATTTTGGATCCTTTATTTCAACTAAGTTGTTTGGTAAGAGCAAGAAATTTACATTTGTTTTAAATCATCATTGATATAAAAAATTATATGGGTGTGTGTGTATATTTATACTTTCTCTTATTCTTATGCAAGATAAATTCTTATGAGTGACAAATTAATTAATAAGACAAAATACAATATACACTTCATTAATCTATTGGACACATAAGACATATGAATAATACAAATATAAAATAACTAGAAAAGAAAAGAAGGTTGAAGTTAAAAACTATAAAACACAAAAATCAAATTGCTAATATTATCAAAATAAAATATTTTCCTAACAAGTTAATATTTTCAAATTGTCATCTCTTTGGAGTATTTTTTAAAAATAGTAAATTTCGTCTCATTATCATACTCATTATAATCTTTTCCCCCTCCCCACAGCATATTGAGAATGATTTATGAAAAGGGCGGAGCATTACAGTCCTGTAGCAGTTACATAATGGCCATAGCGGCCTTTATGTAACGGTCGCAATCCATAACAGCCACTATGGCCGTGATTTTTCTTCACACTGATTTTGCGATGTGTAGTGGTATTGGGAACCCAAAAAAATTGTCATGTGACGGTCACATCCGTTATTTAAAACCATGGCAACAGCATGGCTAGGTAGGGGCCACAAACACTGGACTTCTGCAACTTCATCCAAAAGGGAGAGAAGTCAACAGGGAGAGTAAAGAAGAATGAGCGAGGGTTGGTGCTGCCAGCTGCAGGGGAAGAGACAGTTTCAGGCAGGTACAGATGGAAGGAGAGAGAGAGAGAAGAGAGTTCAATTACAAACCAGTCCAGTAATTGCCACTGCATTTCTACAGTGACCACTTACAAGTAATGAGTGGCCAAAAAGCAATCCAAGGATACTTCTCAAAAAGTGCTTATTTTCCCTCAAAAAGTAGTTTTGAAAAAGTACTTTTTGCAATAAGTACTTGTTTGATGCAACCTGAACAGTAATTTTTGGACAAGTACTTAAGTACCTTTTACAATAAGTATTTTTTAAAAATGGTTCCAAACAGGGTCTTAAGATCCTTTTATAGCAGCTGTAGCCTCAGTTACTAAACCAATTCAAAATCTTCTGAAAGTCTCCACAGCAAGACAGCAACGTGTGTCTTGATTTTTCTAAAGGGAAAAAAATAATTCTAGAGAGAGTTTTCTGGAGAGAGAGAGAGAGAGAGTCACTCTCTAAACAGATTCCTCCTTGTCTGTTATGGAAATCAGGCTGACAACATTTTGGAAAACACAGTAAACCTCAGTACAGCTAAAGATGGCTTTTTTGAGATCTTAATTTTTTTGACTGCTGGGAAGGCTTTCTTTTCATACGGTTCTTTTTTCTTTTTGTATTTTTTTAGGATACTTTGGGTTTGGGAAATGGTGTGTTGCTGTGCAGAGCTCCATTGATACTTCTTGGGTACATGGGTTGCACCCCATTGGTGCTTTTTTTTTAAATATTTTACCAGAACTTAAGGGAAAATTTTTTGATATCAAATTAAATCCATATAAACATGTCTCCTCAAACTTTTTTATCTTAGCTAACATGTGCCGCACCTTCTAACTCAACTTTCTGCCCAACTTCAGTAGAACCTAGAGAATCATCTTGTTGACATTAAGTACACAGTGTATGCTAAGACCTTAACACACTTTTAGCAACTAAGCCAATCAAGCAGCTGCAAAATGAGCATTAAAGCATTATTAGATAAGTCAATTTTCCAAATCATGAAATATAAACAATGATGCTTGTTGGAATTAGAGGCCCCTCACCAATAAACTAATACAACATTGGATTCAACTGCTTGTCTCCCCAATCCATCTTTAGGATCACATTCAAGAAGCTGGGAGACCTTTGCCATGGATTCAAGAATCTTGAATCTAGACAAGGGACAAGGACAAGGAGGGCCTGGCAGAGGATTTGACCCCTTTCCCTACCTATTAAAGATACACACACATGTACATATTATCATGCACACTGGCAGACCACATTCATTGTTGTGGGGGCAATTGCCCCCACTGGAGCTTTAAAACAATAGAGAGCTTTATGTGCAAATCAAAGTATATCCCCACTAAGGAATAAGTTTATGCCCCCACAGTAAGACCACAATAAAGAAGATGGCAGTGTTTATAAAAGGTATATAAATTAAAATTTAAAACTTCTGATGTTTCAAGAAAGTTAGATTTGTCTCCACTCTCTAGTTCCCCATTCTGCCAAAACCCTTGCCCTGGTGCAACTTTATCAACCACCATTTTCTCTAACTGGAAGTGTTTCTTTTCTTCCATAGTTCCAATTCCTTTGCAAGAAATATTTTCTTTCAAATTGTTTTTTAATTACTATATTTTAGAAGCGATTGTTAGGTGTTAATTGTGCTAAATGTGTGTGAAGGCTAGCAAAAATGAATTACTAGAAGAAATATAAGAAGTATTTTCGTGTATATGTGTGTGAGTATGAACATCTGTGTGCTGTATCTTGCCCATTGAAAAAAACTTCCGTGTCCGCTATCGTAATATATATAGTGAACCCCTTGAATTTTTAAAACTTTTTAGTAATATGAAAATTTTGGTAATTTGAAAATTGTTTTAGAATGGTCCCATGTTTTCAGCAATATATATATCAATTGGGCAAACTGGTGGCAACACAAGGAACTTTTTTATAAACATTGTTTTCATCTTGTTATAATGTTCTTTTATATATATATATAAACAAAAACAAAACAAAAAATTATTAATGAAAAGGATAATTACAGTGTATGAAGGATAAGAAATCCTCTCGGTAAAACAGAGAGCTAACAGACAAAAAATAGAATCACATTAAAGCTGCATTCCAATCTCTTTGGACATCAGACAGCGAAAGACCTTCAAAACACCCAAAAAGAATGTGCCTAAAAAGAAGTGTAAAAAATAAAATAACTTTCTCCTAATGTCAAGGAGGAGGGGTCTTCTTCTCTCTGAAAATTCTAACATTCTTTTCAATCCATAGCACCCACAGCACTGAAATCTGTGCAGACCCAAAAAGTTCCTTCCTGTTTTGCTCTTCCCAAAGCCCCAAAACTTTACCTTCAAAAACTCAAAAAAACAAAAACAGATTGTTCCACATGTGCCTTGCCACCTTAAAATGAAGAAGTAAATGGCAAGAATTCTCATTTGAACCGCTGCAGTGTAAAATATCTGGACTAAGTGCTTTGTAAGGCCTCTTGGTCTGTAACACATCACTCATATTGATCTTATAGAGTATGACACTCCAAACGAAAGCCCGGACTTGAAATGGAACCTTTGTTTTCCAGACAAAGGATTTGTCTAAGATCAGGGAAAAAGTCTTTTGAGGAAAAAACCAAAGTGTCCCCAATCCAAAGCCTTGTGCCCCACACAAATTTGGTGAGAAAGAATCCAACACACTCATTGACATTGGTGCCTCATGGACAGAGGAAAATCTAAACAAACGTGACACCAACAGCTCCAACGAAGACTCACCAACCCAAATATCTTCCCAAAAATGAATTTTATCCCCAACCCCCGCTTTGAAATGAGTGAGCCAAAAGAAAAGACAAGCTACCTGTGAAACAAACTTCCAAGGACATGCATGAGTAGCATTGCAACTTCCTTTGGAACCCCACACATTCCTGCGCAAGCCATATTTACTCTTTATTACTTTATGCCATAAGGAATCCTAAAGGAAACCTCCATAAACATTTTCCATTTAGAGATATGTTTTTAGAAACCACATTACCATGTCCCAAGCCTCCCTCAGACTTGGGCCCCTTCTAACAGCTTCCCAACTAACCAGGTGATCCCTCTTATTCTTCCCAGTACCAGACCACAAAAAATTTCTCATAATTTTTTCCAACTTTCTAGCCATCTAGAAGGTAATTTTAAAAGGGATAAGAAATAAATGGGAAGTTGGCTAAGGACGCAGTTATACGTGTAATTCTACCTCCTGATAAAAGACAAGCCTTCTTCCAACACTCCAATCTATTGTCCACTCTCTCAATCACAGGATCCCAAAAAAACATTAGACAAAGGATTCCCCACCCCCCCCCCCCCAACCCCAAAAGAGGACCACCAAGAAAGGGATTCACAACCTGCTAAAAATCTAAAAGCCTCAAGATTTCTACTTCACAGATTGATACCTGCTAAACCATTCTTAGACATTGATTTTTAAGCCCAAAATTATCTAAAAAATTCTAAGGAACACAAGAATCTTACAAAATTTCACAACATCATTCTCAAGGGAAAAAAATTGGTTTTCATCTTCAAATTGAAGATGAGACACCTCCACATCCTCGCTGCCCATAGAAAGACCGCTAATAGCCCCTAGAACCTAAGCATGGGATGCCAACCTACTCAAGATATCCACAGCCGAAGTGAACAAGAAAGGGGATAGCAGGTCCCCTTGTCTCGACCCCTCGAAATGCCGAACAAGTCCCTAGACTGACCATTAACAATCACTGACATCTTGGCAGAATTGAAGCACCCTTACATTAAAGACTCCCAAATCCTTTTATTTTAAGAAGATTCATTAGGAAACCCCAATTTACCATGTCATAAACTTTTTCAATATCCAACTTAAAGACCACTCCTCTTTTATTTCTGCTCTTCGCATCCTCAACCATCTCATTGTCTACCAAAACAGCATCAAAGATCTGCCTATCTTTAATGAACACAAATTGGACCAATGACGCTGTGTTCCCAGCAACTCTCTAATCCTGAACCTTTGTCAACAACTTATAGACACTAGTCACCAAGCTAATAGGCCTAAAATCCTTCACTCTTCTAGACATATCCTTTTTAGGAATCAGAGCAATGAAAGTAGAATTCATGCTCTTACACACCTCTCCATTCCTATGAAATTTCTCAAAAAAGTCAAAACATCCTCTTTAACCACTTCCCAATTGTTTGGAAAAAAGAGGCTAATGTAAATCCGTCTGGACCTGGTGCTTTATCTCTATCCATATCAAACACTGCCCTCCTAATTTCCCCCAACATCAAAACGTCTCTCCAACCACTTTTCAATTAGCCACCTCTCCTCCAATAGGTTTCCAATCCAACTCCTCCACCATTAATCTACTCTTACACTTGTCGTGATACAACCCTTTATAGAAGTTTGTAACCTTTTCCCCTATTTGTTTATGATCTCTCATCACCTCCCCTGAATCAACTTCCAACTCCTTAATGAGGCTCTTCCTTCTCCTCCCATTAGCTCCTATGAAAAAGCCTAGAGTTAGAAAACCCTTCTCCTACCCAACTAACTCTATACTTCTAACGCCAACTCCTCTCCTCACTCATCAAAAGCACCTCCAGGTCATTACTAAGGTGAGCCCTTGTAACTTTATCTTCCTCCCCTAATAGACCACATCCCTCAAATCTATCCAAACCACTAATCTCCAACAAAAAGTCATTTTTCTTTCCCCTAATATCCCCAAACACTTCTTTATTCCAAACTTTTAGTTTTTTTCTTTAACAAATTTTAGTTTTCTCGTCAACTTCAAACCCTTCCATCCCTGAATGTGGCACTCTTTCCACCTGACTACTGTAGAATCGCGAAAAGAAGGGTGCATGAGCTACATGTTCTCAAATTTGAAACGAGTGGAACCCCATTGTATAGGATTGGAATCCAAAAGAATTGAATAGTGGTCATAAATGGGCCTAACCTAAACCTCTTGAACAACATAAGGGAACAAGTCCTCCCATTCATCAATATACAGAAATGTATCTATGCAATTCGATGCTTGTCTATCCAAAAGCCACCTAGGTGAAACAACTATTGTTCAAAGGAATATCCCTCAGGCCACAATCAGTAATGAAAGAGTCGGGAAGTCATTATACAACAAATAAATGTTTTTTAATTGCATCATTTCAGTTTAATCTTTCTTTTAAATATAGCACCATTACCACATGTCGTATTTTAACTTTACTTTCACTTTATTATGCTTTTATCTCACCCCTACAAGCACAAAACCATGGCTTTCCTTGAAATAGACTAACCCCCTAATAATGTATTGATCTTAGAATGATTTAAGAGAGGCTTTCTATGTAAAGAACATGATAAATTTGATTGTCACATTCTTCTTCATTTTATCTAGGCTAGAACTCTGGGGATCCCTGCTTACACCACCCTAGGAATTGGCTAGTGGCAGATAGAGTGGGGGCTGAGTTACATACGTGGAAAGGTTTTTTCAGCAGAAAAGGTATGGAAGTTATTCCTCATATTGTCTTATGGATTATTTAGAGAGAAAGGAATACAAGGGCTATGGAGGGAGTTGAAATATTGCCCGGAAGCTTCAAAGGGGAAATGGATTTCCTTTTCTTTTCCTTTGTACTTGGGTGACTCCTTTGAGCCCTTAACAGAGTTCTCTTTCCTATCCAAAAAAAAAAAAGAATTGCTAATCGTCTTATTAACTACTTCTAAAAGGAAAAAGCCAAAATTTTGGTAGTCCTAGGTGACAAATTTTAAAATGATTAAACTACCGTTTAATGTCCTTTCTTTTAAAAGTTAAGCTTGTTGTGTCAAAACTAATTAGATACTATCCAAAATGCCCTTGAAACTTTGCCATTCTAAGTGAATGCCATGTAACCTCTTTAGCTTCATCTATCCATTCATCCATTGCATCATTTGTGAATAGGAAGTGCCTCTTCAGCTTTGTCCCCAAATGATGTGTTTGCTCCATTCAAATATAAATTGGTTTGGGCAAACGACGAATGTACAAGCAATTGAGCCTTAACATCATGTCAAAACCGATAATTGGTACAAAATGTATTTAGTAATTTGTGATTTATGTGGTTCAGGGGGGGGAGGAGAAAAATGGACAATGGAGGTGAGAGCTCGAGCATTTGAAAAGATCATATTGGTAGGTGAGCACACTGTTGTGCAGGATCTACATTGTGGCAACCGTCATAGATCTTCACATCTATATTTTTCTTCCTTTCCTAGTAAAATTTACTATTCTAATAATTAATGCATATCCACAACCTTTTTAAATTTGTATCACTAATGATGTAGGTGTTTTTATTTCAATTTATACTCAAAATTTAAACTTGCATCATGTAGGCTCTCTCTCTTCTTTTTTTCCTTTTTTTTTTTTCTTTTTGAAATAAAGATTCAAAGCTATCATTGGGAGATTTTGTGGCATCGTTTTCCTTTCTGCATTATTTTCTATCGATATTAGTGCTTTGGCTCCTTAGATGGAATCAATTTTCCTCACTCATTGTCAAAAGGGTTGTTTTGGTTTGCCTGAAGGCTGAAACTATTGTAACCTTTTCTGATTTTGTGATTTTTTATTATAGCATTTATGTGTGTGAATGAGTTTTTTGCAAGCTGAAATTAAAAAGAAATTTTTTTTAACTCATTCAAATAGTGTTTGAGAGGAATACATTCAAAATTTCGTGCTTATCTTTTCATTTTCTGTGATCTCAAATACTAGCACATATGTAGTGGTAGGTCAATTGCCAAGATTTTTTTCTTAGATTTGCTATATAAGAGGATTTGAAAAACATCATTTTACATATTTGATTTTGAATATTAAATTTACAGTTCATTTTTTCCTATGTTATTGCTAGGTGAGGATTTTTTTTGTATATTCACTATAAATACTAATGTTTTAAAAGGTGAAGGCGTAAGGAAACACATTTTACCCTCCGGGAGGCGAGGCATAAGCCTCAAGGTGTTGAGGCGTAAGAATTTTGGGACTGTATTTTTTAAAATAATTAATAAATAAATAATTTACAAATTGAATAAAAATAAGAAAAATTTTAGAATAATGGAGAAAAAAAATAAAAACATAATTTTTTAAGTATCATATAGGCCAATTATAGCAAACAAACTCAAACAATGCATGTTAAAAATAAACAATAACTTTACAAAAAGAAGAGAAAACGCCAAATTAGAGCATCACAATGTCTCATCATCCAAGATTTTAATTTCTAAGAATCTAAATCTAAATCAACAAAGTTTAGAAGTAACTATCAAGATCATCATCAAAGTCATCTTCATCAAAATCATCTATAGTAGTTCTTCCACTCATAAATTCCTCTTCTCCCACTTCAACATCAATGTCATCCTCAATTGTGACCAATGTTGGCCTCTAGCCTTTGTCTTGAGTGGCTAGATATTCAATAAACCTATAGGTAAGGAGTTAGGAGAAATGGAGAATTATACATAAGTAGTTTCAAAAATGACTTGATATGTATGCACTCAAGTTCTCACAATAATCCCTAATCTTCCTTTTGCTAGGAAGATTAGAATGCGAGCTACTAGAAGCTTGTGTTGCTTGAACATCATCTCCTGCAAAAGCTACCACAGGCAAAGCTTTAATAGCATCAACATCTAGGAGATTTTCATCATCAAACCAAGAAGAATCTTTTGGGAGGATAGGTTCTTCCTTCTCTGTGATCCATTCATCATTTGAAGCTACTTCCAACACCAATATTGGATCATAATTTTGTCTTTTTCTTAGAGCTCTCTCCCTCAGTTTGGTGTTGTACTTCACATAAACTAGAGCATTCAATCTCTTGTGCTCTAATCTATTCCCCTTTTTCATATGAACCTACAATTGAGTTTAAGCCATTAAAATTTTTAGATATTAGAAGATATTTTCATATTTGAGTGAAACGATAATAACATGGCATTTGAAAGAACAAAGAACCTGCTCAAATGTGCTCCAATTCCTCTCACATCTACTAGCACTGCATGTCAGGCTAAGAACACGAATAGCAAACTTCGTCAATTCTGGGGTCTTTATCCCAAAATGCTTCCACCAATTAGCTACAAAAGAAAAACATGTTTAAGTTCCAAGTTATAAGAAGAAACAAGGATAGAGTACTACTAATTACCTATTTTTTACTGAAATATTATTTTTACCTGGCCTTCTCAACATTCTAGAGTCAACAACCACTCGAGTCTCAAAATCCCCTCGTGCATTATCAAACAAATCCAATTGGATGTCTGCAACTAGCCTCTTCTCATATCGCAACATTCTATCCAAGCATTCAAATAGTCCTTTCTTCACTTCTTGACAATCAAAGAAGTTCTCCTTATAATGCAATTGGGGATTTAAATAATATCCTGCAGCATGTAAAGGGTGATGAAGTTGTGGAGTCCATCTATCATCTATTTTTCTCCAAATCGGTCCATACTTCTTGGCATTTCTAGAAATATTTGCAGCAATTTTTTCCTTCGCCAAATCGATCATCTCACATAGAAACCCCATTGCTAGTCTTTCCTCAGATGCAACTTCCCTTAGAACACACTCAAGAGGGACAACACTCTTGATAACATAAGCCACATGAGGCCAAAAATGTTGGTCAAATAAACTATTGAGTAAGTCCTTATACCTTCATGCATTTTTACATAAGTAGAAGTGCACCACATCTCTGAAGAGAACATAGATTGAAGGCCTTGCTTTTGTTTGTAAATGCTTTGAAGTGTCAAAAATGCAGAAGCAAAGTGCGTCACTGCTAAGCAGATGAGTTCTTTGTTGTTGGTGAAATGTTTCCTCATCATTGCAAGTACATAGGAATGATTATAAATAAATTTCACAACTTGCTTAGCCTTTTGGATTGTGCTTGCATGGATCTTCAATTTTGCAATATCCTCCAACATGAGATCCAAACAATGTGCAGCACATGGAGTCCAATAGAGCTTCCATAAGCTTTTTTACACCATTTGTCATGTTCTTCGCATTATCAATTATCACCTGCACAACATTCTCCTCACCAACTTACTCAACCACCTCATCCATATACTTAAACATCAAATCACCATTTTTTATAGAATAAGAAGCATCAATGGATTTTAAAAACCATGTACCAGTAGGACTATCCACAAGGAAATTAATCAAGACCCTTGAACACCCATCAGTCCATCCATTAACCATGATAAACATTCATATTCCTTCCAAGCTTTTTTGTGGTCTTTCAACATGCCATTGATATCTTTCACTTCATCTTTAAGGATCCACGTCCTCATCTCTTGCATAGATGGAGGCTTGAAACCTAGCCCGTAATTAGCAATACCATCCACCATAACACGCCAATATACATCATCCATCAAATTGGATGGTTGAGCATTGTTGAACACACAATGGCCAACTTTTCTACACACTTCATTTCTTTCTTCCTTCTTCCATTTTGAGTTTTGAGTGGACTGTTTGGTCTGTAAAAATGAAAACTTATTCATTGAACCTCTAGCCCTAGGGTTAAGGCCAGTCTCACTATTCTACTGCTCAATATCTCCAACTAATGGAGACATAGCACTCTGAGTCCCTCCTCTTGGACCCATCCCAAACTCTTCAAGAAGTTCATTTCTTTTACCCTTCTCTTCTTAAAATATTTCAAGAGCAATCTTGGACTCATCTCTCACGTTTTTAGGAACTTTTGGGCAAGGTTTCATTCCCTTCCTTGTACCTACGAAATGATGTTTAAATCTTGTGACAGTCCCACTGCAAGTTTGATCACAAAATTTGCATCTAAAATATTTTTCTACATCAACTTCTTCTATGTATTTCCAAACAAAACCTTTTTCTGCCCCTTTAAATCACCTTTAGACATGTTTTTCTTTATTGAACAGGAACAATCAGCAAGTTCAGCAAGAACTTAAAACTGAAAAAATGAAAATTGAAATCTGAAACAAAAACCTCTGATTGAGATGATATCTTGAAGCAGAGAGGTTGTAGAGGGTTTCTGCAAAAAGACGAGAGGCCCGAAGGAGTCGTTGGAGGCAAATCAAAGCTTGGAAGGGACCCTCGACCTGTCGAACAGAGGCGAGAAGCTTGAAGGAATCGTTGGAAGCAATCTTGGAGTCGTCTGAGATGGACGAGAAGCTTGGACGAATTGTTGGAGACAGTCGTCGAGTCATCAGAGAGGGAGAAGAAGCTTCGTCGAGAGAGGAATCGTTGAGAGGGGAGAAGACGTCGCTAAAGGAATCGTCGAGAGAGTAGAAGCTTCGTTGAGAGAGCAGAAGCTTCGTTGAGAGGAATCATTGACGAGAATACGTCGTTGGAGGCTTCGTCGAGAGAGCAGAAGCTTCGTTGAGCAGAGGGAAAAAAGGGTTTTAGATTCAGAGTTATGGGTTCTTTTTTTTTTTTTAATTTATGTTTTAAATCAAGCAGCCCAAAATGCATACACCTTTACACTTGAGGCGTAAAAGGCGAGTATTTACACCTGAGGCGTACACCTTCTCCCCTGAGGCGTACGCCTTTTTGGATTTTCGCATTACCACTTACGCCTTAGGACGTTTTAAGCCCAAAATGCCACACGAACGCCTTTCAAAACACTTGTTCTTGCTACACCTACTAATTGTTCATGTTCACTAAAGAAAAACATGTCTGAAGGCGATTCAAAGGGGCAGAAAAAAGATTTTGTTTGGAAATACATAGAAGAAGTTAATGGAGAAAAATATTTTAAATGCAAATTTTGTGATCAACTTGCAGTGGGATTGTCACAAGATTTAAACATCATTTGGTAGGTACAAGGAAGGAAAAGAAATCTTGCCCAAAAGCTCCTTAAAATGTGAGAGATAAGTGCAAGATTGCTCTTGAAAAATTCCAAGAAGAGAAGGGTAAAAGAAATGAACTTCTTGAAGAGATTGGGATGGGTCTAGGAGGAGGGACTTAGAGTGCTATGTATCCATTAGTTGGAGATATTGAACAGCAGAATAGTGGGACTGGCCTTAATCCTAAGGCTAGAGGTCCAATGGATAAGTTTTCATTTTAACAGGCCAAACAATCCACTCTAAACTCAAAACAGAAGAAGGAAGAAAGCAATAAAGTGTGTAGGAAAGTTGGACGTTGTGTGTTCAACAATGCTCTACCATTTAACTTGATGGATGACGTATATTGGCATGTTACGGTGGATGGTATTGCTAATTACGGGCCAGGTTTCAAGTCTTCATCTATGCAAAAGATGAGGACGTGGATTCTTAAAGATGAAATGAAAGACATCAATGGCATGTTGAAAGACCACAAAAAAGCTTGGAAGGAATATGGATGTTATATCATGGTTGATGGAGGGACTAATGGGTGTTCAAGGGTCTTGATTAATTTCCTTGTGAATAGTCTTGCTTGTAAATGGTTTTTAAAATCCATTGATGCTTCTGATTCTATAAAAAATGGGGATTTCATGTTTAAGTATATGGGTGAGGCGGTTAAGGAAGTTGGTGAGGAGAATGTGCAGGTGATAACTCATAATGTGAAGAACATGATAAATGATGGAAAAAAGCTTATGGAAAAGAGGCAGAAGCTCAATTGGACTCCATGTGCTGCACATTGTTTGGATCTTATGCTGGAGGATATTGCAAAATTGAAGATCCATGCAAGCACAATCCAAAAGGCTAAGCAAGTTGTGAAATTTATTCATAATCATTCCTATGTACTTGCAATAATGAGGAAACATTTCACCAACAACAAAGAACTCATCTGTCCTGCAATGACGCACTTTACTACTGCATTTTTGACACTTCAGAGCATTTACAAACAAAATCGATGCCTTCAATCTATGTTCTCTTCGGAGATGTGGTGCACTTCTACATATAAAAAGATGCATGAAGGTACAAGGACTCGCTCAATAGTTTTATTTGACCAACATCTTTGGCCTCACGTGGCTTATGTTATCAAGAGTGTTGTCCCTCTTGTGTGTGTTCTAAGGGAAGTTGATTCTGAGGAAAGACCAGCCATGGGGTTTCTCTATGAGATGATGGAATTGGCGAAGGAAAAAATTTCTGCAAATATTTCTAGAAATGCCAAGAAGTATGGACTGATGAACTCCATAACTTCATCACCCTTTACATGCTGCAGGATATTATTTAAATCTCCAATTGCGTTATAAGGAGAACTTCTCTGATTGTGAAGAAGTGGAAAAAGGACTATTTGAATGCATGGATAAAATATTGAGATATGAGGAGAGGCTAGCTACAGACATCCAATTGGATTTGTTTGATAATGCACGTGAGGATTTTGGGACTCGAGTGGTTGTTGACTCTAGAATGTTGACAAGTCTAGGTAAAAATAATATTTTAGTAAATTTTAGTTAATTAGTAGTACTCTATCCTTGTTTGTTATTATAACTTGGAACTTAAACATGTTTTTTTCTTTTGTAGCAGATTGGTGGAATCGTTTTGGGATAAAGACCTCAGAATGGACGAAGTTTGCTATTCGTGTTCTTAGCCTGACATGTAGTGCTAGTGGATGTGAGAGGAATTGGAGCACATTTGAGCAGGTTCGTAGTTATTACAAATGCCATGTTATTATCGTTTCACTCAAATATGAAAATATCTTCTAATATCTAAAAATTTAAATGGCTCAAACTCAATTGTAGATTCATACGAAAAAAAGGAATAGATTTGAGCACAAGAGATTGAATGCTCTAGTTTACATGAAGTACAACATCAAACTAAGGGAGAGAGCTCTAAGAAGAAGACAAAATTATAATCCAATATGGGTGCCGAAAGTAGCTTCAGATGATTAATGGATCACAGCGAAGAAAGAACCTATCCTGCCAAAAGATACTTCTTGGTTTGATGATGAAAATCTCCTAGATGTTGATGCAATTAGAGCTTTGCCCACGGTAGCTTTTGAAGGAGATGATGTTCAAGTAACACAAGCTTCTGGTAGCTCGCATTCTAATCTTCCTAGCAAAAGGAAGATTAGTGATTATTGTGAGAACTTGAGTACATACATATCAATAGTCATTTTTGAATCTACTAATTTACAATTCTCCATTTCTCCTAACTCCTAGCCTATAGCTTTATTGAATATCTAGCCACTCAAGACAAAGGCAAGAGGCCAACATTGGTCACAATTGAGGAATACAATGATGTTGAAGTGAGAGAGGAGGAATTTATAAGTTGAAGAACTCCTACTATAGATGATTTTGATGAAGATGACTTTGATGAAGATCTTGATAGTTCCCTCTGAACTTTGTTGATTTAGATTTAGATTCTTAGAAATTAGAATCTTGGATGATGAGACAATGTGAAGCTTTAATTTGGCTTTTTCTCTTCTTTTTGTAAAGTTATGGCTTATTTTTAACATGCATTGTTTAAGTTTGTTAGCTAAAATTGGCCTATATGATACTTAAGAATTATGTTTTTATTTTTTTCTCCATTATTCTAAAATTTTTCTCATTTTTATACTATATATAAATATATTTATTTATTTATTAATTATTTTTAAAAACACTGTCCCAAAATGCTTACGCCTTTGCCTTTTAAAACATTGGCAAGAACTTAAAACTGAAAATGAAAATTGAAATCTGAAACAAAAACCTCAAATTGAGATGAAATCTCGAAGCAGAGAGGTTGTAGAGGGTCTTTGCAGAGAGACGATAGGCTCGAAGGAGTCGTTAGAGGCATATCAAAGCTTGAAAGGGACCCTCGACTCATCGGACAAAGACGAGAAGCTTTAGAGGAATTGTAGGAAGCAATCGTGGAGTTTTCAAAGATGGACAAGAAGCTTGGACGAATACTTGGAGCCAGTCGTCGAGTCGTCGAAGAGGGAGAAGAAGCTTCGTCGCAAGGGGAGAAGACATTGCTAGAGGAATCGTTAAGAGAGCAGAAGCTTCGTCAAGAGAGCAAAAGCTTCGTCAAGAGGAATCGCCGAGAGAGGAGATGAATGGAGGCTTCGTTGAGAAAGCAAAAGCTTCTTCGAGAGGAATCGTCAAGGAGAAGACATTGCTAGAGGCTTCATTGAGACAGTAGAAGCTTCGTTGAAGAGAAGGAGGAAAGGGTTTTAGATTCAGAGTTCTAGGTTCTTTTTTTTTTTTTTTTAAATTTATGTTTTAAATCAAGCAGCCCAAAATGCGTACACCTTTACATTTGAGGCATAAAAGGTGAGTAATTACACCTGAGGTGTACGCCTTCTCCCCTGAGGTGTACGCCTTTTTGGATTTTTGCATTTCCACTTATGCCTTAGGGCGTTTTAAGCCCAAAACGCCTCAAGGCGTGCCTCACAAACGCCTTTTAAAACACTTATTAAATACATCTTAAACATGAACACTAGTTGGCTTCAACTATGACAATTGATAGCTTGGTTTGGAATTTAAATTTATTTGCCTAAGTGTTGCTATATTTAGAAGCTTATGAGAATCGGGTTTAAAAGGCCAATTATTATTATTTATTGCATAGTATACTAATAATAAATAGTCTATACGTTATATTTTAAAGTAAAATGCTATTTCAGCCTAAAATTGTTACTTTTAACTCCTTTTTCAGTTTTGCAATTTTGTTAATGTTTTTGCAGAGTATTAGATTTAAGAAGCAATTGCACGGGTGGGGACATTGGCTACTAAAGTGCCTCCATCTAAGGGGGGAAAAAAGAGAGAGGAATTATTGCTGTCAAACTTTCCAGCCCTTCGATTGTGGAATAATTTGGTGAGTATGTGGACATCTACAAGTGAAGAAACAACTTTTCTTTGGGGTCAAAATGACCAAACTTGAATTTTATGTTCCTAAATTGATTAAATGTTATTTCTTAACTCTTTCTTATCCAATGAGGAACTTTCAAGTTAATCCTTTGGCATCCAGCCAGTCCTTTTAGTGCAGTACTTGTCATAGGAGCAGTTCCTCCTGAATCAGTAGGCTGATTGGTGTATAGAAAAAGAACCTTCCCAACCAGACAAATAGGCACTGAGCCTATGTTACTAATCCCCCTTCTTGGCTTGAAAGTTCAAGCAGTTCCTAATTTATTGTAGTATGTAGTAACTGTTTTTAGTAACTAGGGGTTTTTATCCCCAGAATATTCATTTGAAGCCCTCACTCCAAAGGACGATGGGATTTGTTCCAAAAATCCCACCTACCAAGGCAGCCATAAAAAAATCCCACTTGCAAATTTTATACGTACAATGAGGGATATTACTCATTTCTAGGAATGAACTAAAGTTTTATTATCAATTTAAAATTTATTTGCCGGGGCGTCCCCTACGAGCGACGCGTTGCACTTGAACCACCCGGGTGTAGCGAAAAGTGGGCGAGGGTGGGCTAGGTCGTCGCCCTGAAGCGAAGCGCCGTGTCGGCGCCTAGGTACGGTGTCAAATATGCGAGGGTTCCTGCATCATTCTGGACGTGGGCAGGTAAAGACGTTAGTTTAGGAAACTAGGATTAGATTAGCAACTTGGAATATAGGGACACTTACGGGTAAAAGCATGAAAATTGTGGATACAATTATTAGAAGAAGAATTAATATAATTTGCCTTCAAGAAACTAAGTAGGTGGGGGAGAAAGCTAGAGAAATCGATAAATCAGGTTTTAAACTTTGGTACACTGGAAAAGAAAAACATAAGAATGGAGTAGGCATTATAATAGACAAAAACTTAAAAGATAGCGTTGTGGATGTAACTAGAGTAAGGGATAGAATTATAAAAATCAAAATGGTATTAGGACAAGAGATAATAAATATCATTAGTGCTTATGCTCCTCAAGATGGCTTAGCAGAAAATCTTAAGAGACAATTTTGGGAAGATATGGATAGTATTATACAAGACATACCAGGGATTGAGAAAATATTTATAGGAGGAGATCTGAATGGACACATTGGAAGAGATAATAAAAATTATGAAAGGATACATAGAGGATATGGATATGGAGACAAAAATGAGTCTGGGGAGATGATCTTAGACTTTGCTATGTCTTATGATTTTTGTATAATGAATAATTGCTTTAAGAAGAGAGAAGAACACTTAATAACCTTTAAAAGTGGACAAAATAGAAGTCAAATAGATTTTTTTTTTAACTAGGAGGGTAGATCGTGTATCATGCAAGGATTGTAAAGTTATTCCAAGTGAAAGTCTAACCACACAACATAGAGTCTTAGTATTAGATATATGCATTAAAAAATGGAAGAAAAAGGATAAAATAAACCAGTGTAGGAGAACTAGATGGTGGAACCTAAAAGGAGAAAATATAATAAAATTTAAAGATAAAATGATCAAAGATGGGGATTGGACCTTAGAAGATCGGATAGATTCAAATACTCTTTGGAATAGATTAGCTAGCTCTATTAAAAAGATAGCAAAAGAGATTTTAGGCGAATCAAGGGGAAGATTCTCAAATAGCAAAGAGAGTTGGTGGTGGGATAAAGATGTACAAAAAATCATAAAGACAAAAAGAATTTGGTATAAAACGTGGCAAAAATGTAGAAACAGCGATAACTTTGAAAAATATAAGGAGGCAAGAAAAGATGCAAAAAGGGCTGTTAGTGAAGCTAAATATAGATCATTTAATAGTTTGTATGATAGATTAGGTACAAAAGAAGGGGAAAGAGATATATTTAAACTTGTTAAAGCTAGAGAAAAGAAGAACAAGGACTTAGGAAATGTAAAATGCATAAAAAGTGAGGATGATATTGTCTTGGTTGAGGACGAAGATATTAAAGAAAGATGGCGAAGTTACTTTAGTAAGTTGTTTAACGAAAACCAAATAGAAGGCTTAAATTTAGAATTGTCAAATGAGGAAAAAACTAAAAATATAAGATTTATTCGAAAAATTAGAGTTAACGAAGTTAAGTTTGCACTAAAAAAGATGAAAAATGGGAAAGCTATGGGACCAAATAACATCCCAATTAAAGTTTGGAAATGCTTGGGTGATAACAGAATTATATGGTTAACTAATTTATTTAATACAATTGTAAAAACTAAGAAAATGGCAGATGAATGGAGGAAAAGCACTTTAATACCTATATACAAAAATAAGGAGATATTCAAAATTGTAATAACTATCGTGGAATTAAACTTATGAGTCATACGATGAAACTATGAGAAAAAGTAGTTGAACAAAGATTAAGGTTAGAAACGAAGATCTCAGAAAATCAATTTGGTTTTATGCCTGGGAGATCTACCACAGAAGCTATTTATCTTTTAAGAAGATTAATGGAAAAGTTTAGGGAAAAGAAGAGGGACTTGCATATGATATTTATTGACCTTGAGAAAGCATATGATAGGATACCTAGGGAAGTTCTATGGTGGGTTTTAGAAAAAAAGGGTGTATGTTGTAAGTATACCGATGTCATTAAGGATATGTACGATGGAGTAATGACTAGTGTAAAGACTATAGATGGAGAAACTAGAGAATTTCCAATTATCATAGGTGTACATCAAGGATCTGCTTTGAGTCCTTATCTTTTTGCTTTAGTGATGGACCAATTGACTAAGAGTATTCAAAAGGAGGTTCCATGGTGTATGTTGTTTGCAGATGATATTATATTAATTGACGAAACTGGGGATGGAGTAAAGGCTGAGTTAGAATTATGGAGAGAAGCTTTGGAATCTAGAGGCTTTAAGATAAGTAGAAATAAAACAGAATATATGAAATGTAATTTTAGTAATGATAGGAGGAATATTGGAGACAAAGTTAAACTTGATGATGAAGAAATAAATAGCACTTGTAGATTTCGATACCTTGGATCTATTATGCAAGCTGAAGGAGAAATTGAAGATGATGTAATGCATAGAGTTAAAGCAGGTTGGGTAAAACGGAGAAGTTCTTCAAGTGTTCTATGTGATCGTAGAATACCCTTAAAATTGAAAGGGAAGTTTTATAGGACAGCTATAAGACCAGCTATGCTATATGGATCAGAATGTTGGGCGACGAAGAAACATAAAATCCAAAAAGTAAAAGTTGCCGAGATGAGGATGCTTAGATGGATGAGGGGTATAACATTGAAAGATAAATTAAGAAATGAACATATTCGTGGTAAGTTAGGTGTAGCTCCTATAGAAGATAAGATAAGGGAAGGACGACTCAGATGGTATAAACACTTGCAACGTAGGCCTTATAGTGCACCTGTGAGGAAGAGTGACTTAGTTACTGTGGGGGGCAGTAGAAGGGGTAGGGGTAGACCTAAAATAACTTGGGAGGAGATAGTGAGTAAGGATTTAATATCTTTGAATCTATCAAAAGAAATGGTCCATGATCACATAAATTGACGGAAAAGGGTTCATATAGCCGACCCCACTAAGTGGGACTAAGGCTTGGTTTTGTTGTTGTTGTTGTTGTATCATCATTATATAATTCGGCTGAACAAGTTATTTTCATAAAATGCAATTTTTTAAAATAAAATATTTATAGATGCACAAAATATTTTTCACGTGCAGCGCACATGCACCAACTAGTTCCATAAAGACACATTCAGCAGATTGTTTTACTGCTGATATTAGCTACTTCCAATATTGAAGTACCAAAGTCCAGCAAACAGCATTTGATAAAAGGATAAGCATATATCCAATAACAATGACCTAAGAAGTGCAGATTTGATCAGCCAACAACACAAGAATTTCACTTGTAAAATATTTTTTAAGATTGTAAGCACATTTAAACATATAGTACTCGTTACCTGTCACAGAAGACAGTACCACAGTCAAGGCATGTGGCCAAAGTTGATGAATTATGGCATGTGTTGCACTTTGCAGTTGATGAGCTTTTGCGTATTTGGTGGCATCTGCATATAAAAAAACATCCCCTCACCCAGGGCCCAAAAAAAGAAAGAGAAACAGAAAAAAGAACATATATATATAGATGAAGCTGAGTCCTTATTCAGTGCTTATCTTGCAATGCCAAACACAGAAGACGGAAACAGTTCCATAAGTCCAATTGTAGAAACATGATTGCTTTTAGAGAACAAAAAAAACTCAAGGAAACAACTATAACCAGTCCCCTTTAAAGTTGTCCGCAAATTTTCTCCAGTGGGACAAATAATCAGTCAATCATCAGTTGAATCCCTCTAAAGATTAGTTCAAATCTGCTTATTGATTGTTAATAGTTTAAAGCTTCTTTTCTTGTCTTTTTACAGGATGTTCTATATTAATAAAAGATGAATGAATCCATTTTGAAAAACATTCTAATTTTTGACTACTCTTTTTCAAGTAATTTGAATTGTTCATTAAACAAATAGTATACTTAATGTAATAGTACTATTTGTTAAAAAATTATCAAATCTTAAAACCAAACAGGCATTTGGCTCAGGTGATTAAATGCCCTCCTTAAATAACTTCTTGGCATCTTATGGAGTAGGATTGCTATCTAACAAGAATTTGGTTTGCTCATCAAGATTCCTGGGAATATAAGATTATTGTGTTTGGCATAACATATGCATTAAAATTTTAGTTTAATAAGATTACTAAAATACCCCTGAACACCACATTCTTGTAATGTGAAGACTCATGTATAATTAAGATAATTGTAGTAGTATCTTCCAACAATAATAATCACAATATAGAGAATATAATAAGTAATTGCACGAACAACAATAGCAATTATTACTCATTACAATGAAAATAAATAATAATAGTAAATTTCTAATAATATGTTTTATCGTATCAATTATAGAAAGACATGACAGTTTTCAATCTGAGTTTTGTCCATTGTGTTCCGAAAATGTCCTCTTATTTTCACAAATTTCAATTGAAAATAAAAATTTCCCTTAATGAGTATTTAGCAGATATAAACCCTATCTATAACTAACCAGGACTATTAATAACCATCATAACTCTTCTTCATTTTTGTGCACAGCACACATTCTTATTACTATTCATGACAACCGAAAGCAAGAAGCATGCACATTGCTCATGTCCATGTCTAGCAGCAGCAGCAGCAGCAGCAACAACAACAACAACAATAAATAATAACATAAAGAACAAGAAAGAGCAATTTCATCCAGAGCAATGAATAGAATAGATACCTTTGCCTATAAGATAGGTCCTCATAGAATCAAGATTACCTAAGAGAAAGGCGGATTTTGAATACTCGTACTTTGGCTCCAAGACTACCACGTAAGATTCCCATGGTTCCTAAACATGAGCATCTAACATTTTTGGAGGCCCATTGCTCGGAATCCTCAAGGATGGCACAAGCCAAAAATGCCCTAAGTGATACTTGCCTATACATAACTGGTAAAATAAAGAAATGAGAAAAATTCAAATTAACTTTCATTATCTATATAAAAACAAGTGAGGATATTAAATCATGTGGACTTTTTGGTCATCCATACCACATGTAGCCCCCTACCCTACCCCCTCCTTTTCTTGCTTTTGCTTTGCAATTCTGCCCAGCCATTTCCACCTCTACGAGTAGGCACATGCAACACACAACCACACTGCCTCAGTGCTGCCCCCCACTCTCTCACGCACCCCATGCACGGCACTGGAGAAAGAGAAAGAAGAAGGGCAGTTTCAGCCACAATGCCAGCAGCTTGGGCCTGCAGGAGGCGGGGCAAGCGGAGAGGTTGCAGAGCAAGGAGATGGAGAAGTGGTCGGGGTGGGGGAGGTTCGAAAGGAGTTGAAGCTGGGGCTGGGGTTGAGTCAGTGGCTGGGGAAGGGAGCATTGAAGGAGACAGCGATAGCAACTGCCATGGAGTGGGTGAAAATGCTGGTGCACGAGCCAGTGTTCGCAATGATGAAGGAACCGCATTAGGTACCGGTGATAAGAAAAATTATGATCGTTAAAAATTCTCAGAAAATTTTTAAAAATTCTAAATTTTTTAACTCATAAAATTCCAAATTTTCACCAAGATTTTCAAAACTTTGACAGTATCTTCAAAATTTAGAAAACCCAAAATTTTCCTAAAACTTCAAAAAAAATAAAATAATAAAATTCATTAAATTAAAAAAAAAAAAAAAAAATTCCTTTCCTATAAGATTCATAAATATATTCCCATAAAAATTAAGAAATCTAAATTTATTTCTAAAAGAGTCATAAAGATTTGAAAGGGTCCATAAAATCATAAAATTAGGAAATTCCAAAAACACCAATAAGAAGTCATGAATTTTAAAAATTATAAATTCATAAAATTCCATCAATATCGTAAAAATCAGAATATTATAAAATTTTCAGACACATAAAATTTAATAAATATTTAAAAATTAGAAAATTCCAACATTTTTGTCAAGAATTTAAAAAAAATTCTATAAAAATCATAAAATTACAAAAAATATAATTAAAATTTAAAATTTCTGAAAAATCTACTAAAAAATGAAATTCTAAAATTATCATAAAAATTTTATAATATTTGAAAAATATCATTGAATTTTTGAAAATATTAAAAATTTTGTAAAAAATCAGAAAATTCAAAAAAAAAAATCCAATGAAAATCCAAAAATAGAAAGATTTAAGCTTAAATTTTCAAAACAAAAAAATCAGAAGCATGGAAATCATAAAGTTCCAAATTTTCCATAAGAACCAGAAATTTCAATAAATCTATAAAAATAATAAAATGGAAGAAACTTATAAAACTTATAACTCAAAAATATAAATTATTATGCAACACAATATAGAGATAGATAATATTTTAAGCAAATCACATTCTTAGAATATTAATAAGAATCTGTAGGAAACATTACCATAAATAAAAAGGAACTAATTACAATCCAAATGTCTGCAAGTACAATTTTAGAAATAGGATTTTTACGCAAATATACTTTCTCAATAGATATTCTAATATGATTAATTTATCAAATAAATCTATCCTAATTTTAAAATCCCAAAATAAGGTAATGACTCTGTCTCATGTTCAAAATAATTATATTTTAAAATACGAAAGTCAATCAAATTCAAAATACTTCCACAAATATTTCAATCAATTTTTTTGAAGTTTTTATTTCCTTGTCTAAATAAAGTCCATCTTTAATTGGATTCTCATTGTCTCAAGAGGTAATAATATAGAAAACATCTTTGCAAGCAGAAAAAAGAAATTATCTAATTTTTAAAATTTTTCATAAATATTCAATAATTATCAAGTTAATATAAACTGCTATTATCTTATGAAAAATTGGATAGTCAAATCATTTTAAGAAATAATATATATGTATATATATATATATTTGATAACTAAAGAAAGTATATTAGATAGAGTTGAAGGCACAAAGTGGGGCCAAGGAATTCGCCAAACAAAAAAGGAAAAAAAAAAAAAAAATAGAAACACCCGATCCACAAAAGAACTAAACAAAATTAACCGAGAAACCCCCTCATCAAACCCTTTCCATCATAATTTACTGAACTTTTCAACTTCGCTAATTCCCTTTGACCCTCCACCTTCTGACTTTTGCCACCATCCAAACACACTTCATTTCCTCCAATATTGCTCAGCTTTAAAACCCATTTTATCCAAAAGAATTTGAGCTTCTATATCCTCCTTCGAAACTTCCTCCACTGGTTTGGCAATTTCATCCCTATGTTGAAACTAATTCGCCAACCCATCATTATCAAAAATAGAAACACCCTCCAAACCTTCCATGTGGGCAGGTGAACGTAAGAGAAATCTCCCATCTAATCGCAGGAGTTAGACACATACCCATATTTTTATCAGATCTCGTCCAACAGCCCCCAAGCACAGTCAAAATCACTATTATCATCAAAATCGGAATTAGAAAAATCCCCCCAATTCTTCACTTCCTTACCTTTTCTAATCTCATTAGAACCACCGACATTCTTCTCAACTTGAGGAACTTCCAAAATACTTAACTCACCCTTAGAATCTCTCCTTAGTACCTTTGCAAGTTGACTCACCAGAATTTTCTCTCTTTTCTTTGAGTATCTTTTTCATTTCAGCACCCCAACAAGCTGCCTTTCGACAAGCATAAACCTGTTTACCTTCAAATTTATCAATATAAGAATAACATATTTCTCTCCCAGCCCCGCTTCTTTTTTAATCTTTTCCATATCACCTTCTAAAACATCAACAGGCCTAAATGCAGTTCTATTGCCACACTCTCGAATCGCATCTGATCTTCTAACGTCCTGAAATTCCTCCAACTCCTGGACAATTTGATTCCCATCCTTGGTAACTGGAGACTGAATAATATTTTTATTAATTAGAGGCTGAAACACATTTCCACTGCCAGAAGATAAATTAGTCCCCTTCGCAATACTTCTTATATGGGAAGTTGGAGCACTCATTTGGGCCTGTCCATTATCCGGACCAAACAATACAGATCATGGGCCCTTAATTTTTGAAATATGTGCCTGTTTATCCCTGAGACTTTTTTGGGGGAAGTCCACAATAGGAAAGCCTTATTTTGGATCCAATCTGCAGCCCATTTCTTCCTGTCCTAAACAATGGGCCCTTTCAAATAGTTGGCCCAGTTTATTTAAAAATGAGATACCACATTTTTCAATTACTTAGTTCAAGTCCAAAATGAGAAGCGTAGAACCCGGCCCAAAACTCTTCACTGCCTCCTCCCCAAACGCAACCCTAGCCGCCTCTCTGATCTTCCCAGCTCCATCAAAAACCCTAGCCGCCTCTCTAATCGTCACTTCTCCACCAGAAACCCTATCAGCCTTCTTGCACCTGTCGATCGAAGCCAGCTGATCTGCGATGACCCTCGATTCATTCAGATGAAACTCATTTCCACACCAACAACACAGCTCTTGCTTCCTAACCTTCAGATCTTGCTTCATGGAATGTACACGACTACTACAACCTTCCCCTACACAAGTTTTGCCTTCCGAAACCACTTGACTCCACAATCTATGTTGTGAAGAATTATCAGCACGTACATTCCTAGGTTCCTCACAAAAATCCTTCACTAACTTGCAGAAGACACGTGAAATTTCGCCAATCATCACCTTTCTCACCCTGAGGAATAAAGACTGAAAACCTCTTCCCTTTCCATCCCAACCCTAACTCCAGAAACTTTCCAACCTGCATCCATTTAATTGACATCCAAAACTTCGTAATACCCAACCAAATAGATCAAAACTCCCTTTGCAATCGACTGAACGTAGATATACCATCAGCGAATGAAGATAGAGCCTCCTTGGAAAATTGGACCCACCTGCTACAAGAAACATTGTTCTCGACCACGAGCAAAGACATGATTGCACCAACCTTATCTAATCACAGATCGAAGGATTTCCCTTCAATCTGGCACCGCAAGAAATCCCATAGCATCGAACACACAAAAGTGAGAGAGAAGTTGCACATGAGAGATAAAGATAAACATCGCTAACTTCTTAAGAAATATAATATATATATATTAATATACATATATAATTTTAGTGGGGAAAGGACTGAGGTCAATATTTGATGGATGAACCAAGCTATATTTCATGTGCATATATAATTTGTGAGCGAAAAAAACTGAGGTCAATATGCATGTGTGATGGATGAACCAAGCTACATAAACCATACATATTAATTCAATTGAAGTTATTTTTTTGGGCCTAATTATCGAATTAGAAGACCTAGCTTATATAATAGAATTGATTAGTCTTAAAGGAGATTTTCTATAATTTCACATGTGAAGGTTTTTTCTTGGGTTCTTCCAATCATTAATAAGTTGATTAGAATGTACAACAAGTATAACAAGAAATCCTCCACAGCCAATGAAAAGAAAAAGAGTAAATAAAAAATAAAAATAAAAATAAAATCTCAAACAACCAGACTAACAAAGCCAACAAATCTCGTTGGATATTAGAAAATCTCACTCCTTAAAAACAACCAGCAGAAGCACACCGAAGCAAGACAAAACAATGAATCTTCTCCCATAACAAAGATTTGGTCAGCTTTTTTTCCATAAATATACAAGCTTTTCTTTCAATCAGCAAACCCAACAGAACTATGAAAATTGCACACCTCCACAAAGCATGAGCATCCTTCCTTCACTAAAACCAGCAAACAACATGACCAACAAATACTCCACCGACTTCGAACAAACCAAATTTTCTCCCAAAAGACCAAAAGGTTATTCCATATATTCCAAGCAAATAAGCAGTGGAAAAACAAATGAGACACTGTTTCAGAACTATCAAGATAAAGAAAACATGCATCAGGAGAAAGTGCCTTTAAAGGTTCTCTACTCAACAAAAGATTGTTGGAATTAACTTAATTAAGAACAAAAAAAATGGCAGCCCGATGCACAAAGCTCCTATTGTGCAAATCAATGCGCAGCGGAAACAAACGATCTCACAATGCAGCACTCACTAGTGAAATATACAGAAAACACAATAATGCAGATTATATGAAAGCAATAAAACAATGACACGAAAAATTACATGATTTGGCAATGCCTACATCCATGGGAGCAAACGGCAGTGTTTTTCACTATCTTCTGTCAAAAAGACATAAGAGTTACAACATATAACATACGCATATAACCCTCCCGAAGGTTTTCCCCCGAAACCCAACCTATGTAACTTCCCAGTTCAAAATTCAAAAACTTGTGCTGAAAAACCGAACCAAACAGTCAATGGTTTAATACCAAGACCAAACAATTGAAGTAACAGAACCAGAACCAGAACCATCGACTGATTCATTGCATCCTGACAAAACCGTCGATGGTTTAATACCGAGACCAAACAGTCAAAGCAACAGAACCAAAACCGTCGACTGTTTCACTGCATCCTTACAAAACCGTCAACGGTTTCCCTGTTGTTTTCTACCATGTTTTCTCATTTGTACATGTGTTCCACTCAACATATAAGTCACATATTACAACAATCTCCACCTTGACGAATATACACCCCTTAAAAAAAAACCCAAAAACATTACTCGCTGCTCCACCTGGGACAATATGTTGGGACTGCCTCCCGTCAAGCAACTAGAGATAAAAACCAAGTCCAAGCAATGCTTAAACTTGTCTGTGACAGCTTCGGCTACTGCCAAAAACCCCAACTCAGTTGTAGATAGTACAACTAGAGACTGTACCCTAGACTTCCAACAAATAGGTCTTCCCATAATAGTAAACACATACCATGTTATAGATCTCCTGTCATCCAAGTCCCCTGTATAGTCTGCATTCACAAATCTCACAACTAGTGGATCACTCTGTTGCCTGCCAAAACACCCCACTGCACTGGCATAAGGGACCTTTGACATATCCCAAATATCACCGTCCGTCTTGGGCAATAAGTGGTAGACAAATAAAAATGATTCGCCAACGGTGTACCGGTGACCGGTTTAACCATGCTAAATTTTTCCAATACCGTCTCCATGAAACCACCCCAAGACAACCACAATCTCCCTGCAGCTCTGTCCTTACAAATCTCCAACCCAAGAATCTTCTTAATCGTACCCAAAACCTTCATGTTAAATTCTTTTCTCAACGGAGTTTCCAACTAATTGACCTCAGTCAAAGTCTTCCCAACAACTAACACGTCATCAACATAGATCAACAAAAAAATTATCCACTTGCATCCTATCACCCTTTTCCCTTCTACAAGCTCCACCAACTCCCACATCTGATTCTTTTGCAATAACTCCATCACCTCCACCATAGCACTCATCCATCTATTTTTCCCTTTGCTTTGCACCACATCTTAAAAGTTAGTAGGAATCTTGCTGATAATATTGAATGCATAAGACACCAAATCATCAAATCCATACTTGAGCGGTGGCTTGATAGTGCATCTAAACCCACTGTGATCCTACTGGTCTCCCAAGCTATAACTTCATGCATTATGAACAATGTCATCTCTACCCTATGTTTGTAACTCCACCTGCATCACAATTTTATTTCTACTGCAATTTATACTGTGATACTGCTGGTCTCCCGAGCTATAATTCCTTGCATTATAAACAATGTCATTTCTGTACCATGCCATGTCTTTCTCGCCAAAAACCACGTCTCCACTAATCACCACCCTGTTTGTCATTGGATCACACAGCTTGAGCTCACCTTTCTTATACCCTAGAAAGATGTACCTCCTAGGCATTGCATCAAGCTTAGATATCAGCTCACTAGAAATGTGCACGGCTGAACATTCACTCTCAAACCAGAGTAGTCTACCGCATTACCTGTCCACACCTCTCCTGCAACTTTCCCATCTAATGATACCCTTGACGATCATTTAATCGAGAAACACGCCATATTCACTAACTTTACCACAAAGTTCCTCGCAAGCCCTGCATACAACCTAATATGCTGCTTACGAAACTCCTTGAACACCAGTGTACTCAGTTCCAATGTCTAACTTGAGGATCTTTCTCTCGATTTGGTTTTCCACCTCTGCCACAAGTTAAACCTGACCAACATCTCTGACTTGTCCCACATGAAGTACACCAAGACCTTTCGTGACAAACTCATGAAATACATATGTCCAACCCGTGATGTACCCTCACTGGTCCCCAAACATATGAATAAATGTAGTTAAGAATACCCTCCATTTTGTGTGCTATTGTTTTATACAAAACAGTATTACCTAACTCAGAATCTGCAACTGCAGCTCCCCCTACAACTGTGGTACCCAACAGTGCATAGATATTTCCCGCTAACTTTTGTCCCTTCATCACGATCAAAACTCTTTTACACACCTTCATTATCCCACTTTCAGACTTGTAACTATACCCGTTACAATCTAAAGTGCCCAATGAAGTCACATTCTTCTGTAAATCCGATACATGCCTTACATTACATAATGTTATCACAACACCATCATACGTTTTAATTCTTACGTTTCCTATTCCAACAATTTTGCATGAAGCCTCATTTCCCATTAGAATAGAACCAGAATTTACTGACATGTGGGTGTTGAAGCAATTTCTATTTAGTGTCATGTGATAAGAACATCCCAAACTGGGATCCAAGAATCCATGAGACGTTCTGAACCTGATGAAACAAAAAGCATATCACCATCACTATTCCCTGAGTCTGCTTCTTCTACTACATTTGCAGATTTTGACAAACCCTCTTGATTTTCTGCATTCCCCTTCTTCCACTCCGAACACTTCGATTTTATGTGCCCAATTTTCCCACACTTAAAACACCTTATGTCCTTCTTATTCTCGGACTGCAACCGAGATTTATTACCACTCGATCCGCTCTAAAACTTGCTTCTCCCACGTTCCTGGTTATCCTTCACCACAAGCCCTTCACCTTGTGAAATTTCATCGCTAGCTTTCTTTCTTTGATGAAAACCCAACAGCGCTCTTGTTACCTCTTCCAAATTTAGGATTTCTTTACCTCATGTTAGAGTTGTAACTAGATTTTCATACGTGTGAGATGCAGGTAGAGAATTCAAAAGCATCAACGCCTTGTCTTCTTCCTCGAATTTCACATCAACCCGCATCAAATCACTTACAATCTGATTGAATGCATTGATGTGTTGGTTCAAATTTGAACCCTCCACCATCTTACGCCAATACAACTTCTGCTTAAGATATAATTTGTTCGTTAGAGACTTGGACAAATATTGGCTTTTAAGTTTCTACCAAATAGCCGCGAGAGATTCCTCATCCATGACGTGATACAACACTTCATCAGCCAGACAAAGTCTAATAGTCACCACAGCCTTCGCTTCCAATTCCTTCCAACTTGTTTCATCCATGCCTTCCGGTTGACCTTTGTATAAAGCCTTCACCATACCTTACTGCACCAACAGAACTTTAACCCTTCTCTGCCATAGTTCGAAGTTTCCCATTCCATCGAACTTAACAACATCAAACTTTGCAGAAGAAATTCCAGAAGCCATTATAGCAATGCTTTGATACCCAATTTGTTGTGCAGATCAATGCACAGCGGAAACAGACGATCTCACAATGCAACACTAGTAGAGAAATATACAGAAAACACAATCAAGGAGATTATATGAAAGCAATAAAACAACATGGTTCAGCAATGCCTACATCCACGGGAGCAAACGGCAGTATTTTTCACTATCTTCTGTCAAAAAAACATAAGAGTTACACAATATATAACATACATATATAACCTTCCTGGAGGTTTTCCTCCCAAAACCCAACATATGTAACTTCCCAGTTCAAAATTCGAAAATCAGCGCTGAAAAATCGAACCAAACTGTCGACAATTTCAAACATACCGTCAACGGTTTAATACCGAGACCAAACAGTCGAAGTAACAGAACCAAAACCATCGACTGTTTCACTGCATCCTAACAAAATTGTCGACAGTTTGCTCCTGCAAACCATAGCTATTGTTTTCTACCATGTTTTCTCATTTGTACATGCGTTCCACTCAACATATAAGCCACATATTACAGCAACTCCAACTTATGCAAGGTCCGGGGAAGGGGCGGATCACAATGGGTTTATAGTACGCAGCCTTACCTTGCATTTTTGCAAGAGGGAACTTTAGCCTTCCAAATAATTCGATGGAGTGGAAAGGAAATATTAGCCTTAATCGTGTTATGTTACAACTTTACCTAAAAGCTTAAGCTGTTAGGTGTGGGCCAACAATGTAATATCAAGCTATAATACTCCCCCTCACGTGCAGCTTGAGAACACATGGAGAGAGAAACAAATGATAAATAACACCCATTATAGGGAATATAATAAGTTTTAAATACCACATAATTAACGTGGGGAACAAGACTAGAACCCAGGACCTCCTAGCAACCATCTCTGACAGCATGTTAGATTACCACTTTGTCTAAAAACTTAAGTTGTTAGGTTATGGGAAAACAATGTATATCAACCTTTAACAAATCAAATTTAATATTAATCAAATATAAGTTGATTCTTTTTTAGCGTAGATGAATATTATGTATAAATTCATATGCTAATGTTGTTAAATTCAATATCATGCAGAAATATATATATTCATATATATTATGATTTTACTATTATTTACAATTAGACCAAAATGCTCCATTACTAGTGTATAAAATATTATAATAATAATAATAATAATAATAATAATAATAAATAAATAAATAAATAAAGGCAGCCCGGTGCACAAAAAAAGTTTAGATGAATTTTATAAAAAAAAAATTAAGTAAATTCCATTGTTTTGATATTGTAAAATTGATTACCCTATTTAATATTGAATACATAGTTTAAACTTTAAATTAACCCATACTTAAATCTTCTATTAATTTAGTACTTCCTTCTTGCTTGTTGGTGGGGTCTATTTGCGAAATTCCTCGAATTCTTCTTTTTTAAAATATAAAATTCATTTTAGTGGGCATAGTTGGCCCCATTCAATGTAACGGTGACTCGCCACTACTAGGGAGGCAATTAAGCTTACAAGCAGCAGAAGAAAACCACACTAAGAAGGGAAGTCAGTGGTCAACATTTCTTACTAGGTGATGAGTAACCAAGAGTCATTTGAAATGAAAACTATCAGAATTTTACTCCCATCTTCAAGCAAAAGTCATTTGGGTGAAATTTATAGATAGATATGCACACAAACAAGAATTAGAAATGAACAAAAGAATATAAGAAAAAAACACAACAATAAGAATTCTATTTATAGAAAATAAATAAATAAGAATTCAATAAACCTTTTGTACAATGCAAGAAGATCTCTGGATATGGAACTGGATTTGTTTTGGACTGGTGCCACCTATATGAAAAGGTTAAGTTTGCCCACCTTAGCTAAAACATGATTACCACATAAGTCAATAATAACCTCCACAGGTCTAGGCTTTTGATTAAAATAGAAAGAAAACCAAAACCTGGTTGCAAGTGTGACTTGAATTAGGGAGCTTAGAATCGGATATCACCAAACAATCTTCAGCAAGGTGTCCAGGCGTCTGACATTTCCAACTATACATAGGCAGATCCATGGTTACAGTAAAGATGATCCAATATGAGCAGGACAAATGTATATAATATCAATGCAGTTGTATAAACAAGCGTTTATAGAAATCCTTTAACACTATCTTGATGAAAGAGAGCAGATTTCTGATAGAAAGCATCACTGACAGAAAAAAGTCTATCATAGCATGCACTCGCCCAGGATGCATTGTCTTGTGTCTGACAATTTACCTTGGTAAGTAGTATTTAGTCAAGATGCTTAACAAGTAAAACGCACCATTCATAAGTACATAGACTAGATCTCTTTTTCGACCAGCGATGACAGTTATAATCCCAAGTATCCTCCCCACACTCAAGCATTTGTGACGTGCAGATAGGTCCAGATGAGGAGACAGCTGGACTTTGGTTGCTTATGTGCCCCTAAAAGCATTACAAATGGAAGAGTACAGGGTTCAGATAGTGAGAGGAACCATAAAGGTTCTTATACAGTAAACTGTAGTTTCCAGCTGAAAAATACCTCAATTTTTTTCAGATTTTTCAAAAGCTCAACCTTGCAATCCACGCTGCAGATATCACCATCAGTCTATCAAAGCATACATCAGACAAGGTTATTAAGAGGGAGAAGAAAAGGATAACAATTAATGCAAAAGAAAAAAAAAAACAAGCATAAATACAAATTAAAAAGCTCACTTCATTGCAAATATATTCTCCATATTTGCCACATATCACACAAACAGGTTCCCCTGGAACAGCAAAACGTTGCTCGCTTCTGTTCTTAACTTGATCAACTTCATTTTGTTGACCTAATAAAGAAATCAAGCAAGTGCCTCAGTATAACAACTAGACTGGTACCTGGGACATACGCACAATAAATGATGAGAAAAATCATTGATCTTCCACTTCATTTACCAAAATTGATATCTATACTATGGAATTCAGGTTCCAATCATGCATTAACAAGGCTTGTCTAAACCACAAGGTTAGATAGATAATTATCAATGTATTGGGCTCTTAATGGCATTTAACATTCGATAATGAAATGAATGGTTCCAAACCTTCTGGTCAACTTTACAGCAAGGTTATACCTCCAAACTCAGTAATCAGAGGAATTATTAGCAAACTGATGTGATTTCTACACTATACAAATACTAAAACTTCTAGTTGTTCAAAAAACTATTAAACATAGAATCTATGTAGACTTCGTCAACATTCCTCCACATCTACCAATATTACCAACAACTCTTCATTGTTTTTTCCCTAACCCTCAAAATGAGGTGCATATCAAGATACATGTGTCCTCTCACACATAAATTCACAAAAATTTTCAAACAATACCAGACATTCAAGTCTTTGTTGAAATCCTCATCTTTTTCAACTAAAAAAAAATGTACCAACAATTGATGTTAGAGATGTTATTGAAGAGCACCACTTTACCTAAAAGCTTAAACTGTGAGCTTCTAGGCCACCAATGTACATCAAGCCTACACATGCCCCTGCACGTGCAGCCTGACAGCACATGGAGAGATACACACATGATCATAACACCCATGACAGGGAATACAAAAAATTTTTTAAAACACCACCTAATAAAAACAGGCAACAAGACTAGAACCCATGACCCCCTGGCAACCATGGCTCTAATACCATATTAGAGCACCACTTTACCTAAAAGCTTAAGTTGTTAGGTTGTGGTCTAACAATATCTATCAAGCCGTAACAGTTATTATGCAAACAACCAAACTATTGGGACCATTTAACTTAGCCTCCCTTTATTTAATCACATGCTAAAGAAAATAATAAGTTTACTTATATAAAACTTTTTTCTTTTTTGGGATTCTGAAGGTTTTTCTGCAAACTTCATCATCCATGACTCAGTTACCCCTTTTTTTTTTTTCTGTTTATAAATATATACATCAACTCCTAAAACATTTCATGATTGCAAAGAAATTGCCTTTTGACCAGTAACTAAGGTCATATCCAATTATAATATTCACAAATTAAGTCTTTTTAGTAAGAAAAAAAATAGTAAAAACAGCTCAAGCAAGCAACTTAGGTAGAGAGTATGTGTTTTCATATGTTCAGGTATAAACGATTACAAGTCCAGTACATGCTCAGTATCTGTTTAATGCCAACCATAGTTTAGGACTCCACTAATATAAAGATGCACCAAATATCTTAAAGTACTAAAATATGCACACACAACTATTAATGCAAATAATCATCATACTGATGCAGGGCAGCATCAGGGATCTGCTCTGCATGCCATTGATCATTTTCTTTGGCATAGGCCTCAAAATGGGCCAAAATCATCCATCTAAATAAGTGTTTCTCACCCTACATCAATTCCCTCCTTCCGAGAAGAACACACCTCCGTCGAGTTAGAGAAGGTACCAAGGGGTCCATCACCATGAATAGAATCATTTCAATTTGGTAAGTGAAAGAACTCAATGCTCGAGATGGCATCAACTTATACTTCTGCTTGTCAATGGAGAGGGGATAAGAATTTTCATATCGTCACACTTAACCTTCCTATCAAATAACCATGGATAGTCCAAAGGGATATGACAAATATTGAAGGAAAGGGTATCATATTGCACGATCCCCACAATTGAACCAATCTTGAAGGTACACGAGCAACGCTCATCGACCTTCAAGCTGGTATTATTCACCCAAGCAATTGTGTATGGATTGGGGCAAGGTTCTAGTTCCAAATTTAACCTTGGAAACTACATTTATACAACTACTAGGATCAACAACCGAAGTACAAAGCTACTTATGACAAATAATCTAAGTCTAAAAGATGATAGTTCATCCCCAATGTTCTTTTTCTTCAAACTTGTCCAGGGATAGCATATGTCAGAGTACTAAACAGATTTTCATGTTGCCAGCATCATCTAAAAGTCACTTGGGATTTTTCTGATTCAGCTTCAACTACTTGAATGTCATCTTCTTCATCACCTTCTTTTTCCACAACAGCTATGAGTTGGTTGGGACATTGTGCAGCTTGATGCCTAAAACTTTTGACATTTGAAGCATTTGACTGATGTTTGAACTCCTTCACCCAATTGCTCAACTAACTTCTCTCACACAACTCCATTTGTACTCTTCCCAAAACAAAGTTGTCATAGCTCTAGGAGGATTATGCTACATATCCACCTCAATCTGAGTAACAACCTGTGATGCATCCCCAATTGTAATGAGAGGACATGCTGCTAGCTTGGAGGCAATAATTGGCTTCAACCCTTTTGTGTACAGAGCTACCATTACGTCCTATTTCCATTCTACGTCGGCACGAGTAGCCAAATGATAGAACCTACTAATGTACTATGTCACTATGTCTTCTTTTTGCTTCAAATCAAAGAGCTGCAGATGACCTGGTAATTGAGACATACAAATTGATCTTACATGACCCGCTTCAACTCATCCCACATTGTAATCTTAGCAAATCTCCTGCTCCTAAAGGTCTCCAGTTGTTTAATACACCAAATTCCAGCAGTTCCATTCACTTTTGGTTCAACCAATACAACTTTCTAGCCTCATTAATGCTATTCCATCGGAAATAGTATTCAAAGAATACACACAATCATCAAAATCATCAAGAGAACCATCACCCTCAAAATCATAAACTTCTATTTTAATTCCCTTACTCAAACGATCATTTCGGTCTTCACACAACTCAAAAGCACAAAGGATGGCAGCTATACCACTTTCATGCTTAGTAGGAAAATCCATGGGCCTCATAGCCAAGGCTGCAACTTTAATTGTTAGTCTATTCAAAGCATTAGTGATAGTCTCCAAGGTGTCCTCCATGTTTTGTACCATATCAGGCAATAATTCCACCTCTGCAGACAACTCAACATTAGTCACCATGTTGCAGTTATTTATCACTGCAGATTCTTTAGACAATTTGCTAAGAATCCTCAATCTAGGCAAACCAGACTTCACTCTCAATTTCTCAACAAACTTCAAGTAAGACAAACCCTCACAAACAACTTACAAATGGCAGCAATTTGGTCTGATTCAATGTTAGCAGCACTTTTACATCCTTCAAAATGTGTACCGAACTCAATTAATCAACCTTTCCATAACTTCATAAAATTGCAGGGTTTTGTAGAAAAATATTCAAAACACACTAGCTGGAAGTAATATTTTTATGGTTTTGGAAGCTACAGAAGAGGGCGAAAAGTCCACACACACATAGCCGGTGCGTGAATCACCGGCGGTGAGTTTTCGGCAATGAAACTTCAGGCGAAGATATATAAGGGGTGGTTATTGCAATGGTGACACCGGCACCGGCACTGGCGGTGAGTTTCCGACAATGAAACTTTGGGGCTTTAGGCAAAGGTAGATCAAGGGTAGGGATTGCAATGGTGGTCATGGTGGTGGTGGTGGTAGTGGTAGTGGTGTGATAAGAAAAGCACAAAAAAAAACTAGGGATTTAAAAGGGGCAACAGCTGGGGAATATTTCAGGTGGCGTGTGGGCCCATGCTGTTCATCAAATGGACATTAAAATTTGGGAAGGGGCCTTTCAGAAGTGTCAGATTTTTTATGGTATGGGAAGTGTTGCGATATGTTGGCTGGAAGTTAGGGTTTGAATTTGAGGGGCACAACTTTTAAGTTGCAGAACAGTTGGATTTGCAAACACACTGATCTTCAGTTTCTGCAGGATTTTATAGGCTGCAGAAGGAAAATTACAGGGCTGATATGAGCAGGGAAAAAAAGAAAAAGAGGAATAAGAGAAGAGGAGAGAATAGAAACAGAGAAATAGAGAATGAGAAAGAAAAAATAAAGAAGAGAGGAGAAGAGAAAGAAAGGAGAAAGGAGAAGAATAAGGGCTGCTGCAGGTAGAACATAGAGCAAACCAGAACATAGAAGAGAAATGAATCAGAGAAGAGAAAGTTCAGATCAGAAACAGATCAGGAAGAGAGAGTTATAGACCAAAGGAGAAACTTCAAAAGGAAAATCAGGAATGGAGAAGAGAAAAAGAGAAGAAGAAAGAATGATAGTGGAAAATTGGGGCTTGAAGGGGATGATTCTGGGCTCTGATAACAAATGATGCAGGACAGCATCAAGGGAGAAATTAGAAAAAATTGAGGAGAAAGGAAGGGGAAGAAGAAAGAAGAAGAAAGAGAAGCACTTGGGGTGAAAGAACACATGTTAATTCTCAACTCAAATTCAACAATAACAAACTTCCTACATGGCTTTTAATTTATAATAAAGCCCATAATGCAGTAAATTACACATATACCCCTAAAGATACATGAAATTACAAACCCACCCCCAAAATACACAAATACTACAAACAATCCCCCCAAAACACAGACTCCTACTACAAGCAAACTTAACACACATAATAAACCACTAATTAACTAAGCACATTTGGTTTGTACCCAATAATCCATTGACCTTATTCTTTGACATAGGCTTCCAAATAGGGTCAAAATGATCCATCCAAATACCCACTTCTCGTCCTAGATCGCATGCTTTGCTAATTAACTACACAGAATCATCAAATTAGTTGCATCAATGGACATTTCAAAATTATTTAGGCATTCAAAGATTTGGTCAATAACTTTCCTACTTCTGGAAGTTCATAATTTTTTAAAATGTTATAAAGCAATGAATAATTTTTTAAATAAATAAAAGGCAGCACCTCTTATTAAGCTAAGATGTGACAACCAGTAGCATAATAAAAAAAAGACCTGAGTTTGGAGGATCCTGCCTCTCTTCACATTCTGAAGAAGAACTTTCATCACCTGTATATTCATCAACACATTTTAGTTTATGAGCCAGATTTACTACATGAATGTCCTTAAGATCAGAAGACTAGCAAGCCACACAATTCAAAAATTTAAACAGCATGAGCTAAATGAAGCCAGTAAATCTACTCTATTTTCTACAAATACAGTTATAAAAACTATAGTTAAGGAAAAAGCTAAACCTGCCATTCATCATATTGAAGTGCAGAAACATTATCAACAAAGTACAATTTCAAAAGATCTACTTTTCCAAAACATAAAGAGTTAAACCTAATCATTTAATACAAAAAATCAACAATCACATTTTCAGTTGTCAAGTCATAATAAAAATAGACAAACAAAGCTAGGGAGAAGCTTACTTCCATAATCTACCAAATGTATTCCTGAATTCGAACTTCCCTGCCACAAAGTGACACAACTCACAAAAGGAAGAGACTAATTTTTAGTTGTGGAAAACAATTCTTATTATCCATTTTTAGTTTTCCAGAAAATTACAAAAAATGCATCTTGTTTTCTAGTTTTCCAACAATTCTAAAGAAACTTGGAACACATAAGTTCTCCTATAAACTTTAGAATCTTAGATAACTAGAACAATGCAGCATTTTTGTAATTCATTAGAAAACTCAAAATGGAAAATAAAAATTATTTTCCACACTAGCCCACAGAAATTCACCGAAAGCAAGCCAAAGACAGCAACAATTACCAAAACATCTTCACTCAACTCCTGATAAACCTCAGATGAACCAACATCCAACTCCATCCTGATCACACAAAACTTGAATGAGACTCTGGAACAAAATTGCATTGAGTATGCAAATTCTAACAGTCTATGTAAAAGGAGAAAACTTCATTTTCCAAAAGTTATCGTCTGCATAGGGTTTTTCCTTATTCCACACAAACCTTATTTCTTATTTAGCAACCAACTGAAGCAACAGAGAGTCATGAACTCCAACAACCCGACCAACACAACTCGAAATCTCAAATTAAATAAGATTTGTACACATTAGATAAAAAAATTTGTTAACAAACCTTCGCTTTTGAATATAATCCTGATGCGACATAGGTCCATCGCGGTTCTCAACTTCATTGTTCCGGTGGGGCGGCACTGTCCAGGCGCGGCGGCGTTTCCGGGAGCGCTTAGCGTCGTCGCTGGGAAGCGGTTCATCGGCAGGAGGAGCGTTTCCAGCAGCGACGTTGTAAGCTGAGATTTGACGTGATAGCGAATGAGAGAGAAAAACCTATGGATTGCAGAGAACTGGAGAAGAGAAGATGTGATTCAAGAGAAGGATTAGAGACACAGATATACCTCTGAGATTTTGAAGAACGGAGGAGAGGCTGAAGTCTTTCTTGTAAGCAAGGGAAGGGGTCTTGTAGAAATTCGTCCTCGTCCCCATTCTCTTTCCTCCTTTGCGTCTTGGTGTGCGCCCGTGTGAGAAAATTGTAACGGAACTCCTTCAGTCCTTGTAAGGAAAGATCGCGCGAAAGTCTTTAAAAAAAATAATAAAACGAAAAACTATAACCACTTTGAAAAAAAAAAAAGAAAAAAAAAGGTGCTGAGTCACCTAAACTAATAATTATTTCAAAATTGTTATGAAAACCAATGGGTATCCTCCGTCATTTTTCACCATCATAAATTATTTATTATTCTTATTATCCTATAAAAAGATTCTCTCTCCCTCTCATTTTGGCACACACATTCCATACTTGAAATAAGTATACATATAAAAAGATCGAGAGAAAATGAGAAATGGAGAGAAGATGAGAGATGGAGAAAAGAGAGATATTTTGTATAAGATCAGTTCTAAATTATCTTGTAATTCCTCCCGTGATAGTGAATTTTTTATCTCATCCATCCGTGAAGTAGGCATATCCGAACCACGTAAAATTTTTGTCACATCTCTATTTATTTTCCTGTATCTTTTATAACACGTTATCAGCATAAGATTCTAACTATCTGAAATATTTCTTTAAATTTTATTTAATTTATTTCTTATAAGTCTTACTCTATAAGAGTATAATATTTTCTAGAAGAGAATATGTTTTTAAAAGTTTAAAGAGTATCAATTTCCAGAAAAGATGGTAAGATGAACCTCCTGAAGAGGTTATATATTTTATCTCCCAAAAAGATAGACTTTCTAAAGAGGTTATGTATCTAACCTCCTAAAGAGGATATGTTTTTAATCTCTCGAAAAGATGTTAAAATCGACCTTCTGAAAAGGTGAGACAGATGAGGTAGTACATTTAACTTCTAACAGAGGTGGTAAATTATTACTCATTTCCATATTGTAATTGAAATCATACTCCTGAAGAGTACAAATTGAGAAAATAATAATAATGTTCCTGGAGAAACATAAGTATCCCCAGAATTGTGAAAGTAATAGTGCATCTATTATTATCTCGATTTTATTTTAGTTTTTATAAATTACCCGAACGTAAACAAAATTGAATTTGCTCCCCTTAATATCAAAGGCAACAATTATTTATCATGAATTCTTAATATTGATATCCATTTAAATGCAATAAACTTTGAAACACTATTTTTGCTGAAAATATCGCATTCCTACAGGATCATGCAAAAGTTATGATCTTCCGCTGTCATCATTTAGATGAAAAATTAAAGACTGAATACCTCACTATCAAAGACTCACTTATCTTATGAAAAAATTTAAATGATAAATTTGACTATCAAAAGACTGTGATTTTACCAAATGTTCAACATGAATGGTTGCACCTAAGGTTGTAAGGTTTTAAAACAGTTAGTGAATATAACTCAACTCTGCATAAAATTAGCTTGAAACTAAAATTATGTGGTGAAAATATTATCGATGAAGACATGTTTGAAAAGACATTTACTACTTTCCATCCCACTAATGTGCTCCTACAACAGCAATATAGGGAGAGAAAATTTAATAAATTTTCTAAACTTATATCATGTCTTCTGGTTGCTGAGCAAAATAACGAGTTTTTGATGAAAAATCACCAAACTCGTCAAACTGGTTCAACCTCATTCCCTAAAGTGAATATGAATATGTTATGGTCAAGGACGAGGTCGCAAGCATGGTTGTGGGTGTGGTCATCGGCGTGGTCGAAACAATCACTGGCATTGACGTGAGGCTGCAATCCCCCAAAAAAGGGATAACCCCCAAAAGCGGGATAATGATCAAGATCAATGACCTCGGTATCATGAAAATAAATGTTATAAACGTGGAGGAAAATGTCATTGGTCGCGTACCTATCGTATGCCCAGACACTTGGTAGATTTATACCAAGCATCTATAAAAGAAAAGGAAAAGAGTAAAGAAGTTGAAACAAATATTGCTAATAATGTTGTTCCAATAGACCTTGATGTTGAACTATCTAACTCTGTTTATCTTGATGTTGCTGATTTTCTTGTAAATCAAAACGAAAATCATGATGTAATCTTCTAAGATATAAAGTAAGTAATATTGTATTTGGATTTCAATAAAAAAAATTATCGTATTTATTGTTGCTATGATCAATTATAATAATGGGTTTTTAAAATATGTATTGTAGTGTGGATTGTCTTAAAGGTTTGATTGATTCTAAGATGTCAACCGAAAAGTGTTTGTTAGCTGACAGTGCTACAACACACACAATTTTTTGAGATAGGAAATATTTCCTTACTTGAATATATCTTCAACAAATGTTAAAACAATATCTGGTTCTACAAATTTGATTAAAGGCTCTGGAAAAGCTAATATAAAGTTACCCAATGGTACTTTATTGCAAATTGATGAAACTTTATATCCTAGAAGAAATCTGTTAAGTTTTAAAAATTTAAGACTCAATGAATATCACATTGAAACTATAAATAAAGGCAATAACAAATTCATTTATATTACTTCTATTGTTTTTGGGAAGAAATAAATATTAGAAAAACTGTCAACTTTATCTTCTGGATAGTATTATATAAAGATTAAAGCAATTAAATCATATAATGTCTTGCTTCAGAAGTGTAATGATCCAAAGTTATTTACACTTTAACATGATTGTCTTGAACATCCTAGAGATGTAATGATGCAAATCATTAAGAATTCACACGATCATCCACTAAAGAACTAGAAGATTCTTTTTATCGAGTGATTTCATGTGTATTGCTTGCTCTCAAGTGAAAATAATTGTTAAATCAATTATTTCAAAGGTAAGTCTTGAATCTCCTAATGTTGACTCTATGAGTTCAATCTCGTTTTGATAATGACAAATCACATAGTATCTTACTTGTACATTAATTTTTTGAATAGGATCATTACTTAGCATGCACGGAAGGTAAGGATGCCATGGAAGCCATGAGAAACTTGAAGTGCATACGGTTTGGCCTAGTCCATGGAAGTAGAAGAGCAAAAGGATGAAGAAAATTCAGTCTTTCAGTTGTAATTTGTTTTTAGTCTTGTTTGTATTTACATGTCTCATAAGATATGATACAAAGCTCAAAATGGTCAATAAATTGACCCTAGGATGCATGTTTTTCATCAAATATCCATATACACTTGACCTAGGTTGGATATGCATTTTAGAAGGTTAATAAGGCTGAAAAACAGGGTACTCATCGACTAGTCTCCTGGCCTCGTCGACGAGCAAATACCGAGATCCTAATTTTCTCAGACAAGCCACTCGTCGATTAATCCCCTAGTCTCGTCGACGAGCGAGTGAAGGATACTCGTCGACTAGTTCTCCACTTGTTGACGAGTATATCAGGCAGACCTGATGCTCCAACGCTCAATGGGTAGATTTTTTTAAATTAAAATATCTTTTATTGATCCAACATTTAGAAAACATCCATATGCCGAAAATACCTATAAATATCAAACCCTAAAACTTATTTTACACCTTTTGCCAACACTCTATTAAATTCAAACTCTTTTGGGCATTCTCTCTGTAGAGACTTGGAAAATATAATAATAAAAGAAATAAGGAAAAGAAAAGAGGGAAAAGGGAATTATATTAAAGGAGCATCAGCAGGCATTCGTCAATGAACCCAAGGTTCTCGTTGATGAACGTCCTTCTAGATCTCGTCGACGAAGTACACGTGTCTCATCAACGAGAAGATATCGAGAGTAGGAAGATCGGGTCATTAAAGGTTCGTTGATGAACTTATTATCTTCGTTGACAAACACCCTTCTGTGACTCGTCAATGAGTACATGTGTCTCGTTGACGAGGCCACGTCGCAAGCAGCTTATATATATGCAGAAATCAAATTTTCAACGAGGATTTCAGTTTCTCACTCATTTTCTCTCTCTAACTTCGGTTTCTCCTTCTTCTCTCTTCCGATCCGGCTTCATTTTACCCCATTTCGACGATTAGAAGTTACCACATTGATCCCAGGGAGATTCTCTATAACTTAGCCGGAGTGGAATGCTGATTTGGGGTTCTTGAGCACCATCCCAAAATTAGGGTAAGTAAGTTATTTTAGGGTTTATGTGATTATTTGATATATGGGAACCCAGTGAAGGTGTTAGATGGTAATATATTGGGGTTTGAGCTGATTCAACTAGAGTTAATGTAATTTCAGGGTTTGGAGTTTTGGACTCTATAAGCGTGATTTAGGATTTTCTACAGGCTTCTCAGGAAACAAGTAAGGGAATAGATTGAGTCAAGATTTTCAAAAATATTTAATGCTTTTTATAAGGGATATGTTTCACAAATTTATTTATGACTTAATGTAGTTTTGAGGAATACTGGTGTTGAATAGAGGAAACAAAATTTATAGCATGTTATTGTATAATATAGGGTAGAACTCACTCGTGTGGCATGAGTTTAAGTTCAATTTTATAATAACATGCCAGAATATGCTATTATTTCATAGAAAAAGCATGATTTTACAGTAATTTTAAGAAAGATCATAAACAGTACATAAGCTAAGATATTATAACAGCCGGTGCAGATGTCGTGATATGATAAGTCAGCATAGATGTCGTGATATGATAAGCCCGTATAGATGTTGCGATCAGTTTTTATATGACAATTTATTTAGAAATTATGAAATGACAGATTTTATATCATAAATATAAAAATGTTATTTATGAACAAAAATATATTATGTGAAATGTATTATATGGTAATAGAACTCGGATGGTTACGTATGTTAAGAGCACGATACCATTGCTAGCTAGCCAGATCGGAGAGAGGATACCCACAGTGTGCCAACCTATTAAAGGTTTGACGGAAAGTAGGATGGGTGGACCAGATTGATGTTTAGCCGACAGTGCAACCACACTATTCAGGAAGTGCGGAGGCCGATTAGCCTTGAAGTGTAGACGGTGATGTAGGATACCCATTGTGTTACTAACCCATTAGAGGTTTGACGGAGAGTAGGATGGGGAGGCCAGGATGGGTGAGCAATTGTGTGTAGTTATGTCATGTTTGACTTAACCTAGTAGGCCAACTAACGTTAAGTCTAGCCTACGGGTCATACAACCCAAATCATGGGGGGTGAACTCATGATATGCAGTTATACATCCAGGGTATAATATTTTAGTAATATATAGATTTAATAGATGATTTAAATGATACAAAAATTCATTATGATATATGAAGATTATGTTTCAAGGCATAGTTTTTCCATGTGATAACAGTTACAACTTAAGATATATATATATATATATATATTATAGTTATCTTATTTGCAGTATATGTTTACATTGTGATGAAACTCACGTTACCACACACTGATATTAGTCTATTTCTCTTACTGAGAGGTGTCTCACCCCTTCAGGAAATCCCAACAGATGAGTGGAGCTAGCTACATGATAGAGGAGTTCGTTGGTATTACCCTAGTTGCAGGGTAAGTATTCGTGTTGGTGACAAGATGGATTTTTGGGGTATATATGTGTATATGTAGAATAGTGAATCTCTGGTATTGTATATAAGTTAAGTATATTATAGTTTCCGTTGCATAGATGACATGTATGTATAAATAGGTAAATCCTCGGTACCTATGGGTCCGGTTGACTCTGACTACGTTTTATGGTATCAGAGTATTAATAGTATGTGAAAAAAGATATAGTATAAATTTTGGGTCGTTACAAGTGTGGTATCAGAACCTAGGTTGCTAGGTTCTATAGACTTTAGTGTACAACGAAATCAATACCAGAGTATAGGAATAGATCAGGAATGTAGTGAGTCAATGTTGGAGAAGTTAAGATAAGTATTTAGGGTTTTGTTCTATAATTACGAAGTAGGATTTTCGTAGTGGTTTCTATGTATTTCCTAGGGTTACGATTTCAGGAAAGTCATAGTAAATTATTTTCGAGTTGTGTTTCTCAATTGCTAGATTGAATCTTAAATTGAGAATAAGGATGCTAAGTTAATTGATAAATATGAGATTCTAATTAGATACATATGTTAGTTAAGTTATGCAGACAGGGTCCTCAGACTATGTTTATCTTCTTTTTAGGATGGACCCTGGGGGTAGCAGCACTCATGCTAGGGGAGATGATGGTGTGGGCCCCTTAGTGCGGGTGGCGGTGAGTCAAATGTAGTTCTGCGTAGTGTAGCTCAACAGGTTATGGCTGAAATTGCACGGAGTTTTAGGGAGCAAGGAGGACCATCAGTAGACCAGGGCTACACTATAGAGAAGTTCGCTAAAATGAATCCTCCGATGTTTTCAGGAGGAGCTGATCATGTAGTTGCTGAAAACTGAATGCAGGAGATTGAGAAAACACTATTAGTGCTGCACTGCACCAATGAGCAGAGGGTCCTATATGCTACATATAAATTGACAGGTGCAGTTGAGAGATGGTAGATAGTAGTAAAATTGCTTGAGGAATAAAGACCCGTACTAGTGGTCATGACATGGAACCGATTGAAGGAGATATTCTTTGATCGCCATTTTCCTCCTACTATTAAAGAAGTTAAGATAGCAGAATTTTTGAATCTGACACAGGAGCAGTTGACGGTTCAGCAATATGCAGCAAAGTTTATCAAGCTGTCACACTTTGCTCCCTACATTGTTCCAAATGATGTTAAGAAGGTGAGAATGTTTGAGAGGGTTTGAGGCATAACGTCCATAGATAGGTGGCAGTCCAAAAGGTGCATGATTTCTTCAAATTAGTGGACAGGGCCACAGTGGCAGAGGAGAGCAGTTAGAGGGATGTGGGGACGCCGAATTAGAAAAAGAGGCCCATGCCTCCAAGATTCCAGGAAGGGTCGAGTTGAGGCCCTTGGAGGGGAGACAGATATGGCAGAGCTCAGAGGCAGGAGACTAGGAGACGAGAGACGAGAGATTTAGGGCGAGCAGGCATACACAGTTTGTCCTACATATGGAAAGAGACATAGAGGAGAATGTCGAGTAGGGAGGAATGTCTGCTACTGATGTGGTGGACCAGGTCATGTAGCATGAGACTGTCATGCGTAGTATAGTACTGCTCCTGCTCTCAAACCATTCTAGGGACATAACCAAGCACCCAGGGGTGGCGGCCAATAGAGGAACACAGCCCCGGTGAGGGTCTATACGTTGATGCCGAGAGATGTTGAGGCTGCAGGCGACATCGTGAAAGGGATGATTATTTCTTTATCATATAAAGCTATTGTTTTATTTGACTCAGGTGCCACCCATTGTTTGTGTCGTTGGGATATGTCAAGTTGATAGGAATTGAGACATAGTCGCTAGATACTGATTTGTCAGTAGCCACACCAACTAGATCGGTAGTGAGATGTAAAAGGGTGATGAAAAACAATCTAGTGAGTATTCAGGAGAAAATATTACCAGTCGATCTTGTGGTATTGACATGTAGGGATTTTATATGATATTGGGTATGGGCTAGCTGCCAGCTAACTACGCCAGCATTGATTGCCATAAAAAAGAGGTAATCTTCAGACACCTGGGAGAGTAGGAATTTAGATTTATGGGATCGTGTGTATGTGCCTCACCACAGTTAGTGTCAGTTATTCAGGTCAGGAGGCTACTTCAGGGTGGTTGCCAGGGGTATGTAGCTTATATAAAAGAGATGCTATAGGAAGAATTAAAACTTACTGATATTTTGGTAGTCAAGGAATTTTTAGATGTATTTCCTAAAGAGTTACCTAACTTACTACCAGATAGGGAGATTGAGTTTGCTGTGGATTTACTTCTAGGAATAGCACCAATATCTAAAGTATCTTACAGAATGGCCCCAGCCGAGTTAAATGAGCTAAAAGACCAGTTGCAGAAGTTGTTAGATAAAGAGTTTATCAAACCTAGCATGTTGCCCTGGGGTGTGCTAGTGCTATTTGTAAAGAAGAAAGACTGAACGTTAAGAATGTGCATCGATTATAGAGAGATAAATAAAGTGACGATCAAGAATAAGTATCCTCGTCTTAGAATTGATGATTTATTTGATCAGTTACAAGGAACCTAGGTTTATTCCAAGATTGATCTGTGGTTGGGATACCATCAAGTGAAAATTAAAGTAGAGGATGTTCCGAAAATAGCATCCAGGACCAAATATGACGACTGCGAGTTTCTAGTTATGTCATTTGGTCTGACTGATGCACCCACAGCGTTTATGGATTTGAAGAATCAGGTATTCCATCAGTACTTAGATTAGTTTGTTTTTGTCTTTATTGATGATATACTAGTTTACTCAAAGAGTTTCGAAGAGCACAAAGATCATCTGAGATTAGTATTATAGGTATTGAGGCAGGTTACTTTCCTCAGGCATGTGATTTCCGGGGATGGTATATCAGTAGATCCAAGCAAAATAGAAGCAGTGGTGAATTGGGTGAGACTGAGAAATGTTAAGGAGATTAGAAGTTTCCTAGGCCTGGTGGGGTACTACCGGCATTTTGTGGATGGTTTTTCCAGATTATCGAGTCCACTGACATGACTCACAAGGAAAAATGTGAACTTTGAATGGACCGACAAGTCTAAGAAGAGTTTCCAGGAGTTGAAACAGTGGCTTGTCACTGCACTGGTGTTATCTATTCCATCAGGAGATGATGGATTTGTTATATACAGTAATGCATCCCAAAAGGGACTCAGTTTGTGTTGATGCAGCACGAGAGGGTTATTGCATACGCTTCTCGGCAACTTAAGGAGTATGAAAAGAATTACCCTACCCATGATCTAGAATTAGTTACGGTGGTCTACGCATTGAAAATTTGGAGACATTATCTCTCTAGGGGTAGGTGTGAAATTTTTACTGACCATAAAATCCTAAAGTATTTCTTCAGGCAGAAATAATTAAATATGAGGCAGAGGAGATGGCTGAAACTTATTAAGGATTATGATTGTACCATCAGTTACCACCTGGGGAAAGCAAATGTGGTGGTTGATGCTTTGAGCTAGAAATTAGTTGGAGCAACATTATCAGCAGGGATGATTCAGCAGGGATGATTCAGCACCCGATTAAGATGGATTTAGAGAGGCTCGGTGTGGAGTTGGTAGAGAGTGAGCACCAGACATTTATTGCTAACTTGGTACTACAGCCTACCCTGCAAGAGATGATTAAAGCTGCATAGAGAAATGATGCAGAAGTAGAAGAATTGATGGATAAAGTGCAGGACGGGGTTTAATATTTTAGGTAATGGAGCTCTGAAGTTCTTTACTAGACTGTGCGTACCTGCAGATGCTAAAATTAAGAGGACTATATTAGAGGAGGCGCACAGATCCTTTTACATAGTACATCCTAGGAGCACTAAGATGTATCGGGACCTCAGGGAATCATTCTGGTGGAGCGGCATGAAGAGAGAGAGATAACCAAGTTTGTAGAGCAGTGTTTGACGTGCCAGCAAGTACAAATTGAGCACCAAAGACTGGCGAGACAATTGCAACCACTCCACATTCTTGAGTGGAAGTGGGATCATATTTCTATGGATTTTATTACAGGGTTACCGCCAACGTTGCATGGGCAGAACGCCATTTGAGTAATTGTAGAACAGCTGACAAGGAATGCTCATTTTCTCTCTATTAAAGTCAACTACTCCATGAGCAGGCTAGTAGAATTATATATTCAGGAGATAATTCAACCCCCTGGTGTACCGGTATCTATAGTCTTACATTGAGACTCACGATTTACGTCAGGGTTTTGGAGAAGTTTGCAGGAGGTTATGGGGTCTCAACTATCATTTACTAAAACGTTTCATCCTTAAATTGATGGGAAAACAGAGAGGGAAATTTAGATAAAAGATATGCTCCGAGCATGTGTGCTAGACTTCAGGGGTAGTTGGACCCAGTTTATGCCGCTAGTTGAATTCGTGTATAATAATAGTTATCAAGCTAGCATTGAAATGGCACCCTATAAGGCATTATATGGAAGGAGATGTCATTCTTCGTTATACTAGGATGAAGTGGATGAAAGACGAGTTCTGGGGCCAGAGTCAGTGTTGCAGGCATATGATAAAAATCGACTTATTAGAGACAGAATTAATACAGCCCAGAGTCGGTAGAAAAGTTACGCAGATACTCATCGCTGAAAATTAGAATTTGATGAAGGAGACCATGTGTTCTTGAAAGTAGTACCACTGAGAGGAGCTATGAGGTTCGGGAGGAAGGGTAAGTTGAGCCCAAGGTACATTGGCCCATTTGAAATACTAGAGAAAGTGGGTCAAGTTGCCTACAGATTAGCTTTGCCACCAGCATTATCCAGGATTCATGACATATTCCATGTATCTATGCTGAGGAAATATGTCTCAGATCCCTCCCACGTGATCAGCTATAAGGAGTTAGAGCTTAAAGATACTTTATCATATGAAAAAATACCAGTGCAGATTCTGAATAAGAAAGAACAGGAGTTGCGCACTAAGAGAATTCTACCAGTAAAAGTATTGTGGAAGAATCATACAGTGGAGAAAGTTTTGTGGGAGCTAGAGGAGGAGATACGACAAAAGTACCCACATTTATTCAGTGGGGATCAGCATTAATCAGAAAAAGTAAAGTAATAGTTCAGGTAAGGTAAGTATAGTTTTAATTTTACTTTATACAGTGTAAGGTAATATATGTATAAATTGTGTTTTGAATTATAGGAGATAATTTGTTTTGGGAGAATTTTGATTAGTTATTATAATCTTCCAGAACCGTTTGTGTAACAACGGTATTCCTCCGCCATAAGTGAGGGTAATTAATAAAAGTACAGTGAATTTTTCCTTTAGAGGTTAGTACATATATAGTCAGCAAATTTCGAGGACGAAATTTTTGAAAGGAGGGGAGAATGTAGAGATCCAGAAAATATAATAATAAAAGAAATAAGGAAAAGAAAAGAGGGAAAAAAATTATTTTAAAGGAGCATCAGCAGACATTCGCTGACGAACCCAGGGTTCTTGTTAACGAAGGCCCTTTCAGATCTTGTCGACGAAGTACACGTGTCTCGTCGACGAGAAGATACCAAGAGCAAGAAGATCAGGTCATTAAGGGTTCATCGATGAACTTATTATCTTCATCGACAAACACCTTTCTGTGACTTGTCAACAAGTACACGTGTCTTGTCGACGAGGCCACGTGGCAAGCATCTTATATATATATATATATATATGCAAAAATCAGATTTTCAGCTAGGGTTTCAGTTTCTCTCTCATTTTCTCTCTCTAACTTCGATTTCTCCTCCTTCTCTCCTCTAATCTGGCTCCATTTTACCCCATTTCGACGATCAGAAGTTACCACTTTGATTTCGGAGAGATTCTCTTCAACTTAGCCGGAGCGGAATGCTAATTTAGGGTTTTTGAGCACCATCCCAAAATTAGGGTAAGTAAGTTATTTCAGGGTTTATGTGATTATTTGGTATATGTGAACTTAGGAAAGGTGTTAGATGGTAATATACTAGGGTTTGAGCTGATTCAACTAGAGTTAATGTAATTTTAGGGTTTGGAGTTTTGGACGCTGTAAGCATGATTTAAGGTTTTCTATAGGCTTCTCAGGAAACCGGTAAGGGAATAGATTGAGTTAGGATTTTTAGAAAAATTTAATGCTTATTATACAGGATATGTTTTAGAAATTTACTTTTGAATTAGTGTAGTTTTTAGGAATACTGGTATTGAACAAAGAAAATAGATTTTACAGCATGTTATTGTATAATACAGGGTAGAACTCACCCATGTGGCATGAGTTTAAGTAGCATGTCAGAATATGTTATTATTTCATAGAATAAGTATGATTTTACAGTAATTTTCAGAAAGATCATAAACAGTACAGAAGCTAAGATATTATGATAGTCGGTGCAAATGCCGAGTAATGATAGCCGGTGCAGATGTCGTGATATGATAAGCCGACGCATATGTCGTGATCAGTTTTTATATGACAATTTATTTAGAAATTATGAAATGACAGATTCTATTTTAGAAATATAAAAATGTTATTTATGAACAAAAATATATTATGTGAAATGTATTATATAGTAATAGAACCCAGATGGTTACATATGTTAAAAGCACGATACTGTTGCTAGCTAGCCAGATCGGAGAGAGGATACCCACTATGTGCCAATCCGTTAGAGGTTTGACGGAGAGTAGGATGGGCGGACCAAATTGGTGTATAGCCGACAATGCAACCACACTATTTAGGAAGTGTGGGTCGGAGGCTGATTAGTCCCCAAGTGTAGGCGGTGATGTAGGATACCCATTGTGTTACTGACCCATTAGAGGTTTAACGGAGAGTAGGATGGGCAGGCTAAGATGGGTGGGCAATCGTGTATAGTTATGTCATGTTTGACTTAACCTGGTAGGCCAATCAGCGTTAAGTCCAGCCTATGGGCCGCACAATCCAAATCATGGGGGGTGAACTCATGATATGCAGTTATACATCCAGGGTATAATATTTCAGTAATATACAGATTTCACAAATGGTTTAAATGATACGAAAATTCATTATGATATTGTAAGATTATGTTTAAAGGTATAGTTTTTCCATGTGATAACAGTTACGGTTTAAGATATATATATATATATATATATATATATATATATTACAGTTATCTTATTTGTAGTATATGTTTACATAATGATGAAACTCATGTTGCCACACACTGATATTGGTCTATTATCCTTTTTGAGAGGTGTCTCACCCCAGCATTACAAATATTTTAGGAAATCTCGATAGATGAGTGGAACGAGCTCCGTGATAGAGGAGTTCATTGGTATTACCCTAGTCACAGGGTAAGTATTCGTGTTGGTGACATGATGAATTTTTGGGGTATATATGTGTATATGCAGAATAGTGAATCTCTGGTATTGTATATAAGTTAAGTACATCATAGTTTCCGCTGCATAGATGACATGTTTGTATAAACAGTTAAATCCCTGGTACCTATGGGTCCAGGTTGACTCTGATTACGTTTCATGGTATCACAGTATTAATAGTATGTGAAAAAAAAAATATAGTAGAAATTTGGGATCATTACACTCTTAGTTTTCAAAGGGCATTCACTCATGTTGGCCTAACTAGGCCTTTCAATTTTGTTTTGATGATAACAAATGAAGATGTTTTTAACATGTGTTGTGGAGTGACTTTATTTCCGGAATATATAACTCATCCCTCACACATGTCATGGATGCAAGCTAGAAATCAAAACCAAATCAAGTGAAAGCTTCACCAAGTGTTTGAATATTTAAAGACAAATGGAAAAGCTTAAAGGGACTCGAAGTCAAGAGGGACAACAAGAGAATTAAAGATTTAGTATGTAAGAGTCATATTCAGTAAAGTTGTTTGTAAGTACTTCATATCAAATATAATTTAGAAATATGAAGCTCTTTAGGGGAAATACATGGACTTAGAGACCTGTTTTAAAACCCTGAAAAATGTTTTATGAAAGACCAAAATAAGAGAGCAAAATTAAATTTGAAAACCAAAAAATGAAAAAAAAATCAGACAAAGGACTAGTCAGCCAACTGACAAGAAATACTCTGTGTTTAGTCAGCCGACTAACAGAAATCCTACTGCAAAGTTAACTGCCCAGTCGATTGACTCAATAAACTAAAAACACCCAGCCGACTTTCAGTGCCCAGCCGACTGACCCATTTTGAACTATGTCACGCCAGCCGACTAACAATTTCCTGATTTAAATTTTTGTAAGACAGAAGGGTGTCAGCCGCCTATCTAGCCGACTGATCCTGTGGAAATACACTACCCAGTCGCCTGGTCAACCATTTGACTCCACGTGTTTTGATTTTTTAAACTCCAACAGGAAAATTTCAAAAATTGGTTTTCCAAATATAAACGTTATAAAAACTTGGGGGACACTCCAAGTCACTTGGGGAACAAGGAAACTAATCCTAAAATGCCTATAAATACTCCTTTAATCCTAAGAAATCAATCACCAAGCAATCTCACAGCACTCTTACATTCAAAGCTTACAATCTCTCAAAGCTCTCTATTGCTCACACTCCATCTGGGAGACAACTTCTGAAATCGTTGCTGAATCATCAAACCACGATTCTTACACTAAGTTTTCTCAATCAATGAACCTTTAGTGATCTTTATACTTGAGTTTCATACTTTCTTTATTATTATTTGATTGAAGTATAATATGTGCTCTAACTTGTACAACTCTACTCTGTTTTGAGAGTTTCTTTGTACTCAGATCATAGTAGCCTTCTCATTGTATTATTGATAGTTCAAAGCTTGTTTGGATCATTGTACCAAGCAAGGGTTGATCATTTGGAGAGGTTTCTCTTCCTGAAAAAGAGGCAATATTGTAAAAGGCTCGCTCCACCCGGAAAGGAGCATACTTAGTGGAATCCTTTGGTGGAATTGACCAAAGGTGAGGACGTAGGCTGGGGATAAGTCGAACCTCGTAAATCTCGGTGTTCTTTGCATCCCTACACTTTTTTATTTTCTGCACCATATATTCTTGTGTATGCTAAGTGCAGGTTGCAAGGCTTAAAATCAAAATTCAAATAAGACTCTTGATTTTAAAAAGTACGTTCTAATTAACCGTTTGCGGAAACCCACAAGGGAGTACGCTAGTTAATTTGTGGAAATCTTGATTAAGAGAAGTGCAATAAAATTGCATTCAAAGCAGGGTTTGCAAACAACTACAGAGCTGCTACCAAAAAAGCATAAAATTCTTGAATGATTGATTGAATTTCATACTTTGGTTTGTTGGATTGTGTTTTTAATTTTTCAGTAATTTGTGATGTGATTTGGTTGTGATCATAAGCTGATTGATTTACTTTCTTGTTGTTGCATTAAAACAAGTAAAAAGTTGAAAAGAGGTTAAATTTTTAAATAATCTAGTTCAACCCCCTCTTGGGAAAGCTATTCTAATTTCAACTCACATATCTTGCAAGCATATTTTGTATTGAGGTTTGATAAAGAAAGTATTTTCTTTGGACATTGAATCTTCATGTTCAAAATTTTTCTCCTCTCATACTCTTATGTTTAAAATCTTATTGAGAGCAAAAACCCTAATTTTCCATTTATCCATTGTTTGAAAAATATTGGACCTTATTGATCATATCCCATTTTGATTATGACAAATACTTTGCTATTTAATGGTTAATGAGTTTGTATGCAGGACCAAACGGAAGTATCATATGGTGCATGCACATGACACATGAAGTGAAGACTTGAAGATCTTATTTCTGTTGTATTGTAATTTAATCATCTATTTGGTTCTGTAATTGTAACGACCTGCTTAATAAACTGGGTTTTTTTTTTTAATCCTATGATAATCTACATGCTCTGATACCATATTGGGGAAAACTCAATCATTAACCTAAGTAGCAAGAAGTAGAAATCACATAACATTCATAACCATAGGTAAATATATACAATACCATACAATACTATAATACTAACATGTTTCCCAAAATATACACATATATCTGTTCTCCAAAATACTCTTAACTATGCTGAGATATATACAAAAATCCTCCACAAAACTCACTTCACTGTCAGGGCACTACTGAAGCCCCTCTATCTGCAAGCCTGATATGCTCGCCTACCTGGATCACTTGAAAAATGATTCAACACTAGGATGAGCCAACACTCAGTAAGATGAAATATGCTATTACTAGTGTGTGGCAAATGAGTTACAGTATTATGAAAATTTGTTTTCAAATAATCATGTATAACTGGATACGTAAGTACAGTACAAGTAATAAAATACACCACCATTTCCATGTTGCTTAACATAACAGTATTAGAGGTTACTATTCAAAGTACTTCTAGTGTACATAAGTATGTTTCCTATTTCTGTAAATCTGTACATACGTAATAGTAACTGAAAACTTTCCCTGTGGATAACTGTGTGTCATGATTTAACCCCTCATGACAGGGTTGTGCGGCCCGTAGGCAGGATCTACCTTGGCTGGCCGACCAGGATAAACCACTATACTCCATCGGTCTGATCTGCCCACCTCAACCCATATCTAATGGGGAGCCTGTCCACATCAAGGGCCTAGGTGATCGACCTACTACCACGTATTATCTAAATAGGTGGTTGCACTCATAACATAACATAATATCTGTAGCAACGGTATCGTGGTATCGTGCTCTATAACTACATGGTCCAACAGGGTCTGATACTATATAATATATCTCTATATACAACTATCTGATTTACCATGATTCTGAAATAATCGTAATAACCATGATACTGAATAAATTGTAACTGTAATTTATACATCATAATATTGAGAACTGCATAATCATAACACTGAAACTGTATAATCATAATACTGAAATTTGTATAATCATGGTGTTGAGATTCGTATAATCATGGTATTAGAATTCGTATAATCATGGTACTGAAATTCATAAAATCATGGTATTGGAATTCATTAACATATCTTGTACTATATTCATATTCTCAAGCCTCACCATACTTTAATACATAATTTTCATAATTTAATAAACTGTATAATATTTTAAAAATACCTAACATAGCATATTTCCCTTACCTGACTACTAAAAAGCCCTTATGGTATACTAGCCTAATACCTGTAGGGCCTCCTACACAACACCCTAAAAACAACGTTTACCAGAACATATTATCAGTATTTCTCCGCCTACATCATTGCCTATAACTATCATAAGGCCAAAAATGGACTAAAAGGCCTTACCCTGAATTTGGGATGAAATCCAACTTCGTTTTACCAACGATCCGCTCTGGCAGACTTGCAAAGAACTTTGCCAGGAGTGTCGTGGTGACTTCATATCATCGATCCAGCGATTGGTGAGGCCAAAATAGAAGAGAGAAGAGGGAGGGGCCGTAGGAGAGAGAGAGAGAAGAAAAACGGCGCTGAAATTATGTGAAAAATGGGTTTTAGCACTATTTATACTGTAGGATTCGTCGACAAGCCATGTCATCTCATCGACGAGTCCTTCAGTAAATTTGTTGACGAACCTTACCCTTCGTTGATGAAATTTAGAGTAGCCCAAATACTGTGCTCGATATTTTCTTGTCGACGAAATCTTGCCTTCGTCGATGAGGTCTTGAAGACCTTCGTCAATGAAACCCTGTATTCATCGACAAATTTCCTTATGCACTCATCGACGAACCCCTGTATTCGTCGACGAGTCCTGGCAATTCCTTGAAATTATTATATTCTCCAAAATGCAATGTCGTTGACGAACGCGAAGTGTTCGTCGACAAAGTTTACTGCCTCCTTCTGTTCCTGTTTCCATTTTCATCCCTCTTTATTATTAAAATAATATTATTCTTCGGGTCACTACAATAATAGTAAATAGGACATGGTCTATAATATTTAATCCATTTCATGCATGTAAGAATTACAAAAGTCAAATACCATAGAATGACTTTAGGTCCCTACGCATCTCTTGAAAATCAAATGACCATAAAAAGACTTTAGGGAACACCCCCGACACTGGAATTTTTCGATGCCTTCAAAAGGACCTAGAAATGACCCTAGGACACTCACTCATGCACGTATATGAATGATCATTTGAAATAGGTGATTGAATGCTTAAAATAGGATTGAAATGCACTAAATGTGCACATTCGGTCGACCAAACTTGTTAGCTCAAAAGTTCAAATGCACCCGGTCGACCGAACCTCACTTAGTCCAAATGCACCGGATCGACTGAACCTCCTAGGAGTCAACTTTTTGACCACCTAGTTGACCGAGCCCAAAATGTACTCCAACGCTCTGGTCGATTGAGGGTCCTTGGGAGATGTCCCAATGCCACGGTCGACCAAACTCACTTAGTTCAAATGCACCTGGTCGACCGAACCTCCTAGGAGTCAACTTTTTGACCACCTGATCGACCGAGCCCAAAATGTACTCCAACGCTCTGGTCGATTGAGGGTCCAAGGGAGATGTCCCAATGCCACAGTTGACTAAACTATCCAATTCAAATCTTCCCGGTCAACCGAACCTTGCTAATTTGAAAAATCACCCTCGGACACACATGTCTGGTCAACCGAACCGAAAGTTCATTTTTGGCTTGATCGACCGAACCCCAAGAACTTGGGTCGACTGAACTTGTCCTGGTCAACCGATGCTCTCAGGTTGGACATTATTTTTTACCGCGGTTTAATTTTTTAAATAGGGTTAATGGGGTTAAACTGTTTTAAAACAAATATAATAATACCCTACATGTTCTAATGGCTATAATTTTTCCTATCTCTATATATAGGGCCTCATTTGGAATAATTAGCAAGAGATTAGCAATATGACTAGTGATAAGTCCTCTCAATCTCAAAAACCTATTTTTGCCTATTCCACTCTAAATACTCTCATACATTCATTCCTTTGATACATCTTAGCTTGGTGAGAGTTTTATATTGTGTCATTGATTATTAGAGATAGCTAATACTCTCATTGTCTTGCTTGAATATTTGATATTGATTTTGGGGAGTTTAGCAAAGTTTATCCCACAAATTTGAATATAATAAATCTTGTGTTGGGATAAACTCAAAAGCTTAAGGATCTTTCAATTTTCATTGCAAGATTCCTATAGCTATATTTTTGTGTGCAAAACATTTTTAATAACTTTTTTTCAAACAACTCTTGTGCCTAATACAATTTGAGAAAATCTATTTGAGTTTGTTTGAATAATATTGCTAGCATATTTGAAACCCTAAGCTTGCATTGAGATATTTTATGTTGTGTTTCAAAGAAAACCTTATTTATACACTCTTGTGCATATTTGAGATTATCCATAATTCTGAGTGTTGATTGCACAAGTAGAACACCGAATTTATAGTTCATACATACTTGAGCTGCATTGATTAGATATTGCGCATATTGTAGTACATAATCTGCTTAGTTGAGAAACACATTTCCGTGTATGTAAATTCATATTTTTTGTATTCTAGGCACGGGCTTGAAGAGGGTAACTAGCCCCTTGAAATAGTCCCGGATTGGCTTAGACCTGGCTAGGAAAGTTAGGTGCACCATCTTGTTAAGTTGTAGGTTGAGGTCAGCCCACTAATTGACATGGTTGTAAAGGTTGAGGTCAGCCCTATGGTAATTGACCTGGTTGTAATCAGTGCTGCTCCAGCCGTTAAGTGAGTCTTTAGTGGAATCCTCGACCTTGCGAGCTAGAGGCGGGGACATAGGCATAGTTGGCCGAACCCTGATAACATATCATGTGTTTGCTTATATTACCACCCTTTATATTTACCTCACGTGTATGTTATGGTGTGAATGATGCGCATGATTTGAATTTCTATACATTATATCTACTTGCACATTTGGGATTGTATAGAAAGACCCTAGGTAGTCAAATCATATTGATTTCTGATTTAACCTAGGAGAAAAGTTTAAAATTCCAATTCACCCCCCCCTCCTCCTTGCGAATACACCAATTCTAACAAATATTTTGGGAAAAAGTTTATACTAGGACATGAATCTTTGAAGCATTCACTTTTGTATTTTTATTTAAAAAATTCATTTTTGCAAAAGCTATTTGAGAGCAAACCCTAGGATCTCCAACACGTATATTATTTGAAAAATCATTTTTTGGTAATATATTGCATTGAGTTTAGATTTGAAGAAACTCATCATACATATTTTCATACAAAGATCATATATTTTTATTGCGAACACCTCATTGGGAAAAGCACATATTATCTCTTGAACTTCAAGTTATATCTTGTGAGAGTGTTTAGGATTTCATTGTACTCTTTAGCTTATTGGAAAGCATCTAAGCGTATTCAAAATTATCTTTTGTCACTTGTATTGACGGTTCGAATTGTGAACTGGGAGGAGGAAGCTACGCCTCTTGTAAGCAACAGATTGTAAATAGGTAGTTATGCCTCTTGTAAGTAGTAGATTATAACGAGAAGCTTCGTCCTAGGTTAATGAACGGTATAATGGAATCCTTTGGTAGCTTGCCCAAGGCAAGGACGTAGGCCAGGTTGCCCGAACCTCGCAAAGTCTGGACTTTGCATCTCTCTTTCCCTTATCTCATTTTATTTTCTATTGTGTTTGATTATTTATTTAATATTTACCTATTGTGTATGTTTTAAGTACCTCCTGCACTTGAGATTGATTGAGTAATATTGAATTGTTTGAGATATCCATAGCTACAATGTATTAGGTTGTGTAATATTGAAATATGTATATATCCAAACTTATGCTTGTATGGTTGGGTTTTCAAATTAAGGATTAAAATAATTAAATATTTTTAAATACCCAATTCATCCCCCCTCTTGGGATTACACTTAAAATAACATTGAGTATTAGAGACTCGTTGCATTTAACTTAACCATTTTTGTAAAAGATCACGATGACTCATATTGGTGTCACCTTATTTGGTGAGGGACACTCGTCCACACGTCCACCCATTTTTTGAGGTGTTAATTACACCTACTAGAAACACATAATGCGTGTTTTTCTTCAAAATGGTGATTGGAAAGTGTGGAGAATTGGCTCCAAAGGAGATTATGTTCCTATGAAAATTGTTGAAAAAGAAAATGTACCTAAGACTGATGACGAATACATAGATGATGACTTGAAAGTAATTAAAGTAATCATTACTATCATAAACCTCTTATACTGTGCATTAGATGTAAATGAATTTAATAGAGTCATGGCTTGTAAAAATGCTAAAGAAATATAGGAAAAATTAGAAGTCACATATGAGGGCACTAAGGATGTAAAAGACAGTAGGATAGACATGCTTACTTATTAGTGAATACGAAGCATTTAAAATTGTTAGAATTGGGGTATTCCCAAGAGATGGGTGAATTGGAATTTAAAACTTTTCTCCTAGGTTGAACTAGATGTTGGCACAATATTATAACCTAGGGTCTTTCTATGTAGTTCCAAACACACCAATAAATATAATATAGGGAAATTTAAATCAAGCACATCATCCACATAATAACATACACGTGTGGTAAATACGAAGTGCGGAAATATAAATAGCTCACTTAAGGGTGGAGCGACACCGATTACAACCAGATTAATTAGCACAGAGATGACCTCAACCTTAACCAAGTCAATTAGCGGGGCTGACCTAAACCTACACACCTTAACAGGACGACGCACCTAGCTTTTCTAACCGGGTCTAAGCCAATCCGGGACTATATACCAAGGCTAGTCTCCCTCTTCAGGTCCGTTCCTGGAAATACCACAATTGTGTATTACAATCAAATGGTAAAATTATTGTGCTTTCGTGTAAAGCAGATATGTACCCAAATACGCGCAATTACATACACCACAAATGATATAATATGTAAGCTCAGTGTGGTCCAATATTTCAACTCTCAGATATATATATATATATATATATATATATATATATATGTTTACTATTAGTGAAATGAGTGTGTGAGAGTATCAATCAAGCAATCTTTGTATTACAAGATGTTCAGCCAGTAAGTTCACACAAAGATGTCAAGTTTCAAGTATTTCAATCAACAGGATGTCTCAAGCATGTAAATATCAAATGATGTATATGCTTGGTTTGTAAGAGATGTGTAATCTTTATATTCAACAAATAATATATGAGTGAGTGAATATTGCAACAAAGATCACTATCACACAAACAAATATCTCTTCAAATATTTTTCAAGATAAAAGCACAATAGATATTTGAAAGTGATTATGAAAAGATGTGCAACTAAAATACTATACGATCTTCTCAAGATATTGTAATGAATATACAACCTCAGAAGATTAAATAAAAGTCTTTTTAGGAGAGACTTATTAAAAAAGTCCCCTAAGAATACTTGGGTTTAGCTCTCAAGAAAATCAAGTCAATCAATCAAGGCAAGGAGAGCAAACCTATGGAAACAAACACTCAATCCACTTACAAATGATGTACACACTAATAGAAGGTAAGCATGAGTGAATGAGGCTAAAAAATGAGTATTATAGGTTTTTGGATTTTCAAAGAATTCTCCTTAATCAAATTTGCTAATCTTTTCCTAATCTTAGCAAATAAGGGGCTATATATAGACATTGGAAGAATTATAGTCGTTAGGAAATATAGGGTATTATTAATATTGTTTAAAATCATTTTAACCCTAATTAAGTCTGTTTAAGAATGTTTAACCGTGGCAAAAATTAAGGCAATCCGAGAGGTCCGGTCGACCAGAAAGGTTTCGGTCGACCATATCTCATATGGTTCGTTCGACCGGGCCATTTTGAACTGACTGGTTCGATCGACCAGACCGTTGGGATTTTTCCCGAGGACCCTCGATCGACCAGGTAGTTGGAGTACAAAAGTGGCTTGATTGACCAGATGGTCAAAATGTTGACCTAGGGGGTTTCGATCGACCGAGGCTTTTTGAACTACCTGGTTCGGTCGACCGGGTCATGGTCAAACTGTTGACCCGAACCTGGTTCGGTCGACCAGGAGGATTTGAACTTCATAGTTCGATCGACCGAACATGCATTTTTGATGCATTTCGGTTCCAACTCCCTTATACATTTATCCTATTCAAATGACCATTCATGTATATGCATGTGTAAGTGTCCTAGGGTCATTTCTAGGTCCTTTTGAAGACACCGAAAAAATCTGGTGTCGGTCAACCGTCCTTAAGGTCTTTCTAGATGCTTTTTAGTTATTCTTGGTTTGAGCTTACGTATTAGATCATGCAGGTGATCCATAAAATTATTACAAACCAGAGAACCTATTTACTATTATAGACCCTTTGAATAAATATGAAATAGAATACAACAAAAATTGGGTCTTTAATCTTTGATCTTCTCTTTGTGCATCATGATCTATCACTTAGAATTCCTGCACAAAAACTAGATAGTCATTCAATACAGGAGTATTTGTCATAATCAAAATAGGGATATAACCTATAAGGTCAACAAAAATGACTCTAAATGAATCAATTCAATCTACGTACATCAGGTTCTTCATATCACAAACTCTTTGCATGCTCTTGGTAAGACTTACCCTGCATATGAAATAATTAGGAGAATTTTTAAGGATCTACCGCCAGTTTGGGAGGCAAAAACTACCGCCATAGCCAAAGAAAGGAACTTAAAGGCAATGACGGTGGATGAGCTTATCGAGTCACTCATCACATACGAATTGGCAATAAATGAAAGGATGAGTGAGCATAACAAAGCAAAGAAAGTAACAGCCCTTAAAGCATTTTCCAGCAGTTCCAGTGAAGATAGTGATTCGGAATCAAAAGACAATATGGCTTTTCTAACTAAAAAGTTTGACAAGTTCTTGAAAAAGAACAAGAAGTATACCAAAAAATTCTGAGACTTAAAAATAGAAAAAGGAGAGTCAAGCAAAAGGAAACAAAAGGATGATCCTCCAACGTGCTACAATTGTAGAGAAGTTGGGCACATCAAGCTAGATTGTCCTAAACTAAAGAAAGTGTCAAAAAAGAAGAAGAAAGCACTGAAAGTCGGTTGGGACACACATAGTTCCAGCAACTCAAACACTGAATCCAGTGACAATGAGGTTGCTGATCTGTGTCTAATGGCACACGACGATCACGAGGTACAACCTTCTTGCTCCGCCTCATCATACTATTCTAGCGATTCTGATAATGATAAGAGCATGTTTTCATATGATGAATTACAACAAGAATATCTATATAATCTTAAAATGCTTAAGAAAATGTCTAAGAAAAATTCCGATTTGAAATCTAAATTAAAGGAATTTTCACGGCTTTTGGAAAAACAAAATGCATCTCATGCTTCTTTAATAAAAGAAAAGGATTTGAAAATTATGGAGTTAGAAAGAAATTTGGAGGAAAACTCTAAAATTATTTATAATGCACAGAGGGGCAAAATAATTTTGAAAAACTCCTTGGGGCTCAAAGAAATTCTCTAGACAAGGATCTTGGTTTTAATGGGAAGGAAAACCTAAAACAAAAACATCTTTACATGGGCTACTTTGTGAGGGAGTCAAAATCTTATGTCCTATCTAAAGACTCCTATAGGTATACTACATGCTTTAAATGTAAGAAGTTAGGTCACATAAAATTTGATTGCCCTCTTAAGAACAAGGATGTGGAAATAAAGAAGGTTTGGAAAGTCAAGGGAGAGTCGAACACTAACCCCTATGGACCCAAGAAAAGTTGGGTACCAAAATTAGTTACTTGAATGTCTATTGCAGATGTGCTTGAGATTGTCCTTTTCAAAGGACAATGGTACATGGATAGCGGCTACTCACGACACATGATAGAAGATAAAGCAAATTTTGCATCCATCACACCAAAGGATGGAGTATTCGTCACCTTCGGTGATAACGCAAAAGGCAAAATCATAGGAGTAGGTAAGGTTGGTAAAGATCCTTCTCTCATTATAGACAATGTTTTACTAGTTGATGGATTGAAGCATAATCTATTAAGTATAAGCCAACTATGTGATAAAGGATATAAGGTATCTTTTGAGCATGATAAATGCATAGTAGAAAACATATTTGAGAATAAAATTGTGTTTACTGCTGAACGTAATGAAAACGTTTATACTACTAGTTTTAATAACTTAGCCTCTCAACATGTGAAATGTTTTTTTGCTATAAATGAGGCTAGTTGGCTTTGGCATAGGAAATTAGTACATGCAAACATGGATTTATTGTCTAAACTAGTTAAGGGAGAATTAGTTAAGGACTTACTTAAGACACAATTTGTGAAAGATAAAATATGTGATGCATGTCAACTAGGAAAACAAACTAGATCTAGCTTTAAGAAGAAGAAAGTTATCTCCACCACTAGGCTACTTCAAATGCTTCACTTAGAATTATTTGGCCCAAATCAAGTTCAGAGTCTAGGAGGTAAATCATACGCCTTTGTCATTGTTGATGATTATTCTAGATTCACATGGGTATTATTTGTGGCACACAAAGATGGAGCATGTGAAAAGTTTGTTAAACTTTGTAAGAAAATTCAAATTGAAAAGGGTTATACAATCACAAATATCTGGAGTGATAGAGGTAGTGAATTTAAAAATTAGGATATGGGAAATTGCTGTGACACTCATGGCATATCCTATAATTTTTCTGCACCTAGGACACCACAATAAAATGGGGTAGTTGAGAGAAAGAACAGATCTCTACAGGAAATGAGTAGAACAATGTTGAATGAACATAAGCTACCAAAATACTTCTGGGCTGAAGCAATTAGCATTACTTGCTATGTATTGAACAAAGACTTGATCAAACCTACTTTAAATAAAACTCCTTATGAATTGTGGAATGACTATAAACCTAATATTTCCTATTTTCATGTATTTGACTGTAAATGTTTTGTTCTTAGAGATAATGAACACCTAGGAAAATTTGATGCAAAATTTGATGAGGGTATTCTTCTAGGCTATGCTTTAGATAGTAAAGCCTATAGAATGTATAACAAAAGAACGTTGACCGTTGTAGAATCCATCAATGTAGTGTTTGATGAGTCCAATCCCTTCTCTAAAAGGATTGATGAGGATGATCTTGAGATAAGAAAGGAATTAGAAAATTTATCCATTGAAAACAATGTAGATAAGAGAACTGGGATTAAAGAAATACCTACTAAGGATAAACGATTAGAGAGTGAAGTATATGAACTACCTAGGGAATGGAAATTTGTAAGAAATCACCCTATAGATCAAATTATAGATGAACCATCACACGAAGTAGCTATCCAATCATCACTTAGAAATTGGTTAGCCACTTTGCATTCTTATCAAAAGAGGAGCCTAAAAATGTAAATGAGGCCATTGAGGATGAATCTTGGATGCTATCTATGCAGGAAGAATTAAACTAATTTGATAGAAACAAAGTCTGGACTTTGGTTCCTAGACTTGATGATCAGACTGTCATTGGAACTAAATGGGTCTATTGGAACAAGAAAGATGAAAATGGTATAGTAATAAGAAACAAAGTCAGACTAGTAGCCCAAGGGTATAACGAGGAGGAAGGTATAGATTTTGAGGAAACCTATGCACCTGTAGCTAGGATGGAAGCCATTCGGATGTTGTTAGCATATTCTGCTTTTAAGAACTTCAAATTATATCAAATGGATGTTAAAAGCGCATTTCTAAATGGCTATATAAATGAGGAAGTATATGTTGAACAACCTTTAGGATTCGAAAACCACAAATTCCCAAATCATGTTTATAAACTGACTAAGGCCTTGTATGGATTGAAACAAGCTCCTAAAGCTTGGTATGAAAGACTTAATGGTTTTCTACTAGATAATGGGTTTACCAGAGGGAAGATAGACACAACACTATTTATAAAATCTAAAAATAATAACATGCTCCTAGTACAAATATGCGTAGGTGACATCATTTTTTGAGTAACAAACGAAGAGTTGTGTAATGAGTTTACCAGTTGCATGCAAAATGAATTCGAAATGAGCATGATGGGTGAACTTAATTTATTCCTAGGTGTCACGATCCCATTTTTTTCCCCATAATTATCACAATATTACATATATTCACAATATTTTAGAATATTACATTTGTACCATTGAACAGCCAGCGAAAGCAAAAATAAACCTTCCATACGCTTCACATACCAAAACTACTACCTCACAACCATTACATCTACCGTACCCAAAATCCATAATACAACCCAAAAAACCCAAAATATCTATATAAACAAACCAGGGTCCCACCGACACTCACCTTTAGCGAGATCGCCTAAGTCTCACTCTAGAGCTCCTAGGCTCGATTTCCTATAGGACCTGAAAAGTTGATATATATTTTTTGGGATGAGACACTTCTTAGTAAGACGAAATAGATTTTTATTAGTGTGTGGCTAGGATGAGTTTCAGTGAAATTAAGCACAATCATTAATTTACTTTATTTGACAAGTATGACATTTGTAAAATATAACTCACACCTATACAATTGAAAATACACATTTTCCTTCACATTATAGTTCAGCTCAGTAAATAACGTTAGTTATATAAATTCACATATATGTGTAGAAGAACCACCCTTTTGGACTAACAACACCATCATCATGTATGAACCCCCATAATCGAGTTGTGTGGTCTGAAGATTGGACTTAGTATTGGTTGGCCTACCACCAAGCTAAGTCAACATTCCTTGTCTGCAGTACGATTTGCCTACGAAACCTGGTCCGGACTCTAGGAGTAGTCCACAACACTTTGCAAGCCAAATCGACTTCCATTACCAACACTTTGTAGTACAATGTGGTTGCACTGATTTATCTTATTTGTAACTACAATACGGTGCTATCATTACAACTAGTCCTCAGGGTTCTTAAACCATATAATGCAATTTAAGTAATAAAAACATTATCATAATCTTATTTTCTTAACATACATCTCATATCAGTATTTCCAACCATTCACAATCTGGTATGAAACCGTCATTTCACATTTGACATCTCGGTATAAATCCGTCATTTCACATTTCCACCGCATTCATAATTTTTCCATAAATCAATATAAAACACATTCTCATTGTATAATTTCATAAAAATCCTCAGATTCAATTATGTAATAAAAATAAAACATACTCATCCCACATGATTTGAACGTTAAATTGTAATATCAGTATTTCCAACCATTCACAATCTGGTATGAAACCTTCATTTCACATTTGACATCTTGGTATAAATCTGTCATTTCACATTTCCACCGCATTCACAATTTTTCCATAAATCAATATAAAACACATTCTCATTGTATAATTTCATAAAAATCCTCAGATTCAATTATGTAATAAAAATAAAACATACTCATCCCACACGATTTGAACGTTAAATTGTAATATGACAAAGTGCCTGGAAAAAATTATTTTTGCTAAAAACTAGGTCGGATCATCTCCAAAATTTTATTTTACTATATATATATATATATATATATATATATTTCAAGAAACGGAGATGATTAGCCTACTTGCTTAGGTTTTTCCCTAAATACATATAATAATCAAAACCGTCAATTTCATATGCCTGATTCATACAAAAAATCATATATAACATTCATGATTCCTGTTGGCCTAATTGGCCTTTTCAATCCATTTTAGTGATAACAAACAAAGGATATTCTAACTTGGAATGGTTGAGTAATGATGTATTAGGTTTGACAATAATACAAGGATCATTATGGACTATCAAGCTACATTCATTAACAAGTGATCCAAGAGAAGTTCAAAGCAACACTAGATTGATCAAAGCATGGGGAAACTAAAACCAGCTCAAGCTAAAGTCCAAGGGATTTCAAAGTGACCATGAAATTGAAGATTTCAAGCTTAGAGTATAAGGTTTTAGGATGAACAATGTAAGTACTTCAAAGTTAAATATCTATTGAAATATCATTTGAAACTCTTTAGGGGAAATATATGGACTTAGAGACTTATTTTAAAACCCTATGAAATGTTTTATAAAAGAACAAAGAAAGAGAGCAAAACATATTTTTGAAATGGAAATAAAAAAAAAAAATCCAGAAAGAATACTGCTCAGAAGACTGAAGTAACTGCTTAAAAGACTGAAGTGTCAACTTCAGAAGACTAAAGTTTAAGCACAGTCGTCTGAAGAATTACTTCAAATGTCTGAAGATTAAGTTCAGTCGTCTAAAGATTTATTGGTGAAACACAGAAACTGGCAGAAGCATATCAGAAGATTGAACCTCGGCTTCAATCATCTAAACCCAAAACTTCAGAAGTCTGAACACTAACCTCAGTCGTTTGACCCTGTGTCCAGTTCAATATTTTTCAAAGATTTAAGGGACTCCAGTTGTCTGACCCCGATACTTCAGACGAACAAACATTGTTAATGGGCAATTTTTTAAAATTTTTTAATTTTTAAATATCAGTTGCTTGTGCCCCAAAATTTCTAAAAACTTGGGAAATACTCCAAATAAACTTGGGCAACACGAAAACACTTTTGAAAACTTATAAATACATGGTTTCATAAATTAAAAACATACCAAGAATCGAAAATTTTGCTCTAAGCTCTTTTGCATTCAAAGTCATTACTTGCTAAACCTCTTGCAATCTAAAAGTGCTGACATTCTGAACGTATTGATCATCAATCCCTGAGTTCTACATACTGATTTCTCATCTGGAGAAAAGGGGACTCGGTGAATTCTAATCTTGAGCTTTGAATTGTATTTCATATTTGATATTTAAATTCTGAAGTATATAGATTTGAATTGTACTAATTAGCTCTGTGTGTGAGCACTCTTTATACACATCTACTTGTTATTTCTCTTATAGTTATTGGACGATTCCAGGCTTGTTGGATCGTTGATGGAACGAGGGAAAGTCGTTTGGAGAGGCGGGCTCTAGCCTAACTTAAAGGAGTGGTTGTAAAGGTGTTGTTCTGCCCGGCAAAGGAACTAAGCTAGTGGAATTTTTTGCTTGTTTGCCAAAGACGAGGACGTAGGCTGTGGACAAGCCGAACCTCGTAAAATCTCAGTGTTTCTCTCTCTTCCTTATTCTTTACTTTCTGTACTGTTGACTCTATGAGTCCAATCTGACTTTGATAATGACAAATCACTTGGTATTTGATCTATGCATTGAGTTTGTGAACATGAACCATATTAAGCATGCATGGAAGGATAACAAGTCGTGGAAGCCTTAAAGTAAAGCATACATATCTTGGCAAGATCCATGGAACTCAAAGAGTACGAGAATCAAGATGCAAGCGGCAAAGTTCAAGCATATTTTGAGAATGGGTACTTAGACCTCATGTACTTACATTTTCATATGATTTAATTTGAGGCTCAACATAACTTAGAATGACTTTAGGATTCATGCATTTCATGAACATCATTTGGGGACATTCACGGACTTAGAATTAATGTCAAAACCCTTGAAAATGTTTTTATGAAAGAGTTAAGAAAGAAAATAAAACACATTTTTGAACTGGAAAGTAAATATGCAAAAATTGGGAACTTCAGATGACTGAACTTTAAGTTCAGTTGGCTGAAGAATTTCCTCATACGTCTGAAGAATAAGCTTAGCCGTCTGAAGATTTATGGGTGAAAAACGGAAACTGGCAGAAGCACCTCAGATGACTGAACCTTGACCTCAGTCATCTGAACTCGACACTTGGATCATTTAACCCTTGAGCTCGGTCGTCTGACCCTGTGTCCAAGCTATTTTTTTCGAAGGATAAAATGACTTCAGTCGTCTGGGCTCTTGACCTCAGTCGTTTGAACTTGCGGGAAAGATTAAAAATGTAATTTTTATTGATCAAACACGCGTGCTATCTTATGATCCAATGATTGCGATCATTTCTAAGGGTAAGACACTATATATACTGAATATCTAAACCCTAGTTCGCATGCCAAGAAAAACAAGAAGAAAAGAGAACACCTTTTAAAAGTGAATTAAGAACGTTGAGCACTTTGCTATACGATTGCCTGCACTTCAACTTACTCTTATCAAGTTTGGGCAAATCTACTCCGAAAATCAAAAGGGTTTTATTCACACAACTTTATTTCCTCTTGGTATTGAGGTTTGGTTGATTCATTTAGCTTTTTCAAGGGATTCTCATGTCAACATCTATCATTGAATATCTTTAGAGAAACTTGATATTGAGTTTTTTTTTTCACATTCATATAAATATTGTTTTTGATTAGTTGAATACTTGAGAAAGTTTTTATTTGGCCATTGTTTAAAGAGTGATCGTTCAAGTGTGTTTGAAGCTAAAGACGTGATTTTTTGGTTACTTCTAAACTAGTTGATTAGATCTCCTAAGAAGTGCATAACTAGATCTATACATATTGAAGAATATTTTCTAAAAATCATATATTAAGCATTTGATACTTGGTATTGTCATCACATAGTTACACACACACACACACACACACACACACACACACACACACACATATATATATATATATATATATATATATATATTAGGGCAAATACTACCAAGATCACATTGAGATTGAACTCTTGAGAGAGATATTGTTTTGACAAAGTGTGTCAAATCTTTGCAATTTTCAAAGCTTATTTTGTATTCAAAGATTTAACCTAAGTTTCTCCAAAGTATTGATTCATATAAACATTTTGGGAGATTTGATAAAAAAGAGAATTGTTTGTTGAAGCATATCATACATAAACGATTGTATCGTTTCATACATTTTGAGCTTCAAATTATATCATATGTTAATGTATTAGGAATTTGAATTGTACTAACTAGCTTTTGTTTGGAAGCATTTTTGAGTGTTTTTACAGATTCTATTGTATACACGGTTTGGTGTGTGAACTGGTGTTTGAGAAGAGAATTGTATCTCTTGTAAGCAGTGAAATAGGAGGGAGTTGTACCTTTTGTAAGTAGCAGATTGTAAGGGAAGCTCTGTCCCAATTTAAGGAGCAGGGATTTTAGTGAAATCCTTGAGTGGTTGCTCAAGGTGAGGATGTAGGCCGAGTTGACCGAACCTCATAAAACCCGTGTATGTCTTCTCTCTTCCCTTTACTCTTTACTTTCAGCACTACATTTAAATTGTTCGTCTTGCATGTGTAGTGTGATGCCCCGACCCGCCAAGTGGGACCCGAGTGCCACATGTTCCAATCACGTGCATCTGATACCATAATTATCATGCACGCAGCGGAACTTAAATAAATAACGTCAAATAAATACCAAAGTTCTATATAACAACCAAAAACCAACACTACAACATCCAGATATCTATCTCCACAACCAGTATTTAAAATATAATCCTGTACAAATATATCTATACATATTTCAGTATCTCACAATACCCCAAAAAGAAACTACCACAAACAGCCCTAGCCTAGGCCTTCAAACCCGGTCTCCAGAAGAACCTGAAAAATTGTTAATCCACTAGGGTGAGACATTTCTTAATAAGGGTGGAATAAATTATAACAGTGTGTGACAAATGAGTTTTAATATTTATATCTCAAAATAAACTGCTTCTCTTATAACATTAATAACAACTGAGAAAATATACCATTAATAACATTCCTGACATCCAATATCACACACACATTCAATATGCACAAGTACATAATTTTTATGCAGGCGAAAGTCCCCAAGGATAGGGAAGATGACTCGCCCATACAAGTAGCTTCCCTCTACTCTGGTACTAAAAACTACCTACCAAAACACTCACCTTATTCAGTAAGCCCTTAGGTGAAGTTTTACCTCGCCGCCAGTACACACATCTTTATTATTTTAAAGGCGAAGGTTTCCGAGGATCGGGATGTCTACCCGCCCATACAAGTAGCATCCCTTTGCACTGATACCAAGAAACTACCTAACAAAGCACTCGCCTTTCTCAACAAGCCCCCGGTGGTATGTTTACCTCGCCACATGCACACACATGCATTCACAATATGCTATACCATTATTTTTATGCTATAATTAAATTCACATGTGCACAACACATCCACACAGGAATCATGCATCTCATACTTCATCTTCCAATATCCTCAGTACGTGACCCACATAGAGCAACTGCGTACATGTCAGTACGTGGCCCACACAGGCACCTACGTACTTCTTATCTACACGTGGCCCACATAGGTACCACTACCAACACAAGGTACATAACATGGCCCACATAGGTGCCATTATCCACACAGGATATAATGTGGCCCACACAGGCACCACTACCCACACAGGGTATATAAAATGGCCTACACAGGCGCCATTATCCACACAGGATATAATGTGGCCCACACAGGCACCACTACCCACACAGGGTATATAACATGGCCCACACAGGTGCCATCATTCATCAGTATCCAATCCCCATGACCTACCCGTCATACATCAGTAGAACAAGCTCCTCGACCTGCCAACGTCATATCATGATTTACGTCTAGGCAATATAACAACCTCCGCATGCCAACGTTATATTGAGATGCATACGAATAACCACACCAGTTAGTTCACATAGACGCATCAATGCATTTCCACATAGGAATTCTACAGATTAATTCATTTTCCACACAGTATCCCAACAGATCAATATATTTCCACACAGGAGTCAAACATAACAATTCATTCATCATGCCATAATCATTTTAAACACTCCCACATGCAAACCCAAATGTCACAAAAATTCATATTCAATTTATTATAAAGAAATTGTTCTCATGCCACACGGTTTTAATATCATAAACAATTATCCCAAATATAACCTTAAACCAAAATCATCATTTTCCCAGTAATCAGGCTATTCTGAAAATCATATAGATAAATAATAAATTTCGTATGCTCGTAAATAACTGGTTCACTTTAATAAAATACTGATATAATTTTATTCCCCCTTACCTGATTCCCTGATTCCCTGATTCATGCCTGCAGGGCTCCCAAAATTATACCCGCAGCACTCACCCGAACCCTGATTTAATCAAATCAACCCCAATAAAATATTATTTTAACCTTTCCTGATTTACAATAATTAAATAATAATTAATTTCTAAATAACCCATTTATCCTAGTTTTGGGTTATTTCTACAATGACCCCATGAGAATTTCGCTCCACTAGACTTGTGAAGAATCATCCCTAGATTCTCGTGATGGTGTCTGATCGCCCATTTGGCTTAAAATTTAAGAAAAATTGATATAAGAATGAGAATTTGGCTTATCCCAGAAGATATGCCCACGCTACTCCTACGACAAATCCACTTAGGTAGATATGTAGGTAGCGAAAAATGGAGTTCGGTGGTATTCTCGGATTTTCAATTGAGCGAGAATCGGCCGCGAAATCGTATAAAGAAGAAGAGTGGAGAGCGTGAGAGAATATATTTAATTTTTATTTCTCTTTCTTTCTCTTTCCTTCTGTTCAAAGCGTGTGAATTTATTTGTTTATTTTTTTTCTTTCCTTCTTCTCTTCCTGTTTCTCCGAAGACTTAACCTTTAAGTTTTTTTTTTTTTTTCTTCCCTTTATCCTCTTTAACCTTTATCCTACTTTAACCTTATCATATACTTATATATATTACTTACATATATACTTATATATATATATATATTTCCACAATCCTCAATTTTCTTAATTTAATTAATTTTATTAATAATTAATTAATTAATTAATAATAATAATTTTTTGAATTAATAATTGTTTATTTTTTATTATTTTTTGGGTCATTACATGTAGGTTGAATAACATTGCACACATTTAATTGGGTAATAAGAACTCATAGCTAAATATACAAGTAGGGATTAAATGGTAAATAGATTCGAAGAATTTTAAAATACCCGATTCACCCCCCTTCTTGGGATTACACCTAATTCAACATGCACCATATATTCTTGTATATGCTAAGTGTAGATTGCTGGGCTTAAAATCCATATTCAAAGAAGACTCTTAATTTTAGAAAGTACGTTTTAATTAACCGTTTGCGGAAACCCACAAAGGAGTACGTTGGTTAATTTGAGGAAATCTTGATTAAGAGAAGCGTAACAAAATTTTCATTCAAAGCAAGGTTTGCAAACAATTACACGGTTGCTAACAAAAAGCATAAAAAAAATCTTGAATGATTGTTTGACTTTCATACTTTGGTTGGTTGGATTGTGTGTTTAATTTTTTCAGTACTTTGTGCTGTGATTTTAAACAGTTTAATTTACTTTCTTGTTGTTGTATTAGTACAAATAAAAAGTTAAAAAAAGGTTAACTTTTTAAATAATCCAATTCACTCGCCCTTTTGGGAAAGCTATTCTAATTTTAATTCCATATACTCAATTTTAGTCAGTTCAAATTTAAGAAAAAACTGACATAATCTATTCCTCTTACCTTATCCCAGGAGTGATGCCTACAACGCCCAAACCATGAAATCTCCCCAATTAAAACGTTGGTGGCTGAAATTGGAACCCAGGGATATTTTTCTTTCTTCAATCGGCGCAGGTTTCGCCGAGAACTCTCTCTCTCTCTCTCTCTCTCTCTCTCTCTCTCTCTCTCTCTCTCTCTCTCTCTCTCTCCTCATTTTAAATTAAATTAAATTATTTTATTTTATTTTATTTTATTGTTTAGGATCACTACATCAGGACTTTAAATAAAATAGGCCATTTTTTTTTTAGGATCACTACACTAGGACTTCAAATAAAACAGGCCAAACATAAAATTTTTATAAACCAATCAAAATATATTAGATACTTGTTCAAGAAGTTCAATATGGAAGATAGTAAAATCTTAGGAACACCTATGAGTTCTTCAACAAAATTAGATAAAGATGAGAAAGGTATACTGGTAGATGTTAAGCTCTACCATGGCATGATTGGTAATGTAGAGACTCAGAGAAATTATAATATTTAAATAATAAAAAGGGAGGAAAAGGAGATTAAAAGGGGACACAGTAGGTCATCGTCGAAGCGTTCGTCGATGATGCGACATATTGGGCTCGTCGACGAGTGTGCTCTTCGTCGACGAGAAAATACCAAGAGGGGGTTTTGGGTGATTATGAATTTCATCGATGAGGCAAGAGTTCTTCGACGAGTTGTCTTCATGACCTCGTCGACAAGGTGACGTCGCCCGTCGACGAAGGCCAGTGTATAAATAGGTTTAACCTTCATTTTATGGCTGAAAAACCTGCGGGAAAGTCTCTCTCTCTCCGCATTTCATTTTCCCTTACTTCTCTCTAAGATTTTGGACCAATATTCTGCCGGTTCAACGATCTAAAGCCACCACGACACTCTTAGGGAAGTTCTCTACATATCTGTCAGAGTAGATGGTTGGTGGAGCTAGTTCGGAATTTATACCAAATTCAGGGTAAGACTCTCTACTTAGTATTTGACTTCTTAACAGTTGTAGAAAGCGTAGTACGTGTAGAAATACTAAAGTTTAGTTCTAGGAAATATCATTTTTAGGGTGTTGAATGGAAAACCCTGCGGGTGTAGGACTTTTTATCTTAAGGGTTTATCAGGAATCATATATGGGGATAAACTAAGTTAGTTGTTTTATGAAAATATAAGTAAAATTATATAGCATTTGATTTCAGGAAAATATATGTATATAAATATATATATATATATATATATATATGAGTATTACGTTGGGAAATACTGGCTGTAACTACCCTGCCGGTCTCTAGTGCTCAGCTTTCACCTGCTGACACATTAAACATTGGGTTACATACTCGGCTATTTCTTTCTTCATACCACTCCACCAATACGACTCTCGTAGATCCCTATACATCTTCATACTACTAGGATGAACAGTGTACAAAATCTGTGAGCCTCCTCTAAGATAGTCTTTCTGATCTCAATATTGGCAGGAACACATAATCTGGAACGGAACCGCAAAGTTTTGTCGTATGTAACACTGAATTCCTCCCCCTAACCACTTTGCACTCTATCCATCACCTTTGCAAATATTAGGTCTTCATTCTGAGTAGCTTTAATTCTTTCCTGTAGAGTAGGTTGTACTACTAAACTAGCAATGTGAGCCTGAGAACCACTTTCAACTAATTCAATGCTGAGTCTCTCCAGATCCATCATGATCGAATACTGGATCTTCATAGCCGTCAACACTGATTCCCTCAATTCCCTACTTATCGCATCAGCTACCACATTTGCTTTCTCTAGATGATAACTGATGGTACAATCGAAATCCTTAATTAGCCCCAACCACCTTCTCTGCCTCATATTCAGTTCCTTCTGAGTGAAAAAATACTTTAAACTCTTGTGATTGGAAAAGATCACAAAAAGCTCACCATATAGGTAATGCCTCCAAATCTTCAATGCGTGTACTACTGCAGACAATTCAAGATCATAAGTAGGGTAGTTCTTCTCATATTATTTCAACTATTTGGGAGCATACACTATCACCCTCCCATGTTGCATCAACACACAGCCAAGTCCTTTCAAAGACGCATCACTGTAAATGACATAACCCTCACCCCCTAACGGGAAGATCAATACTGGTGTTGTGACTAGCCACTACTTCAATTCCTGAAAACTCTGCTCACAGCTATCGTCCCAGTCAAATCTGACATTCTTCCTAGTTAGTCATGTCAAAGGCCCTAATAATGCTGAGAATCCCTTAACGAAACTACGGTAATACCTAACTATCCCCAAGAAACTCTTGATCTCCTAGACTTTCCTCGATCTAGCCCAATTCACTACCGCCTAAATCTTACTAAGATCCATAGAAATACCATCTCCAGAAATAACTTGCCCCAAAACACGACATTCTCAAGCCAGAAGTCACATTTATTGAATTTGGCATACAACTTCTTCTCCCTGAGTGTATGCAAAACTTGCGTCAAGTGCATCTCATGTTCGTCATAGCTCCTCGAAAAGACCAGTACATCATCAATAAAAACAACAACAAACTAATCTAAATATGGATGAAAAATTTTATTCATCAAATCCACAAATATAGCAGGAACATTCGTCAGACCAAATGACATAACAAGGAACTCGTAATGCCCATACCTAGTTCTGAAGGCCATCTTCGAGACGTCTTCTGCTTTCACTTTTACTTGATAATAGCCGGATCTGAGGTCAAACTTCGAATACACTTGTGTACCATGGAGCTGGTCAAACAGATCATCTATGCGGGGTAGAGGATACTTGCTCTTGACTATCACTTTATTAATCTCTCTATGATCTATACACATCCTCATGGTCCAATCTTTCTTCTTTACAAATAGAACTGGAGCTCCCCACGGAGATACACTAGGTCGTATAAAGCCCTTATCAAGCAAATCTTGTAGTTGATTCTTCAATTCTGCCAACTTCGCTAGCGCCATCCAGTAAGATACTTTAGAAATTGACATTGTACCGGGAAGTAGATCAATAGGAAAATCTACCTCACGATTAGGTGGCAATCCCTATAATTCATCTGGAAAAACATCTGTGAACTCCTTTGCTACAGGTGTGCTAGCGAGTTGTAATTTATTCTCTGACATCTCCTTCACTAAAGCCACCAACCCTTGACAACCGCTTGGTAGTAGTCTCCTCACCTAAATAGTTGAAACTAGTTGGGGCGAGGATTGCACTCGTGATCTTACAAACCTGAATTCTGCTCTTCCTGGAGGTCTGAATATCACTTCTCGTGCATGATAATCTATGCTGGCAAAATTAGCTGCTAGCCAATCCATACCAAATATTACATCGAACCCATGCATATCCAGCACTATTAGATCGGCAGGCAAGATTTTCCCCTGAATATCAACTAAACAACCCTGGAGCATTCTACCACACCTCACTGCTGCCCCAGTTGGTGTAGATACCAACAGCTCAGTTTCTAACAACTGTATTTCTGCCCCACATAGTCTAGTGCATTTCAAGGACACAAACGAGCGTGTATCTCCTAAATCAAACAATGCAATAACTTTAAAAGAAAGCATACTAACCATACATGTCACCATGTCACCAACTGTCTCAGCATCACTCGGCATCAGAGCGAACACTCTGGCTAGAGCCATATTCCTCTACTGGCCCCCACGTGGCACCTGATATCCTCCTCAGTATGGTATGGGAGCAGGAGCTGTATCTGGTGGTGTAGGGCAGTCTCAGACCATATGCCCCAATCTACCGTAGCGATAACAGATAGCTCTACCTGCTCCACATTCTTCCCAATGTCTCCTTCCACAAGTCTGACAGACAGGAGGATTTGCACTACCTGAATCTCACGACCCCCAATCTCCTACCTCCGTCCTCTATTATGGTTTCCTCTCCTCCACTAACCCGGCCTATGACTCTACCGATACCTTGTAGATGTAGATCTTTTCTTCTGCCCCTACTCCTCTGCATCCATACGCTCACCGACCTCTGCCAAGGCTCCTATGTTGACTAGCTCAACAAAATCCTGGATTCGTAGAACTACCACCTGTTTGAATATGCTTCGTCTCAAACCTCTCTCAAACTGTCTCGCCTTTTTCACCTCATCAGGTACAATATACAAAGCGAAGTGAGAGAGCTCAATAAAATGTGCTGCATACTGCTGGACTGATAACTGTCCCTGCTTCAGACTCAGGAACTCTTCCACTTTAGCCTCCCTAACAGTAGCTGGAAAATATCTATCGAAGAACAATTCTTTATATCGATCCCAAGTCATGGCTATCGATGTCGTCCTCTTCTGCTCTATAAGTCTCACCACAGTCCACCACCTCTCGGCCTCTCCTGTCAAGTTATAAGTGGTGAAGAGGACTCTTTGTTCTTCTGTACACTGCAACACAGTCAAAACTTTCTCAATCTGCTACATCCAATTCTCAGCGGCTACAAGATCAACTCCTCCTAAAAATGCCGGAGGATTCATCTTCGTAAACTTCTCTATGGTACACCTATAGCCTGCAGATGGACCATCTTGTTCCCTGGAACTCCTAGCAATCTCAACCATAACCTGCTGAGCCACGCTACGCAGTACTGCGTTAGAGTCAGTCCCACCTGCACCCAAGGGCCTTGTCCCATCACTACCACTTGCATGGGCACTACCTCCTCTTGGGTCCATCCTAAAAAACAACAAATGTAACTTAAAAATCCTATCCTTATAATTTACCCACAAAAAACCTAACCTCTTGTCTTAACCTTCTTACTTATTTCTAACCCTAGTCCTACATTCTAGGAACATAACCTGAAAATAGTTTACTATGGTTTTCCTAGAATCGTCACCCCAGGAAAAACACAGAAACCACCACGAAAGTCTTACCTCTGGATTGTAGAACAAAACCTTAAATCATTTTCCTATACCCTGGTATTGTTTCTGCTGCATTCTAAATTCTACAAAACCTAACAACCTAGGCTCTAATACCAAATTGTAACGACCTACTTAAATTCATCTTTTAAAAAAAAAAAAAACAATACAAAACCAATATAATAAATCTAGCAGATTATAATCAACCTAAACCCGTGGGTATCAGGGATACGTCAGAAACATAATATGGAAGCCTAAGCAGCAGGAAATATAAAATCATAAACATCTCATAATATCATACACATAATACCATCCATCTCAATACCAGAGTTACTACATCCATCGTATTTACAAATACATATTCCAAAAGAGTCCTAGGGTCACTTCTCACAAAATCCATATGACCCTAACAAAATACTTACCCTTCAAAAAGGGCAGGTCAGTTGTATCTATCTCAGCGGAGCTTTATCCGCTCTCCTATCAGGGGCTCTTGAAAAGTTCATATAATTCGGGTGAGACACCTCTAAGTAAGTGAAATAAACTAATACTAGTGTGTGGCAACATGAGTATTTCTGTGTTATACATAAGACCATACATAAACATATTAATATAACTATTTGTATCATATCTGGGAAAAACATATATACTCATATCAAGCAGAGCGTACTTGATTTTCATAAGCATAATTCATCTCATATAATAATAATAATAATAATAAACAACCTTGGTAGGTTAGCTGGCTGTTGTCATGTATTACCCCCATATGATTGGGTTGTGTGGCCTGAAGGCAGGACCTGACAATGGTTAGCCGACCACTGCCAAGTCAAAAGTATAGTCTGTAAGTTTGATTGGTCTGCAAGACCTGGTCCATACACCAGGGGCGCTCACACTTCTTAAAGCCACATCGACTATCCATCCTCACACTACTCCGTACAGCAGAGTTAACACAATATCGTGATGATCACGAACACATAGCAGCGGTACTGTGCAAGTGCTAGCCTAAACCAAGCCAACCAGGTTCTGATAACATATAGCATATAATCAAATTTTGATATATGGATATTTCATACTATCAATTGCCGAATCAATATCATCACATCATTTTTCTTATATATATATACATCATGAAAATCATCGGCCTGTATGCTGACATTTCATATTTTACCATAACTCGGCCCGTACACTGGTAAAACATATCCATAGCTAGGCTCATACACCGGCAAAACATATCCATAACTTGGCTTGTATGTCGGCAAAACATATCCATAACTCGGTCCGTACATCAGCAAAACATATCCATAGCTCGGCCCGTACACCGGCAAAACATATCCATAACTTGGCCCATACGTCGGCAAAACATATATAAAATTCTCGGCCCGTACCATAGTTTTTCATTATAAAATCCATATCTTTATCATATTCTCAGAAAACAGTAATTTACCATAAATTCTACTCATGCCACAAAAAATGGGTATTACGAATATTCAGAACATATCATCATTTTCAAGAGTATTTTCCAACATAATGCATAATCATATATATATATATATATATATATATATATATATATATAAACGTATATTTCTCTGAAATCAAATGCTATAAAATTATATTTATTTTTCATAAAACGTCTAACTTAGTTTATCCCCTTACCTGATTCTTGAAAAGCCCCTAAATTAGTCAATCCAACTCATGTAGGGTTCCCCGTTCAACACCCTGAAAACAACATTTCCAGAGTTAAACTGATTGCTCAAATCAATTTCAGAATCACTCTTAAAACTAACAGGAGATTCTGTGCTTTTTGTGTCCCTACTGATGTTAGGTGAAATTCTAAACAGTCTATTCGAATTATCTCGAACCCTGGGCATCAAACATCAATGCAAGTCGCTGATATCCACTAACACAGCAGCAAACAAACATGATCAATTTTTTCAAAATTTTCAATTTTTTGGTTTTTTTTTTTTTGTAAATTAATGAAAACTCAAAATAATTGGAGAAACACAAAAATTGAAATTAAAACTGCCAGTCCCCAGCAACGGCGCCAAAAACTTGACTCACTCAAAAAATGAGCAATTCAGAAGCTATCTTGATAGGAGTTCTATCGTGTAATATTCAGCCCAAAGGCTAGATCGTCTCCTCAGGGAATGCGGTTTAATCTCAAATTTTACGTTTTTCCAATCGAAATTAAAAAGTTCAGTTTCGGGATTTTCAAGATTGTTTGAGATTTCTTTTGACAATTTAAACAAACACGCAAACTAAACCCTAATCCTAACATGCATTGAATTAAATAACAAGAACGGAAAACCTACATCTAATCAGGTAGACATCGAAACATGCATTCAACTTCAAAATAGAAAAGATGATAACTTTAACACGTAATTAAAACACGCAATAACGAAACTCACACAAACACAAACGCGAGCAATAAAAACCGAACCTTTAACAAAATTAAGAACTTGAACCAAAATCAAAATTTAAAGGTAACCAAGAACTCGAACAAAAATTAAATCTTTAACGACTTGAACAGTAACTAGACACGATAAAAATACGAACTTTAATAAGACTTAACCCTAAACTAAATCGAGCTTTGACAAAAAATTAAATTTTAAAAAGAACAACAAAATTTAATTTCTTAAAAACAAAAAATTTTTTTTTCTTTTGTATTTTATCCCCCCCCCCTTTTTTTAGAATCAAACTGGGTTTTACTAACCTAATTAAATAATTCGAAACATTAATTAAATCTACGGAAGAATTTAACTGAGAGAAAATAAATAAACAATTAAACTTCAATAATAATAAAACACCCTAAATAATATTCAAAATCTAAAATTTCCAATAAACTCCAATAAAAATTTTACAATATTCAACTAATTAATTAACAATATTAAAATAAAGAGAAAATATGAAAGAAAGAGAGAGAGAAAATAAAGCTAGCCATGGAGATGGTGCTGGTGGTTTAGGTGGTTGCAGCAGATGAAGGTGGATGTGCATGGCTGGTTTCGGTTGTGCTGTGGTTGGTAGTAGCTTCTCAGCTTCGCAGCAAGGCTCGTTGATGATGGAGTTGCAGTGGCTGGAGGGCTTCTGGCAGAGGTGGTGGCTGCAGGTGGCCGCAGTAGCTGGGGCTTGGCTGGTGTGTGGCTGGAGAGCTTCTGGCAGAGGAGAGGCTTTCTTCAGTAGTAGCAACAATGGTGGATGGAGCGAAGCGGAGTGGCTGGCATTTCAGGAGTAAAGGGCTGGCACTAGGTTCTCACGAGATTCCGGCAGTGGCTGAGATGCCTCGGCACAGCAGCAAGCAGAGGTTGGCAGTAGATTGTCTTTGAGTTGTGGCTTTCCACAGACAACAAGAAGGAAAACAGGGAAGGGAAAAAGAGAGAGAAGAGAAGAGGATAGGGAAGAAGAAGAGGAGATGAACTGGAGAAGAATGCAGGGAAAGAAAAGAAGAGAAAGGGAGAGAGGGCAGGGAAGTTAGAGAGAGTGAGAGAGTGCAAGAGAGAATGGGTGCGGGAGAGAAGAAAGGAATATATATATATATATATATATATATATATATATAAAGGGAGGGAGTGTGGCTGCCCTATGCCCGCAAGAGAGTGCCCGACCCGGCAAGAGGATTCGACCCGGTTTGTATGGCCAGGTCACATCAAGCCTATTTTTTTTTCTTTTTTTTTTTCTTTTTTATTTTTCTTTTCCAAATGAGGCTCGTTTTGACTCTCTTGGAGCTCGTTTCTCTTAAAGTTCAAAACATAAAAATTGTAGATAATATTCTCATCGTTCTCCACGATTTTGAATCATCTCAATCAGAGCTCGGATAGAAAAGTTATGTGTGAATTTTGAATTGATGTCGGTTTTAGCTCCCAATAATTTTTTTGTGATTAAAAAAATACCAAAAATTCATAAATTGCTCTATAAAACCCAGAGATTATAAATAAGACACCTTGTTAAAATATTGAGACTAATTAGGTATTTAATTAAAAATATAAGCCTAATGCATAAATTAAAACGCCTAATTACGCAGTTTAAGCGCGTAATCACTACCACCCAGGGAAAGCAAATGTGGTGGTTGATACACTGAGTAGGAAAACAGCAGAAGCAACAGTGTCAGTAGTTGAGATTTAATGCCCTATATAGATGGATCTTGAAAGACTTGGAGAGGTTGATCACCAAGCATTCATTGCCAACGTGGTGTTACAACCTACATTGCAAGAAAGGACTAAAGCTGCCTGGAGAACTGATCCAAAACTAGTAGAATTGATAAAAAAAAGTGTAAGATGGGTAGAAGGAAGAGTTCAGTATATCAGATGATGGAGCCCTGTGGTTTCGTACTAGATTATGCGTTCTTGCGGATGCTCAGATCAGGAGAGTTATCTTGGAGGAGGCTCACAGATCACTATACACCGTGCATCCAGGTAGTACTAAAATGTATCGGGATCTATGGGAATCCTTCGGGTGGAGTGGCATGAAGAAGAAGATTACTGAATTCATAAAATAGTGCTTGACATGCTAACAGAAAAAGGTTAAGCACCAGAGATCCGTGGGGAAGTTGCAACCACTCTATATCCTTAAATGGAAATGGGATCATGTCTCTATGGATTTTGTAACAGGGCTACCAATGGCACGATAGGGACAAAATGCTATATGGGTGGTCATGGATCAGCTGACAAAGACTGTTCACTTTATTCCTATCAAAGTCAACTATTCTATGGACAGACTGGCAGAGTTATACATTCAGTAGATAGTGCGCTCACATGGTGTGCTAGTATCTAGTCTCATATTGAGACCCCCAATTTACTTCACGATTTTAGAGGAGTTTTTAGGAGGCTATGGGGTCATAGTTAGCATTTAACACAACTTTTCATCCTTAGATTGATGGGCAGATAGAGAGGATGATTCAAATACTTGAGGATATGTTGCAAGCTTGTGTACTGGATTTTGGGGCTAGCTGGACTCCGTATCTGCCGCTGGTTGAGTTTGCATATAATAACAGCTATTAGGTCAGCATCGGGATGGCATCGTATAAGGCTTTATATGGTAGGAGTTTCTGTTCTCCATTATACTGGGATGAAGTGGGAGAAAGGCGAGTATTAGGACCAGAGTTGGTGTAGTAGGCGTACGATAAAGCCCGGCTTATTAAAGACAGAATTAGTGCAACACAGAGTGGGTAGAAAAGTTACGCAAAAACTCGCGGCCGGGAGTTAGAGTTTGACGTGGGATATCAGTTATTTTTTTAAGGTAGCTCCACTGAGAGGAGTTATAAGATTTGGGAAGAAGGGTAAACTGAGCCCTAGGTACATTGGCCCATTTGAGATACTTGAGAGAGTGGGGTCAGTTAACTATAGGATAGCTCTACCACCAGCTCTATCTAGAATTCACGACATATTTTATGTTTCCATGTTGAGGAAATACGTCTCAAACCCATCCCATATGATTAGTTATGCGGAGATATAGCTTAGAGAGTCAATGTCATATAAGGAAGCACTAGTACAGATCCTAGATAGGAAGGAACAAGAGTTGCGCACCAAGAAAATTCAGTTAGTAAAAGTCCTATAAAGGAATCGTGCCATAGAGGAAGCTTCGTGGGAGCTTAAGGAAGAAATTAGACAGAAATACCCACACCTATTTAGTGGGATACAATAGGAGTCAGTACTGTTCAGATAACGTTAGTTTTATTTTATTCAGTATATAGTGATGAATGTATAGTTGTATTTTAGGTTATAGGGTAGTTAGTGTTTTGATTTTGGGGAAAAATTTTCTTTTATGGGAATAATTGTAATCTCTCAGAACTACTTATGTAACCACGGTGTTCCTCCACCATAAGTGAGGGTAATTAATAAAATAAGTAGCTCATTTTCCTAAATGGGTAGTGTTCAATACATATAACAAATTTCGAGGACGAAATTTTATAAGGAGGGGAGAATGTAGAGACGCAAAGAATTATAGTAATTAAATAATAAAATAAAAGAGAGAAAATGCAAAATTTCAAAAGGGGACTCATAGGGTCTCGTCGACGAATGCAGAGCGCTCGTCGATGAGCATCCTTCTTGGGCTCATCGACATGGACACGTGTCTCATCGACGAGAACTTACCGAGAGGGCTGATTTCAGGGCATGAAACTCATTGATGAGGGTTAGGTGTTCATCGACGAACTCCCTTTTGGACTCGTCGACGAGATGACGTGGCTCGTCGATGAGGCCATGTGGCTAGTTAGCTATAAATATGCAAAACGATGACCTTTCATGAAAATTTCAGTCTCCCTTTCCTTTCTCTCTCTAGATTCTAGATTCTCTGCCTTCTCTCTACGATTCTAGCTCCAATTCTCTCTGGTTTAATGATCAAAAGTCACCACGGTGATCTTAGGGGGATTCTCTACAATTTAACCGGAGCAGAAATTCGATTTGGGAAGTTTGGGGACTATCCCAAAATCAGGGTAAGTGGATTTTTTAGGTATTTCCAATATTACCAATTTTATCTGAGCTTGGATTTTGTGTTGTGAGGGTATATACTGGTGTTTTGTGGAATAAAATTAGGGTGTTATATTTTTAGGGTTAGGGTGTTTTTGGGATCCTGCAGGCATGAGTTGAGAAGCCCAACAATTTTTTTTTTCAGAAGCCCAGGTACATTAAAGTTTAAGAAATTGTAAATAGGTAGGTTCAGGAAATATGAGTGGATAATTTTTTGGGAAAATTCAGTGATTCACCGAGGAATTTGTATAAATTATTGTAGGATTTTGAGATTGGTACGCCAAGGGCATGAGGGTAGAGTTGGAGGCGAGCCTCCTAGCCAGATAGGTAAGGAAAATATGCTATGCTAGAAAATTCAGGAATTTTATCAATAAACTATGGTAATTGTTTAACAAGGTGTAGAATATTGATTATATAGTTTTATGGATTTCAGAGCATGTGTTTTATTAGTTGTGTGGCTTGAGTAGATATTTGTTCAGTATAGAGTTTATATAGTTTTTCAGAATACCATAACTTATCACAATTTATGCATAGAAATATGTATTATCAAATTTTACAGAATTATAAATTACAGTGTATATATATATATATAGACATATAATTTATAGATAGATATTTTACAAATATTTTATAGACAGATATTTTGTAGCATTTACAAAATTTCATGATTTTCAAAACCATAACACTTAGACATTACAAATTATTTAGTTAGATATTATAAATTTTTTAGTCAGATATTTCAATTATTTATTACAGTTATTTTAGTCAGATATTTTAGTATTTCATATCATATTTATAGTGTTATGGTTATTTTGAAATCATGATAAAATAGCAAGATAATACATATTTACAGTATTAGACCCTGATGAATTAGATCAGTTATCAGCAGAGCACAGTACTGTTGAAATTTTATATTAGTTTTCTAGCTATCGTGCCACGAAGTTTGTGTTAGGGCCGAGCTGAGGATTAGTGGTGTGCAGTTTACTAGCTACTATGCCACGGAGTTTGTGTCAGGGTCGGTCTAAGGAGGGGTAAAGGTTGAATCATGATATACAGTTTTTCAAGGTATTATCACAGTTACTTCTATGTATATAGATTTACAATATAGTAGTAGATATTCTATAGTATTAGAATTATGAATAAATAGTACTCAGAAATGTCAGTGGTATTTTAAACTATATGAGATGTTTTGCTAGCTAAATTTAGTTTCAGTTATTTGTCAGGATAATATGTTTGTAAGCTCAATTGCCACACACTAGTAATAGCATATTTCCTCTTATTGAGTGTTGTCTCACCTTAGTGATTTAATATTTTTTAGGTGATCGAGTTAGGCAAGAGGATCAGTCTCAAAGATAGAGAGGGCGAGTACACTATCCTATTTGTAGGGTAAGTTTTAATAGATGGTTGTATTTTTGGGTAGTAACTAGGAGTTTTGGAATATATGATACTGGGATGATGTGTAACTATGTAATTTTGTTTTTGGAAAAACTTGATTCTAGTATTGTAAATATAGATGTATATTTTTATATTTTCCACTGCTTAGGTATGTGATATGAGCAGGGTTTCCTCAGTGCTCACTTGGGGTCTAGGAGGTTATAGTAAATAATTTAGGGGTATCTGAGTAAATAGGTAAAAATAAAAGGTATATTTTTTGGGTCGTTACAATTTTTAAGATTTGACTTTGAAAACTCTTTTCATTTGAGACCTTCATTATGTATAACTTTGGAAATCATATTTCAAGACCTTTAAAAATGATTTCTTAAGATTTTAATTTGTCCTTAAAGAGCTTCAATACTTTTTATATTGAGTTTTACTTGAAGTACTTACATGAAAACTTCCTTAAGTCTCTATATTCTTCTACTCTTGGAGTCTTCATGCATATCCTTGCTTTGAGTCATTTCTTTGAGCTTTAAACATACTTTGAGCTTTTAGCACATTCTCTTTCCTGCTCTTATAATCTTCAAGCATTAATATACTTTGGCAAATTATCATTCATGCTCTCATGATCTTCAAGTTTTAATAGATCATCTTTAAATCCATGCCTTTTAAGTATCCTTTAAGCTTCATTTGATCATCTTTTTTTGTAGTATGAGCTTTCATTGATCTTGTGAGCACTTGACCTTGTATTCTCATTCTTGAGTCTTGTCACATCATCACTTAACCAAATATGTTAAGTTCCTCTGATTTGTTATCATCAAAAAAAGATATAAGCCTTATAAGGCCAACAATTGCATTATCAGCTACCACCTAGGAAAAGCAAACGTGGTGACTGATGTTCTAAGCCGGAAATTAGTGGGAGCAGCATGGTCAGCAATGGAGACTCAACATCAAATTCAGATGGATTTGGAAAGGCTTAGTGTGGAGCTAGTAGAGGATGATCATCAGAAATTTATTGCCAACCTAGTGTTACAACCTACCTTACTGGAGAGGATTAAAGTTGCTCAGAAAAATGATGCAGAATTAGTAAAGCTGATAGATAAAGTGTAGGATGGACAGGGGGAGGAGTTCAGTATTTCAGATGATGGAGCTCTGAGGTTCCGTACCAGGCTGTGCGTACTCACAAATGCTGAGATTAGGAGGGTTATCTTAGAGGAGGCACACAGATCCCTTTACACAGTGCATCTTAGAGGCACTAAAATGTATCGGGACCTATGGGAATCCTTCTAGTGGAGCAGCATGAAAAGGGAGATAGCTGAGTTTATGAAACAGTGTTTAACGTGCCAACTAGTAAAGGCTGAGCACCAAAGATCGCGGGATAGTTATAGCCACTTCACATCCCTGAGTGGAAGGGGGATCATATATCCATAGATTTCGTTACAGGGTTACCGTCGGTGTTGCATGGACATAATGCTATTTGGGTGGTCGTTGATCGATTGACAAAGACCACTTATTTTCTCCCTATTAAAATCAATTACTCTATGAGCAGACTGTCAGAGCTATACTTTCATAAGATAGTTCGACCCCATGGTGTGCTAGTATCTATAGTTCAGACCGAGACCCACGATTTACATCGCAATTCTGGAGGAGCTTGTAGGAGGCGTTGGGGTCTCAGTTGTCATTCAGAGCGACATTTCATCCTCAGAATGAAGGGCAGACAGAGAGGATGATCCATATACTTGAGGATATGCTACGAGCATGTGTGTTGGATTTCGGGGGTAGATGGACCCAGTATGTGCCGCTAGTTGAGTTTGCGTATAATAACAGCTAACAGGCCAGCATCTGGATGACACCTTACGAGGCATTATATGGTAGGAGGTATCGTTCTCCACTATATTAGCATGAAATGGGTGAAATGCGAGTTTTGGACCTGAATTGGTGCAGCAAGCGTATAGTAAAGTCCGACTTAATAAAAACAGAATTAGTGCAGCTCAGAGTCAGCAGAAAAGCTATGCAGATACTCGCCACTAGAAGTTGGAGTTTGATGTGGGAGATCAAGTATTTTTAAGAGTAGCACCACTGATAGGAGTTATGAGGTTTGGGAAGAAGGGTAGGCTGAGCCTTAGGTTTATTGGCGCATTCGAAATACTTGAGAGAGTAGGTTTAGTCGCCTACAAGCTAGCTTTACCACTAGCTCTATCTAGGATTCATGACATATTTCATTTTTCTATATTGAGGAAATACGTCCCAAATCCCTCCCACATAATCAGTTATGAGGAGATAGAGCTTAGAGATACTTTAGCATATGAGGAAACACCAACGCAAATTCTAGATAGAAAAGAAACGGAGTAGCGCCCCAAGAAGATTCCATTGGTAAAAGTCCTGTGGAGGAATCATACAGTAGAGGAAGCATCGTGGGAGCTTGAGGAGGAAATACGACAGAAGTGCCCACATCTGTTCAGTGGGGATCAGTATTAGTCAGGAAAAGGAAGGTAATAGTTCAGATAAAGACAATATTGTTTAATAAAATTAGTATCGTTTATACAATGTGGGGTAATCAATGTATAAGTTGTATTTTAGATTATAAGATAAGTAGTGTTTTTGGTTTTGGGAGAATTTTCTTTTATATGTATACTTGTAATCTCCCAAAACCATAATTGTAACCAATGTATTCCTCTACCATAGGTGAGGGTAATTAATAAAAAAAGTAGTAAATTTTCTTTAGAGGATGGTGTATAGCACGGATAGCAAATTTTGAGCACGAAATTTTGTAAGAAAGGGATAATGTAGAGACTTAGGAAAATAAAATAAATAAATAAATAGGGAAAAGGTTTGGGTTCAGTCCGAACTGTCGACGATTTGGAGGAGAAGCTAGAAAATCATCGACGATTTTCTATTTACCGCAGTAGGGTAACTAGGTAAACGGTAACTTCGATTTGATTAAAGACCAAACCGTCGACAGTTTCAAGGAGATCTGGGAAAACCATCGACGGTTTTGGCCGGGGAGAGAATACATATAAAGGCTTGCATGCGATTTTCTTGTTATATTTTCATAAACTCTCTCTCTCTCTCTAGTGCATGCTACAACTCTCTCTCTCTCTCTCTCTCTCTCTCTCTTCATTTTCTCGCTCCAAATACCTCCGATCGATGATTTGACTCCATTTTTAAGGTCTGGGGTCAATTCTTTATCAGTTTAGCGAAGCCGAATTTTGATTTAAGGAGTTCAAACACCATCCCAAAACTGAGGTGAGGATGTTATTTGGGTGTTTATGGTTGGTTTATTTAATTTATTTAGGGTATAGGTTTAGGATTGTGGACATGAACGTAATTCTAAGGTTGAATTGAGAAATTAGGATTCTGTGAAATACAGGGTTTGGAGCGTATACTACAAGCAGGCTAAGGATCCTAGTGAGTGTTTCCTTAGGGACTCAGGTAAAGATGATAATGGTATATAGTTTAGGAAATTATAAATATGCAAATTTGAGAAAAATGTGAATATGATAGTTATTTTGAGCATTTTGTCGATTGACTGGGAATATGTATATGTATTATCTCAGGGTTTTGGAATCATGAACATCGTAGGCGTGAGTTAGGAATCTGTAAACGAGTTCAATTAGTCAGGTAAGGGAAATATGTTATGCCAGCTAAATTGGAGATTTTTACATATTACAGTGCATGAGTCCTATTTATTTAATTGTGTGGCATGAGTAAATATTAGATTAGTACAGAATTTACACAACTTTCAAAGTATCATGATTTACAATATACACACAAAAATATCTTTTACAGCATTTATAGAATACCATGATATACAGATTATAGAACCATAACATTCAGATATTATAGTTTAATAAGATATTACAGTTTATTCAAAACAATTATTACAGTGTTATGGTTAATTCAGTTGAAACATAATCATTGTAAATAGTAAAATACATATATACAATAGCATTATATAGTATCAGACCTTGATGGACCAAATCATATTTCAGAGCACGGTACCGTAGCTATTTTAGTTCAGAATGCAATCACATATCTCAGATAGTGTGTGGATTTTATGAGTAGTCGATCGTGCTTTGGGAGAGATTGTAGACTCCTCGGTAGCTCGGGTTGAGGTGGTTGATTTGACGACAGAGGTTTCGATAGGCCAACCAGAGTTAAGTCTTGCTTACGAGCCCCACAACCCTATCATGAGAGATCAAATCATGACTTATAGTTATCCATCCAGGAAGTTTTCACAGTTATATGTATATATATATATATATATATATATATATTGATTTACAGAAAACAGCAGATATACCTATAGTTACTAAAAGTATGATTAAATAGAAAGTTCAGAAACAATTGTATTTTAAACCACATAGGTGTGAGTTATATTGTATTTTGTTTTATATGTTATCTCAATTTCAATTGATTAAAAGTATATTGTTCACGTAAAATCAGTTGCCACACACTAGTAATAGCATATTTTGTCTTACTGAGAGTTGTTTCATCCCAGTATCTTAACACATTTCAGGTGTTCTAGCCAGACGAGTAGATCAGGCTCGGAGATAGAGAGGATATTTATACTGCCCTGTCTAAAGGGTAAGTGATTTTGGGGAGATGTATTTTTGAGTAGATCTTAGGGGGTTTGGTGGATGCTGTTGGGGAGATATGTATACATATATATTTTGGGAAAAATATTAAATTCTAGTATTGTAATTATGGTTATGTAATTTTATGTTTTCCGCTGCATAGGTGTGTTGTCTTATATATAGGGACTTCTCGGTGTCCACTTTGGGATCAAGATGTTATAGTAGGTTTTATAGGGGGTATTAGAGTAATATAGTTTTACAGTTAGTATTTAAAAAAAATATATATATGGCTTAAATTTTTTGGTTGTTACAGAACTGCCCAACTGTAAATCAGGGTTGTAGCATCAAGGAGTTCATAAGGTTGAACCCTCCTACTTTTGAGGGAGGACTTGATCCAGTGACTGCAGAAAAATGGGTTTAGGAAATTGAGGAGATAATGGAGGTACTTGACTGCACAGACAAGCAGAAAGTCTGTTACACTGCATTTAAGATGATTGGAGACGCGAAATGTTGGTGGCTTTCTGTGAAGTTGTTAGAAGAACAAAAATTAGTAAAGGTGGCACTTACATGGGATTGATTTAAGGAGTTGTTCTTTGTAGGTATTTTCCCTTGTCTTCCAGAGAAGAAAAGATTGAGGAGTTGTTATTATTTCCGTTGTGTAAATGATATAGAGCCTGGTATAAGTAAGTGGAACACGTGGCACCCGGGCCCCACTTAGCGGGTTCGGGGCATCACAAGGATACTAGAGTTTCTACATATCTATAATTAATTAATTAATTAATAATTATTAATTAAATAATATAATATAATGTAATAATATATTAATATAATATAATAATATAATAAAATAATATTATATATATATATATATATATTAAAGATAACCTGAAGGATATTGAAGGATTGAATTGAGAAATAGAAACAGAGAGAGACTCTCTTTCCGCGCCCGCCCACTCTCGTTTCCTCCGTCCACTCGTCTCTCTCTCTCACCTCAATTTCTTCCCCAATTCTTGGTCGATCGAAAAATAAAAAATACCACTGGATTCCATTCTCCGCCATCGTCAATTTAACCAGAGTAAATTTTTCGTAGGAGCATTGTAGGCATTGCTCCTGGGGTAAGATAAACTCACTCTTTCTCCTCAATTTCTCTCAAATCTCTAGTCAAATTGACGATCAGACACCACCACAGGGTTTTAGGTTCGATCCTCATCATGTTAGACAAAGTAGATTTTTGATTTGAGGATCCTAGGCATGACTCATGGGGAAAGGTAAGGGGAATAAATTATGTCAGAAATTTTATAATTTAACTGATAAAATTGTAATCTAAGATTGCAGGAATTATATATACGTTTTTCTGAATATTTTGGCATATGAATATTGATTTTTGGATTATTATATTTATTATGAATTGATTAAATTAAAGAATATAATTATATGGATATTAGGTTGATTTTAATCTGAGTATATGTTGGTTTTAAATTTGAATATATGATTATATTATGAGGTATATGATTTTCTGAGTATTATTAAAGTATGATTTTATTATTTAAATGTGTGACATGAGATTATTTCAAATTATTGTATAAATTAAACCTGTTGAGATATTGTTAAGAGTAATGTGAAATATGTTTACGAATATGGTACCTTGGTATTGTGAAGTTGCATATCTGTGGAATTTTTTTGGTAGTATCTAGGCAAAGGAGGACAGCGATACGTAACGCCTTGATCCTTGAAGTAGTCCGAGGGCTTGCTAAATTGGGGTAGGGAGTAGAAGGAGCCTCAATGTCAGTGAGTGCCTAGATATGCACCAGATGTGGTCACTGAAGGATATAATGCTTTACATGTAAGCAGGACCCAGGAAATTAAGAAACCCCAGGTCAGATTAACAGGGCTGACCCCAACCTTTACAAACAATCCTTACGAGTTAGATTAATACCCCCTCAGGCCACGCCCGAAATACAACAGATAAGCAATACAAATTTTGTGTACAATATTAATGTTTCTCCAATAAGTAAGTATGTACCAATGCAATCAATGCACTTCAATATGATATGATTTATAAGCTCAATGAAGTTTAATATAACTACTCTCAAGATAATGTCAATATATTTAGTAATTTGTGAGAGTGAGTTATGAATGGATCTTTGAGTTAAGATATGTATATATGTACCAATCAGAAGTTGCAAACTCAAAGATCTCAAGAGCACAAGAAAATATCTAAAAACTAATTTTTCAAATAAATATGAGAGATATTTGGATTTAGCTTGTTAAAAATGTTTTTCACAATATCACAATACAAGCCCTTGAATCTTGCAACAAGACTGCAAGACTCATAAGCCCTAGAGAGTTTTCCCAAAGAATACTTATGAATTACATCACAAGGAAAACTCAAGCTTACTCTCAATAAAAATCAATCTCAATCAAAGAATATGAGGGTGTAAGCTTATAGTAATAGTATGGATGATCTCAAGATACTCTCACCAAAGGAATTTTTGGAAGAGGAATGTGTAAGAGTGGAGTTTTTAAGCTTATATGGGAAAAAATGGCTCAAGAAATTTCAGAGAATTTTTTGTTAATAAAAGTTTTAATCTGTTTCTAATTTTTCCAAATGAAAGGGTATATATAGCTTTTGACAAAAATATAACCGTTTGGGACTCAATGGGTATTTTAGAAAATGTTAAGTTAGGTTTAATAATAAATAACCCAGTTTAGCCTCGGTAAAAATCTCGCAAACCCGAGAGGTTTGGTCGACTGTGTTCAGGGTTTGGTCGACCATATTGCTGAGTTCAGTTGACTGTGGCACTTTTGAACTGTAGATATGGTCGACCATCTCAAGGCAATTTTGAACCCCTTTGTGGGTTTGGTTGACCATGGCTAAGGTTCGGTTGACTACTCATCTAGGTTCGGTTGACCGATGCCAAAATGAGTTGCACATTTGGTCGGCTGAATAGGTTGGGATTAGACATGTTTCAGTTCGGTGGACCTAGGACGATACACTCATTTTAGAAAGGTCAACCGCACGAAGTCGAAATATTGACTTCAGAATGGTTCAGTCGACCGTGGCATTTATACTTCCATAGGTTCGGTCGACTGTGGCTAGGTTTTTTCAGCCAACAAAGGTTCGGTCGACCCAACTGAGTATAAGGTGGGTTTGGTCAACCGGGGCCCTTTCAAAGTTTATTTTAGCTCTCGATTTTTATTAGAATTCACCCCTATTATTGATGGTATAACTTTTAAGTTAGAGGAGATCTTTCATGAAGTATTTATGGGGACCTAAAGTCAATCTATGATCATTGAGCTTATTAACCCTATCATGCATGCGATGCATTAATTATTATAGATCATATTACAAATCCAAATGAATTAAATAACAAATACAAATGAAAATATTTGGTCTTCATTTCCTTTACTTCTCCAAACGCCACCATATGATGTGAGCATTGAGTTCTTTATGACCTTGTCTGAATCTTTGCCATTTCATGCTAAGAATGATCCTGCACGTAAACTCAGGGCACATGTAAGATATAAAGATAATTGTCATTATCAAGATAAGATATGACCTATAAAGTCAACAGATACTCCGTTGGAACCCCCTCTAAACCACTTCTTCACGATAAAGTCCACATAGACCTCGAAATCACAAACTCATCATCATCTTCTTCCATCGAACTATTTATCACAGTCTTCGCTTGGAAAACCCTCGCTTTGCACTACCCTGCCATTGACAATTTAATAACATCATAAGTGGGCTACATCTCCATTGATAGTTTTTTCGAGAAGCTCGTTGGCATCTGCGCCATTGCTATTGTCATTGCCTCTAGCTAAGTTTGTGTTTATATTCGACTAACACCATCCATCGAGTTTAAGTTTGCAAGCAGTGATGCCAATGCACCTTCACCAGAACAATTTAGTTTTTCTTTAAAAAATGTGGGGTACATTTTTTCTATCTCCTCTTGTTTTGGAATAAGTTTCCAACTAAATCATTTTTAAACAATATAATTAATATTACTTTGGGAAAAACTTGCATGAAAACACATGGTTCAAACTAATCATTATAACTTGGATTATGTCATTTTTAAATTAAAAGATCAGTTGTAATTAGATGCAGAAGAATAAACATGTGGTTGTTGAATGCTTTGTACATTTTGAAAGTACATTTGAATTTAACTCTGATTACTATTTGTTAACACTTTTTTGTTGACAATGATCTGGAACAAACGGGAAGGTGGCAAATATCTATTTATATTTCTCCAACGTCGATATTCATCTTCTCCCAAAACACAAGTTTAAAAAATACGTTACTTTAAAAAAAAAATTGCAAGAGTAGGTAGGGCCTTAACAGGGTTTTTGTACCTTTTTCCTTAAGTCTACGTTTGAAAGAGTTTTTGGATTTAGATTTGTGCGAATTTGGACAGAATGTAATATAAAATAGTATTAAATTTTGTCTATATCTGTTCAAATCTAAATCTAAGATTTGAAATCTATGCTCTCAAATATAGCGTAAGAGTTTTTCCTTGATCTTGGAGTCCCTTCTAAGTTTTCGATGTCCCTTGATCACGAGACTATTTTGAGACGATTTGAATCATCATTGTAGGAATAATTATTCCTAAAATTTACAGTGTCCTTTATTAAGGTGTATTAGCCATGTCGAGTGGGGTGCTATGCTCGAATTATTTAGGTGGCATGACTTTTGGTTGGTGATTGTCTCTAGTATTTTTATGGGTGGTCATATGTGCAAATAGGTCTGACGCGACCTATTTGGGCATATTGACTTCTACCATGTCGCATAACCATCTTGGCTCATCTAGACTTCTTCAAGTCATAGTTAAGTCCTATATCTAATCTGTACTAAATTATTTTCTGTAGGACACTCTTAACAATGCTATTTAAGATATAATTTAACCATTTCTTTGACCGAAATACAACACTAAATAAATAATTTTATTGAGTGTCTCAATAAAATTCTAAACTAAGACTCCTAAAACACGTTATAGGTATGGGAATTCCTAACAATAAATAATATTTTCTTTCAAGGATAATAATTTCTCACATTTACAAATAAATTATTTGAATGACAACAACAATATATTTATTTTATGAAATTGAGGGTTGATGCATTGTACTTATTAGATTCACAACTAAACTCTAAATGATAAATTATCATAATATAAATGGTTTAATGTTGATCAAAATAAAAAAGGAAAGAAGAATAAAAAAATCATTGCTAGACTACAAGTCACCACATAAACAAATTTTTTAATATATTGAAAGCTCATGCACAGGTTACACAATTGAAAATAGTTTATTTTTTATTTTATATATTTTTAAACTCAATTTGAAATTCAAATATAATATTTTCATTTTGTAACTGTGGAGAAGTCAACATGACATAAACAAAATGAATTCTCTTTTTTAAAAAATCTTCTCTATTAATCAGTAGATGACAATTAATGGTACTAAGCTGGTATCAATGGGACGAATCAAGTCACATGAGAAAAGAATCCGTTGATCTCATTTCCTCTGCTGTGAGAGAAAAAGAAAAAACAAAAATAAGAAAAATAAGAGGAGGGCACAAAGTCAACGCCATTCGGTCGCTGAGGCTTTGGTGATGTTCGCACAGTGGCAATTACAATGATACTCGTCATCTACAAAATAAAGTTGTCTTCCCATAAAAAATTTCAGAAAATACATGGGCATTTACATTTTGTCTGGTTTATGAACTGGATTTAATGTCGACTTGGGGTCCGGAGAGAGAGAGAAACAGAGCTGTGCTGCATGTCTGACCTGACTTCCTTTTGCTTCCCCTGGTGTGTAAGGTCTTTGACTCTGCAATATTTTCTTCCTCCTCATTGTTTCTGCAGCTGTTAGTGCCCGAGGTACAGATCCCGGATCTTAGTTTCTTCTCTTTAGATCTTTACTTTCTTTCTGTAGTATATGGCTTTTCTCTTGTGAAGATTTTACTGGAACATGAAGTTCTCTCGTTGAGTTTTGGGGGAAAATGCGGAGGAACGGGATTTTGAGTTACTTATCTGGGTCTCTGAAATCCTTCTCTGGACTTCCAGATTTTCTTTTTTTGAGCTTTCTTCTTTTTCTCACAATAGCTTGTGTCTGCTTTGTTTTGCTTCGTCTCGTCTTATTTTGGGTTTTAAGGGAAACCCTGAAGAAGTTTTTGACCCTTATAAATCTATTTTGCAGATCTCTAATGGCTTTGTGTTGAAGATATGGAGACTTGCAGGGCGATGGCTTTCTTGCTGGATGCCTGATGTTAGCAGGTGTACTCTCACGCCCTTATTGTACGTTTGACCGACATGTTATGCTTTCTTCTTCCATGAGTTGCTAAGAATTAAGATGCAGCAACTGCACATGATGGGATTATGTAAATCTATCTCCGAGTAACAATCTGAAAATAATAGAACTAAAAAAATGAAGATGATCTATATTTTCAGGTGGAAAAGCAAAATAAACGGTTTATGTTTTACCTCTTTGTTATGGCTTCCTTCAAAATTTGAGATTTTGGTTAACCTGATTATCATGCTGGATTTCTTTTTTTATTTTTTATTATTTTGATGTGTGTAGATTGGGTCTCTTCTTTAGCTGGATGTGTGTTTTCTTTTACCCATGCGTGCAACCATTTCTCAATAGTATTCTATTACCGTTTGGAGGACGCCTGGGTGCAGAAAGGAGTCGTGTGGTATCGAGCATAAAAACTGTTTATCCAAGATTTATGATTGTTTGGGGCTTTGTTGAGTTGGGATTTCTTAAGAAATTTGTTGGAAGCTTTTGCCAGCGCTAAGATTTTACTTGAATTTTATGTACCAGGGAATTATGATATGTTTGCTTAATGAGGTTGTTGAAAATAAGGTTAGTAGCCTAAAGTAGTTCTCCTAACAAAAGTTTGGTAATTTAGGCTACTTGGAGGTTCATGTGAACTTTTCTTTTTCCTGCTTTTCTCTTTTATTATTTGTTTTTTTTGCTTTGCCTTTGCCTTTTCCTTTTGTTGCTTTCCATGTTTTGTTTCCGCTCTTATGTTCTTAGGCATTGTGGCGGGAACCTAAGTGACCTTTTATCTGTTTGCAGCCATATTTACTTCAGAAGCTGATTATGATTTATTGAAAGATTTTTCTGGAGAAGAAAGAAAATTATCATACTTCTGGAACTGATTGAACAATATACTCGGTTAAATGTCGTTCCGTAGCATAGTTCGTGATGTAAGGGATGGTTTCGGGAGCTTATCGAGACGGAGTTTTGATGTCAGGCTGTCTGGCCATCATAGGGGAAAGTCTCATGGTTCATTTCATGATTTGCATGATCAGCCTCTGGTAATCCAGAACAGTTGTTGGGCTAGCCTCCCACAGGAGCTACTTTCTGATGTAATCAAAAGGTTGGAGGAGAGCGAGAGTACATGGCCTGCTCGAAAGCATGTTGTTGCATGTGCCGCAGTATGCAGGTCATGGAGGATTATGTGCAAAGAAATTGTTAAAAGTCCAGAATTCTGTGGAAAGCTTACTTTTCCTTTGTCTCTCAAGCAGGTAGCATCTTCAATAGTTCTTTCATTGGGCTTATTTGTTATACTCCATTTTTTTTTTTTTTAAATTTCTTGTCTGGATTTAAAGTTACCCTTAATTATATATGTGCTGTAGTACTCATGGAGTTGTTACAATTCATTAAAACAATATCATATCTTATGATAGTAGGGTTTCAAAAATACTGAACTCTGTATTTTTGCAGCCTGGACCACGTGAAGGAACCATTCAATGCTTCATTAAGAGGGATAAATCCAATTTAACGTACCACCTTTTTCTGTGCCTAAGCCCTGGTAAGCATTATTTCTGCCTAGTGACTTTGTAGCTGGTAGGTTCACATTCATTGATATAAAAGAAAACTTAACGTTCGACCATTTAGAATTGGATTGTTATGCTAGTTTGGTTCCAATGAGATGCCCAGCCGCCTTGTTTGGATCCTTATTGCAACAACCACCACCATGCCTTAATTGAAGTCCCAGTAGGTAAATTAGCCAGCTCTTTCCACATACAACCGGTTCAGAGCTGAAATGCTGGTATCAAGAGCATATAATGATTTAAAATATTTATTGAATTATGACAAATGTATAATAATTAACTTACATGCCTGTGCATGTATACGCACATAACACATATCTGGCTAGCTGCAGAGGTGACAGTGCAAATGTTTGATACCTTTGGTCAAGTTTTGTGTTAGTTATAATCAATGTCAAGCAATAAATTGAGCACCAAGTGGCAGAGGGAAGTTTTAGTCAGATTTTAACCTCCTGTTTAAACTTTGGGTAGAGAAACTTTTCCAAGTCTTCATGATCCAATCACATATTGTTTTAATTTTAGTCATATATTTAAAAGTAGGACACTTGAAATGTTCATCGCCTTTTTTTTCAGAGATGTTAAGGGAATATTATCGCCATATTTTCCAGAGAGATATTAAGGGCCTCATATTCTTTGCCATGGCTGTTGAATTTCATTTCTTTGACTTAATTTTATAATTTAGTCACAGCATTCTGCGCAGCAAGTAGAAGCTAACCAGATAATGGATTATTGTGCAGCTTTTGATTTTGTCAACTGACCTAGATTTGATAGGCTGTATGGACTAAAACTAGTCGTGTCTGCAAGTTCCCAAGTTGCAATTAATGCTGTTTGTGAACGAATCAAGTTAGGTTTTAACGATCTATTCTATATCTAACATATATTATATTTCAAGTCTCTCTCCTTGTTTAGTTTATTCATTAGGTTGTTATAATCAAATCATTCAGGAAAAAAAACCTTGTTTTAATTCTTTTCTGTCATGACAATACATCCACTTTTTCCCTGCAGCTGGTTGTTGGGTCAAATTGGTCCCTTCTGTGGTTTGATAGGCCTAAGTTTCAAAAGATTGATCTTAACATTTTTAATGTTCGATTTCAATATATATTTTTTGTTGTGGCAAGACCATGTTTTACTTTTTGATTCCAATTTTGCAGCTTTACTAGTTGAAAATGGCAAGTTTCTTCTTTCTGCGAAGAGGACTAGGCGAACTACTTGCACAGAGTATGTCATCTCTATGGATGCTGATAATATTTCAAGATCAAGCAGCACTTATATTGGAAAGCTGAGGTAAGAAGTGATATCGATACGCGTTCAACACTTATATTTACGTGCTAATACTTGTTAATTGAAACCTTTTCTGGTATGAGTGTGCCCAAGTAATATGAAGTTAAGTAGCACTCTTCATAATATGAATATAAAAAATGCTAGGGTTCCTGAATTTGGGATGCTGACAATCAGCATGTGTCCTGGCCACAAATTGTAGGGAAGGACCCACACTTTTGATGGCTGGCACACTGACTGTGATTGGGATCCGCAGCAGTTCCTTATAAATTGTTGTGGAGATTGTCAAAAGAAGATTTATTATTTAAAAAAAGCAAATGCTTTGATGCAGAATAGATAAATTTGGAATGATTGGATGTTGGTACAGCCCCATGCTAAGTCTGCATAGTTGATTGTTTCACAAGAGATGCATCATCCTTTCCTCCTTTGGGTTTTTTTCTTTTTCTTAGACAGCATAGGATAAGGCATTGGCATTCGAGAGTAATTTGACTTTACTGAAATCCCGAGTTAATAGAAGATTTACTTCTTCAGAGATGCATGATGCCTTCTTTCATAAGAGAGGGTAATGGGAAGTTATTTAACTTTCTTACACTCCTGAAAAATAGGCTAACCCTGGGAATTTTGAGTTTTGACATTCAGAAGTCTGCATTTTTCATTTACTGCGCTCTTCAAGCTGGTTTTCTTTTTGTTTTTGTCCTGACTTTTAGTTTTTTCTTTTTTTTTTTAAAGAGTAAGAGGGGTGGTGAGGAGAGCTAAAGATATGGATGGGGGGTTAAAAACTCATGTTGTTTTCTATTTCTTTGTTTATTATTGAAGCCAATAAAGGGAATTTTTTGATTTCCTGTTTCATATTCCTCCTGTTTGCAACATAGTTTGTGCCCTGTTTTTGGTTTGTGATTTTCTATTAACACACATCTCTCGTCAACCTCACTAAATAGTCTTATTTTACTTTTCAGATCAAATTTCCTCGGCACCAAATTTATAATATACGACACACAGCCTCCATACACCTGTGCCCATATTTCCCCTCCTGGTCGCTCTAGTCGCAGGTTTTATTCCAAAAAAGTCTCGCCAAAGGTACCAACTGGAAGCTACAACATAGCTCAGATTGCATATGAACTAAATGTGTTGGGGACGAGGGGTCCAAGAAGGATGCACTGCACTATGCACTCAATCCCTGCTTCAGCGCTTGATGCAGGTGGCACCATCCCTGGCCAACCGGAGCTCCTATCCCGCTCTCTTGAGGACTCTTTCCGGAGCATTTCTTTCTCGAAGTCTCTGGACCACTCTGTTGAGTTCAGCAGCTCGCGATTTTCTGAACCCACCGGCCCTTGTGACGAGGACGAGGATGGCAAGTTGAGACCATTGATTCTCAAAAACAAAGCTCCCAGATGGCATGAGCAATTACAATGTTGGTGCCTAAATTTCAGAGGGCGTGTAACTGTTGCGTCTGTAAAGAACTTTCAATTGATTGCTGCCATACAGCCCTCAACCGGTGCACCAACTGCCACACGGCCCTCCACTGCACCAGCACTTTCTCAGCCGCCACCTCCAGAGCATGACAAGATTATATTGCAGTTTGGAAAGGTTGGCAAAGACATGTTCACCATGGATTATCGATATCCCCTCTCCGCATTTCAAGCTTTTGCAATCTGCTTGAGCAGCTTTGACACTAAATTGGCTTGTGAATAGAACCAAAAATAGAGTAAAAGATGGTAGGGAAAGGAAATACCCATAAAGAGTTGTGATAATGTTTGGAATTTTAGTTTCTTTTTTTTTTCTTTTGCTGTTCCCCCCTCAATGTCATTGGGGGAGTTGGTTGCTCTGATTGTTAAGTTGTAAGAGTCGATTAAAACATGTGGTGCAGCCCAGATAGCTGGGCGGTGTCATTATATTACTAGCCTTTCTTTCATTTTAGTCTCCAGAATTTTGAATGATGTTGTATGTTTACTACTAGTTAGGACTGATTCCAGGCACGTCTGGGTTGTGCTTTTTCTGTAAAGAAGAAAACTAGCACTCTTTGCATTTCTTGCCCGCCTCTGGTCAGTCCTGATATTTAGTTCATATACGAGTACAAATGAGAATGGAAACTAAAATGAAATGTTAGTTAGCATGCAATGAAGTATATAATGACAAGAGGGACTGAAACGAAACAGTATCATCTAGTATTATAATGTCAGCGGCCTATGACTTGGTTTGCCCCTATAAAAATCAGCCTAAGTTTAACAGCAACAGCAGAGCTTCAGCTTAACAGTAGCAGCAGCAACAGAATTATATCTGGTGCAGCAGCAGTTCAACGGCAAACTAATTTTGTTTTAGTTAGTTAATTAGTTTTCTTTATTGCTTCACCAGATTCAAATTTGTTTGTTAAGCTAAATGTATATATATACATTCTTTTGTATTGTTAGTAGAAAAATTAAAAATGAAATCAGTTCTTTTTCTCATCAAGAGTCATTTCTTATATGGTATCAGAGCCTCTTGTTCTTCATTGTTCTCTTTTTCGAGTTCTTCTTCTTCAGTTACTGTGTTCTACAAGCTTCTTCAATGGTGGAAACAGCAGCCAATACTTCCAACACAGAGGCTTCATCTTCTTTGCAAGATTCATATAATATTGGTGATCCTCTGTTCTTGCATCCTAGCGAAAATCCTGGAGCAATTCTTACTTCTCAACCATTGATTGGGGAAGAAAATTATCCTGCCTGGGCAAGATCAGTAAAGAAATCTCTAATTGCCAAAAACAAGTTAGGATTTATTGATGGATCATTAACCATTTCTTCACCATTGGTGAATTCTCCAAATGCTATTCAAGCATGGGTTCGTGCTGATAATATGGTAAGTACATGGATCATTAATTCTGTTTCACCAAAGCTTCAAGGTAGTATTATATATAGAGATACTGCTTTAGAAATCTGGATTGATCTTCGAGACACTTTCAGTCAAGGAAATGGGACCAAGATCTTCAATATCCAGAAGCAGATTGCTGAGATTCATCAGGGAGAGATGTCACTCACTGAATATTTCACTCAGCTCAAGATTTTGTGGGATCAATTGCAGAATTTGAACCCATTTCCTCAGTGTACTTGTGGTCAGTGTGTGTGTGGAATTAATCAAAACTTACAGAATCTTCAAGCTAAGGAGTCCACTATGAAATTTCTCATGGGAGTGAATGATATTTTTTCTCAAGTAAGAACTCAAATTTTATTAATGGATCCTTTGCCTTCTGTTAATAAGGTGCATTCTTTGTTTATTCAAGAAGAAATGCAGAGGTCTGTACATAATGTTGTTAGAGTTGAATCTACTGCTCTGGCAACCAAAATTTCGGAACCCAATTTTAAAGGCAAAGAAAGACCCTTATGCACTCACTGTGGAAAGTTAGGTCATACCATCGACAAATGCTATAAGCTGCATGGTTTTCCACCAGGTTTCAAGTTCAAGAACAACAAATATGCCACTGCTCATCAAGTTTCATCTAATATTGACTTCGTTCAAAGGAATAATTCTAATGGATTTAATGATTCTGCTTCATCTCAATTTGTTTCTCAAGCTCCAGCTTTCACTCATGATCAATATCAACAACTTTTGACACTAATTGGTTCTTGTTCTTCTTCACAATTGCCTAAAAATTCAGAATTCCATGCTGCTAATGCTGTGACTGGTCCATCAAATGTTGTTGCAGGTAATTGCAAGCATTCTGTTTTTTTCTGCAAAAGCTGTTAACAGAAAAGCATATGATTTTCATACATGGGTTATTGACACTGGTGCAAGTGATCATATAGTGTGTTCCATTCAATTATTAACTTCTTATACTGAGGTCTCACATACTACGGTGAAGATGCCTAATGGAGAAGCAGCTATTGTTACACATATTGGCAACATTCAACTTTCTTCCCACATAATTCTTCACAATGTTCTTTGTGTACCTTCTTTTGATTTAATCTTTTATCAGTTAGTGCATTAACCAAATCTCAACCCATATGTTTTGTTTTTCTGTCACAATTCTGTTTTCTACAGGACCTTACATGTTGGGAACACGATTGGAATGGGCAAAATGCATGATGGTTTGTACTTACTACAGCTTCGAGTCTCTCTCAAGCCACTGCATTTTTTCCTAAGCAGAATCTTAAGGCTTTCTCTGCTGCTTGTTCTTCTTCTCTTTCTTCGAATGTATTTTCACTTTGGCATTCAAGACTTGGACATCCTTCTGATGTAAAAATTCATTCTTTAAGCAGTGTTTTACCTTTTCTTAAGAACTGTTGTAATAAAACTTGTACTGTGTGTCCTTTGGCAAAACAGAAGAGAATTCCTTTTCCTTTCAATAACAATAAATGTGCTTATCCTTTTGATCTTGTTCATATGGATGTTTGGGGTCCTTTTTCTGTTTCAACCTCTAATGGTCATAGATATTTCTTACTATTGTTGATGATGCTTCTAGAGCAACTTGGGTCTTCTTACTCAAAAATAAATCTGAAGTCAGATCACTCATTGAATCTTTCTATCACATGATTCTTACTCAATTTGATACTAAGATTAAATCCATCAGAACAGATAATGCCCCAGAATTTTGTTTTAATAATTTTACAGCTCCAAAGGAATTATTCATCAACTGAGTTGTGCTTACACTCCACAACAAAATTCAGTTGTAGAAAGAAAGCATCAACACATACTTGCTACTGCTAGAGCATTACAAATTCAGTCCAATGTTCCTCTTTCTTTTTGGGGTGATTGTGTCCTCACTGCAGTCTATTTAATAAATAGACTTCCATCTCCTTTTTTAATCATAAAACACCTTTTGAACTTCTATTTCACAAACCTCCTTCTTATTCACATCTTAGGATTTTCGGTTGTTTGTGTTATGCTACCAATCTCAGTCCTCATAACATAAGTTTACTCCTAGAGCCAGAAAGTGTGTTTTTCTGGGATATCCCTTCAATGTCAAGGGTTATAAACTCTTTGATCTTGATTCTCATACATTTTTTTTATCTCGGGATGTTGTCTTTCATGAGTCAAGTTTTCCATTTGCTTCAAATGATTCTTTTACATGTGATAATCTCATTCCTTTACCTATTTTTCCTTCCATTACCTATTCTGAATCTCCAGTTGTTTCTTCTCCTCTTTTACCTCTTTTTAATGACACCATTGTTTCCATTCATCAAGACCCTGATGATAATATTCATGATTTTCCTGATATAAATGGTGTTTCTAATACATCTAACCAGCCTATTGTTCTTAGACGATCTACCAGGCATTCTAAACCACCATCTTATCTTAAGGCTTATCATTGTAATCAAGCTCAATCAGCCTCTACTTCAAAATATTTCTTACATGATTCATGTACTTCTCATCCCATTCAGTCTTATTTGTCTTACAATAATTTGTCTCCTTCATATAAATTTTTTTGTTGTGCCATCTCTTCCATTTCTGAACCTATCTTTTATCATCAAGCTGCTGGTAATCCTAAGTGGCAGGCAGCCATGGATGCTGAGATTTCAGCTTTGGAAGCTAATAATACTTGGACCATAACTTCTTTGCCACCAGGTAAGAAACCCATTGGTTGTAAATGGGTATATAAAGTGAAATACAATTCAGATGGTTCAGTTGAGAGGTACAAAGCCAGGCTGGTTGCCAAGGGTTTTACCCAAAAGGAGGGACTCGATTATCTTGACACTTTCTCCCCAGTTGCTAAGATGGTATCTATCAAAACTCTACTTGCTGTGGCTGCTGTGAAAGGCTGGTTTCTCAGCCAACTTGATGTCAACAATGCATTCCTTCATGGAGATTTGAATGAAGAAGTTTATATGTCTTTTCCACCAGGTTTTCACAGCAAGGGGGAGCAATATCAGATTGTTCACAGCCAGAGGGAGCAGGTTGTTCACAGCCAGGGGGAGCAGCAAACTCACTTGGTTTGTAAGCTAAATAAATCACTCTATGGGCTTAAACAGGCTTCTAGAATGTGGTTTTCTAAGTTTTCAAATGCCTTAATTGATCTTGGCTTTGTTCAATCCAAGGCTGATTATTCTTTATTCACTAGGCAACAAGGAGATTCATTTATTGTGTTGCTAGTGTATGTTGATGATGTTCTCATAGCAAGCAATGATCAAAAGGGAGTTGAAGATTTTAAAATACTGTTAGATCAGAAGTTCAAGTTGAAAGATTTAGGGAGTTTGCGATATTTTCTTGGTTTGGAGGTAGCAAGAACAGCTAAGGGCATTTTCTTGTATCAAAGGAAGTATGCTCTAGAAATTTTGGAAGATGTTGGCTTACTAGGATGCAAACCTGCAAAAGTTCCAATGGATCCTACTTTAAAACTTAGCAAACATGAAGGTGATGTGCTGAATGATCCAAGTCAATATAGAAGATTGGTTGGCAGATTGTTATACTTAACTATTACTAGGCCTGACATTACATTTGCTGTTCATAAGCTCAGTCAATTCATGGCACAACCTAGAAAGCCTCATTATGCAGCTGCTCTTAAGGTACTTCATTACATAAAAAATGAACCAGGGAAAGGAGTATTTTTTACTGCAAAATCAGAACTACATGTCAAAGGATTCAGTGATGCAGATTGGGCATCATGCTCAGACACAAGACGATCGGTTACAGGGTTTTGTATTTTCCTTGGTAATTCATTGATCTCTTGGAAATCAAAGAAACAAGCTACTGTGTCAAGATCTTCAGCTGAGGCAGAGTATAGAGCTATGGCTGTAGCAACTTGTGAAATTGTGTGGATTCTTTATTTGCTAAAAGATTTGCAGATTAAACATGATAGAGAAGCAATATTGTTTTGTGATAGTCAATCAGCCTTGCATATAGGATCCAATCCAGTTTTTCATGAAAGGACCAAACATATAGAGGTTGATTGTCACATTGTAAGGGACAAGGTCTTGGCTAAAGTAATCAAACTAAATCATGTGAGAACTCATTGTCAATTGGCAGATTTATTAACCAAGGCATTGGGTTACAAACAATTTTAGAATTGTTATCCAAGATGGGACTGATTAACATTTGTTCTTTATCAATCCATCTTGAGGGGGAGTATAAAAATCAGCCTAAGTTTAACAGCAACAGCAGAGCTTCAGCTTAACAGTAGCAGCAGCAACAGAATTATATCTGGTGCAGCAGCAGTTCAACGGCAAACTAATTTTGTTTTAGTTAGTTAATTAGTTTTCTTTATTGCTTCACCAGATTCAAATTTGTTTGTTAAGCTAAATGTATATATATACATTCTTTTGTATTGTTAGTAGAAAAATTAAAAATGAAATCAGTTCTTTTTCTCATCAAGAGTCATTTCTTATAGCCCCATGAGATTTAATCAAGTTTTACAGCTTGACAGTCAGGACAACTATTCTCAGACAATTAAAAGAAAACAAGAGGAAAATAGACACAAACAAGAAATAAAAATTTAAGTGTTGAGTCTCTTTTGGGCATTTTCTTTCCCTATCTCATATGTAAGTTTAGGTTGGCCATATGGTAAATTTTGTGCTTGCTTTGATTTGTTATTTGTTACCTACTGGTGACTTATTGATCCCTCTTCCATCTTGTTAAACTGAGGAGAATGTGGTTGGTGTGGGTACCACAGTGGCAGATGGCACTTGTGGAAGCAGCCTGATTGAGATCTAACTTCTCATATTTGTAATGTAAAATAAGGCAATTACTTCTTTTTAGGATTGTTAAAACGATGTCTTGTCCAATGCAACGCTGATCTTCTCCTTGATATTTATATGTAATTGAACTTGAACTTTGCTCCTTTTTACTAGTCAACCATCTCTCGTAAAAAAGGAAAACAAGCAAATGTGTTGCCATAAAATTGGCATTGAAATGGTAAAAAAAAATGGTAAAAAAAAAAAATTAACCCGGGGGTGGGGATACCCATTATGCTTATTAATTCCAAAACACTTTCTTTAACATCATGCAAGATGGAATTAATGATTCCTTCAATACTGATTGTGGTATTATGAAGTATAGCATTATTCCTTTGCCTACCAAATGTATAGAAAGAAGCTGCCTGTACCCTTGTACAGATGATAGATAGCCAAATTTGATTGTCATCCAAGTTGGTGAATAGTCTGCGAAGTTACAGGATTGCAGACTTTCTCAAAGACTTCTCTGGTTGCTGATCAGCTAAAAAACAAGTGATCTTTGTTCCCTTTCCGCAGTCTATGGAAAAGGCACCTATAGAGGCTAAACCCCTCCAAATCTTAATTCTGCCGAGGGTAGAATGCTTTTTCCTTACTGCCAGCAATAAATAATAGCAGGCCTGGGTTATTAGACAAGAACCCAAACAATTGGGTTCTTGTCTTTCATGCACTCCCAAGCTAAATTAAATGTAAAGATTCTTAATGGAGAAGGTCAAGGGATGGGTTGTGAAATAAAGTGTGTTCCTTATTTCTGTGATTTTTCTGGATGCTCTTCTTGGCCAATGGGAAAGGCCTTTAATTATTTGAGAAACCTTAGCATGAATAAGAAGCTTGAGCTCATGAGCTAACAGTGCCTCAAATCTGACCTTTGAGGATGAAGGGATGTCGATAATCATATGAGTGAAGTGGTTCTCCCATATTTAATTTGGTATTTCTTGTCACTAGTGTAAGCAGAAGCTATGAATCTTTTCTTCATTGATTTGTTCATATGTACATCCCAATATATAATACGATTACCTATTCTAAACAAGGAAACAATTCTCTTACTGAATAATATCAAATCTCCCAGATTTACCCACTTTCCTAATTTGTGTATTATTTACAATGATACTTGGGATTGAGATTTTAACACTCCCTCTCAAGCTGGATCATAAATATTAATCATATCTAACTTGCTAATAAAATCATCAAAGCTCTGTCGTCCCAATCCTTTTGTAAAAATATCTGTAGTTTGTTCCTTGGTAGGTACATGAGTTATACAGATAATTCTTTCTTCAATTTTCTCTTTGATGAAGTGTTTGTCTACTTCCACATGTTTAGTCCTGTCATGTTGAACTGGATTAAGAGAGATGCTGATGCTGCCTTATTGTCACTATAGAATTTGATAGGAAAGTTCACCGAGACCTGTAATTCTTCCAAGAGTTTCCATAACCACAATCCTTCACATATCCCTTGAGTGACTGCCCTAAATTCAGCTTCAACACTACTACGAGCCACCACATTCTGTTTTTTGCTTCTCTAAGTTACTAGATATCACCAGATGAATGTACAATAACATGTGGTGGACCTTCTATCTTCCACTGATCTTGCCCAATGTGCATCTGTAAAGATCTCTACTTCCTTGCTTTCACATTTCTTAAAGAAGAGTCCTCTTCCCGGGGATCCCTTGAGATATCTAAGGATCTTGTACACAACATCTAAGTGGGCTTCTTTTGGTGAATGCATGTGTTAACTTACTACACTGACTGCAAATGCAATATCTGGTCTAGTATGTAATAGGTAGATTAGCTTGCCAACCAATCTTTGATACCTCTCCTTTTCTACTGGTTTTCCATAGTCTTCAACCCTCTTTACTGCTTCCATCGGGGTTTCACTGGATTTGCATCCCAGCATGCCAGTTTCAATTAGGAGGTCAGTAACATACTTTTGCAAAGAAACACTAATTCCCTTTTTCGTTCTTGCCACTTCCATGTCCAAAAAATAACGCATCTGTCCCAAGTCTTTAACTTCAAATTCAGCAGCCAGAACTTTCTTCAATCTCTCCATCTCTACAATATCATCACTGGTAAGGATCAAATCATCAACATACACTATTAGAATTGTTCTCTTACCTCTTTTAGACCGTTGGAAGTACAGTGTATGGTCTGATTGCCCTTGTCGATAACCTTGATTCTTTAGTATTTTTGCGAATCTGTCGAACCATACTCTGGGAGATTATTTGAGGCCATACAAGGATTTCTTGAGTTTACACACTCTGTTTTCTTCACCCGTTTACTAAATCCTGGTGGTATAGTCATGTATACTTCCTCTTCTAATTCTCCATTTAAAAAAACATTTTTAATATCAAGTTGTTGTAGTGGCCAATCTAAATTGGCTGCCAAGGACAAGAGAACCCGAATTGTATTTAAGTTTGCCACTGGTGCAAATGTTTCCGTATAATCAATGCCGTAAGTCTGTGTAAAACCTTTTGCAACAAGTATGGCTTTATATCTTTCAACCGTTCCATCAGATTTATATTTCACTGTGAAGACCCATTTACAACCCACTGGCTTCTTCCCTTTTGGTAGATTTGTCAACTCCCAAGTTCCATTTTTTTTTTTTCTAAGGCTCGCATTTCTTTCATGACTGCCTCTCTCCATTTAGATATTTCTAGAGCTTCTTGAATGTTCTTTGGAATTTTCATCCTTTCAAGGTTAGAGACAAACACACGATATCCTATAGACAAGCTTTTATAAGACATGCATTTAGACCAAGGGTATTGAGTACATGACCTGGTTTATTTTTTGATTGCAATTGGTAAATTGATATCATCAGGTGCAGGATTATTTGAAGAAGACTCAATTACCAAATCGGGATTAGGGATGGGCTCATGGTTATTTGGAGCCATCACTGGTTCCAACGCTATTGGTGCCTCAGGTATGAGATTCTCCCTATCCTTTGTTTTCGACTTTCTCGAGTAAACAAGTATGTTTGTGTTGTTTTACTCTCCTGTGTCTCCCCCTGAGGTTAAGTGTTTTGTTGTGTTTGGAAGGTCATGAAGTAATGCAATGGAAGACTCAATAGATGGGTCAGGGAATGAAGTAACAGGAGGGAATGAAGGGACAGGAGGCTCAATAGGTGGTACTGGTTTAGATGACACAGATTCAGTAGTAAAGAGGTCAAAGAACTGATCTTCACTCCATTTCTCCCCCTGAAGAGAGGGTTTTGGGAAATAAGGAGTGGTTTCAAAGAAAGTGACATCAAGACTAACAAACAGTCGTTTTGAGACTGGATCATAGCATTTGTAGCCTTTCTGGGTAGGCGAACAACCAAGGAAGACACATTTAATGGCACGAGGATCCAATTTATTGCGATGATGTGAATGAACATGAACAAAAGCAGTACAACCAAAGATTTTCAGTGGGAGGCTGGAGGGGAGTTGAGAGGTAGGAAAGTGTTCCTGGAATTTCTAAAGAGGGGTGACAAAGGAAAGTGCTCGACTCGGCATTCGATTAATGAAATGTGTGGCTGTTAAGATGACATCGCCCAAAAAATAATGTTTCATATTGGTAGTAAACATTAATGATGTAGGACGGGAATGGTCGACCTATGTCCTGCGATTCAACCCTCGCACAAGCACATACACTTAAATACTTTAATTTAAGAATTTAATTATTCGAACATAAACACAATAAATCATGTTTTATTTCACATGTTCAAGGATTTTGAAAAGGTGTATGACTTATCCAGCAATTAAGTCTCAATTGGTTCTTTCACAAAGGAATCAAGTTATATGCTAAAAAGTTGTTATTTCAAAGATTCAAGAATAAAAGTTCTATGTTAGCAAATTAATATTCATACAATTGATTTTAACTAACAAGTACCAATGTTGCAATCTATGGATCGAATGGGTTATTCAAAATGTGATTTTAATCTACTAGCAAGGGTCCACAAGATATAACAAGAGATTCAAGCACAAGTATTGAAGTTACCAAGATATTGGTTTGGATGACTTGACATTGTTCCACACGTAGTTAGGTCACACCGTTGGTCCTTCGTACAAGCTTTGAATCACAAGATGAACGCAGCAATGAAGTGTAGATGATAATCGTCGTGTGGGTGTATGAAGGTGCTGGCCGTATGGTGTTGATGGGGGCGGTGAGAGTATTAGATGGAGGAGGGGTTGATGAAGTCGTTGGATAGTTTAGTGGTCTCTCACCACTTGATCTCCGGAGAGAACGCCGTAGCCTCACACTACTCACTCACAAGGAAAGGAACAAACTTTACAAGCTCAAGCAAAGAGATGCTTCTTCAATATTCAACTTCAACTTCATGTTCTTACAATAAGAAAGTTATTTATAGGCATAGCTTAGGAGACAAAGCTTTAAAAACTCAACAACTCTCAACAATTTTCAACAACAACTCTCAATAACTTTCAACAACAACTCTCAACAACTTTTAACAACTATTAACCTAACACAATTAATACTTACTAAAAAAAACAAGGAACTCCAACTCATAAGCACACAAGTCAAGCTTAGTTGTCTTGCATTATTACAATTCAAATTTGAAATTTAAACACATTCCAAAAGGAAGGCCAAAACCGTGTGGGACCCGTTGGAGCCATATGGGGGCCACATGGGTTTTGAGTTGGACTTTGCTTCAATACTTCACTTGGGTCTTCAAGCATGGTCTTCAAGCACCTAGTAATCTTGAAATAACATATACACGAAAAATATAAATTAACACAATAGCAAAGTCTTCACATAAAAAAAAATCTTCCATCAAAGAAGTAGATGATCTTCAATTAATCCCATGTGTTCCTGCAAAATAGATATAAACAATAGTGGACATCTAGAGGTCATCCACGTGTCACCATGTCAGCAAAGGAGTCGAGATCGGGAGGTCGTCCATGTGTCATCATATCAGTAAAAGGGATATATAAGGCATGTTGATCCCCATCAATTAATGCCCGGGCTACTTCAAGTATATGTCTATTTTTTCATTCAACAACCCCATTTTGTTGAGGGGTATCTACACAAGAACTCTAATGAACAATCTCATTTTCTTGAAGATAAGTTCGCAGAATAGTATTAAAATATTCTGTACCATTATCAGTATGTAAAATTTGAATGTGAGTCTAGAACTGTGTATGAATCATGGAATGAAAACTGATGAAAATGGAGCAGACTTCAATTTTGTCTTTCAGTAAGTAGAGCCAACAAAGACGAGTATGATCATCAATAAAGGTAACAAACCATTTTGTATTGGTGCGATTGAGGGAATGTGAGGGACCCCATACATCACTGTGAAACATAGTAAATGAGTGAGATGATTTGTATATGGATGATGGGAAAGAAGTACGACGATGTTTTGCAAGCTCACACACTTCACATTGAAACTCAGAAGACATTTTATTTGAACAAATAGAAGGAAACAAACGTTTTAAATATTGGAAATTGGGATGACCCATCCTTGAATGCCATAACAAAAGTTCACTATTTCTAGGAGTAGATGCAGAATCACAAATTGTAGTATTACATAGTTCACTCAAGCTTGCCTCCTCAAAGTAGTAGAGTCTCTTATACGCTTTAGCAGTGCCAATCGTCTTCCCCGATAATAGGTCCTGAAAAACATAATGAGAGGAAACAAATTTAGCAGAACAATTTGAGTCTTTTTTTAACTGACTGATGGATAACAGGTTGCAAGATAACTTGGGATCATGTAGGACAAATTTTAAAGTTATAGAATCAGATATGCGAATACTTCCTTTTCTAGCAATTGGTGAGAGAGAGCCATCTGCAATTTTTACCCTCAAATTCACGACATATGGTGAGTAGGATGAAAAACATTGATAAGACACAATCATATGATCAGATGCACCTGAATCAATTATCTATGGAGATTTGTAACATGATGTAGTATTTAAAGTTGACAGATAATTACCTCGGTGAGCCAAGGAACCAGAGGAAGACTGACTCGATGTTTGAATTGATGAAATCATTTTATACAGCTAATCCAACTATTCAGGACTGAATGTACTACTTGAAGAGGTATTTTTCTCCTTATAATCTTTTAGCTGACCTGTCAGTGCTGGCTTGGTACCCACGATTTTTTTGGTATTGTCTCAACTTCCAATCTGCTGGTTTTCCATGAATCTCCCAGCAGGTATTTTTTAAATGCCCTATTTTTCAGCAATGTTCACACCATAATTTACCTTTTTGTGGTCATTGACTAGGTCCCCCTAGGCCTTTTGATACAAGGGTCGAAACTTTTGGCCTAGCGTGCCCATCTATTTTTTGGGCGGATACGGGTACGGGGAGGTCCAACCCAACACGATCATTTTAGGGCCTTAGCATCAAACGCTTCCTGTTCTCCTCCCTCCTAACCTCTGCGAAGACCTCTCAGGTTGAAGGAAGAGGTCGCCGGCCAAGGATCCGTCCCCTCACGTCGTCAAGCTCTCGGTTCAGGCCGGCAAGGAACTCGAAGACCCTTTCGTTTTCAAGCCTCCTTTGGTATTGTGTACTATCGCTAGAGCACTCCCACTCCTCGTCGATGCTCAGGTTGAGCTCCTGCTAGAGATGGGTTATCTCCATGAAATAATCGGTAATGCCTCTCTCACCTTGCCTTATTTGCCACAATTGGGTCTTGATTTTGAAGATTTGTGAGTAACTCTCGACGTTAGAGTATGTCTCACATATGGCTTCCCAGACATCCTTCGCCGTTGGCAAGAACAAGTTGACTTTTTCGATTGACGGCTGCATCGAGTTGATGAGCCAAGCTGTGACCATGGAGTTTTCGGACCTCCATTGTTGCAAGGCTACAACGTCGGTAGGGTCTGGTGCCTCCATTTTCCCTCAATCACCAATTTTATGGATTGAGTCCACTCACAAAAATTTGTTCCGTTTAATTTTTCCAATGAGAGTGGAAAGGCTGTGTTATCTAGCCTATTTGAACCCCCAACAGATGTGGCCTCTGAGTCATCGTCAATATTTGCAGAAGAGGTAGACCCTCTGCTGTTGACGGTGCTGCTGGCCATAGTTTAGCTATGGTTGAGAAACCCTAGCTTTGATACTGTTAGCTTTGGTGTATTCCCAAGAGGGGGGGGGGGTGAATTGGAATTTAAAAATTTATTGCCTAGGTTAAACTAATATAGCAGTAGTACATTCACAACCTAGGGTCTGTCTATGCAGTTTCAAATGCACAGATAGATGCAATGTGCGGAAATTAAAATCATGCTCAACATTCACCAATTATAACATACATGTGCGGTAAATATAAAGAGCAGAAATACAAGGCACACGATATGTTATCGGGGTTCGGCAAACTATGCCTACGTCCCCGCCATTAGGTCGCAAGCCCGAGGATTCCACTAATGGCCCACTTAACGGGTGGAGTGACACCTAATACAACCAGGTCAATTAGCATAGGGTCGAACTCAACCTTAACCAGGTCAATTAATGGGGCTGACCTCAACCTACACGCCTTAACAGGATGGCGCACCTAACTTTCCTAACCGGGTCTAAGCCAATCCAGGACTATTTCACAGGGCTAGTCTCCCTCTTCAGGTCACGCCTGGAAATACAACAGTATTACAATCAACTGGTACAGTGATTATGCTTTCATGTAAAGCAGATATGTACCCAATTACGCATAGTATAATTAATCAACCACACATCAACAATGTAGGAAATGTAAGCTCAGTGATGTGTATTTTTGTGCAAGTTACACTCAACAAGATATGATCGCTAATATGTTCAAGAGTGTTATAATCAAGCTATTTCTTTGAAATAGTAAATATCAAATCTCAATAATAAACCATGGTTTCAAAGATGCTGCAAATATTCAAAACAACTCAAAATATTTTCTTCAATGTAATATGCTCAAGAGTTGCATGAAAGAATAATATAGCTTGTTAAAAATATTTTGCACAATAAAATCAAGCTATAGGAATCTTTGCAATGACAATGCAAAGATCCTTAAGCTACTAGTTTTTTCCCAACACAAGATTTATTAAATGAAATTTGTGGGAAAACCTTGCTTAACTCCCCAAAATCAATATCAATCAACCGAGTAAAGCAATGGGAGTATGAGCAATACTAAGCAATAAATAAACACTCACAAAGTAAGATTTCTCAAGGGAATGAAGGTGTTTAAGTGTTATAGGGTTGGAATGAACAAATAGGGTTTATGAAATTTGAGAGAATCTTTGGCTAATCCTATTGCTAATCACCACTAATTTTTGCAAATGAACCCCTATTTATAGACAAGGTTAAAAATATAACCGTTTGGGACATGTTGGGAATTCTTAGAAAAGATTCAAAATGTTTAAACACCATTAACCCCACATAACCCAATTTTACTGCGGTTAAATAATTTTTAACCCGCCAAGGTTTGGGTAGCTAAACCGAGGTTCAATTGCCCGAACAGACACAGGAATAAAAGTGATTTAAATAGGTTCGTTCGCCCGTGTCATGTTTCGGCAGCCCAAATCAAAGTCAAAAAGTTTTTTTCGTAACTTCGGGTGCTCGGTCTAGGGTTCGGTAGCCTGAACTCATATGTTTGGTCGCTCGGGGTCCTTTTGAACTGTATGGTTCGGTAGCTCGAGTTGGTGAGGAGTCCCTTTTAAGGGATTCGGGCTCCTGAGGACGATAAGGTCAAAATAGGTTCGGTCGCCCAAAGTCTAGTCAAACTGTTGACTCCTCAATAGTTCAGGCGCCCGTGGTGATTTGTTCACTTGGGGTTCGGTCGCCCGACCTCACACATAATTTTACAATTTTACCCTATGTTACTTCAATTAATTCCCTAGATAAAATATGTGATTGTGGGGACAATGTGCACTAAGTGTAGGGACCTAGGGTCTTTTCAAGTACAGCCAAAAACCTGGTTTCGGTCGACCGAAGGGTGCCCTAAAGTCATTCAGTCCCTATGGTTATTTTACGGTCATTTTGAACTTACAAGAACTTACATGCATGACATGCAGAGATTATTACAGATCGTATTCCTAGTTACTATTATAGACCCATATTACAATCAATGATTTGACAATACAAATTAAAGTCTTCAGGGTCTTCATGCTTCGATTTCATGTGCTATCACTTTGATCTTCCTAATATGATCTTGCACACAAACTTGGCAAACGTTAAATACCAAGAGTATTTTCCATTATCAAAACTGGGTGTGACCCATGGGGTCAATAGATACCATGTAAGCAGAAGCTATGAATATTTTCTTCATTGATTTGTTCATATGTACATCCCAATATATAATACGATTACCTATTCTAAACAAGGAAACAATTCCCTTACTGAATAATATCAAATCCCCCATATTTACCCACTTTCCTAATTTGTGTATTATTTACAATGATACTTGGGATTGAGATTTTAACAACTAGATTCATTATACTAGTTTGCAATTTCTGTTTCTTGAAAGGAAAGTAGAATGAGATTAGAGGACTTAGGCTATGCTTTGAGAATCTCTTTGATGCTTCAGTTAGGCATTGAAGAAGTAAGGATGAAACATGACAATAGTGTAAAGGTGGTGTTTCCTTCTTCCCCCCCTCCCACTTCCCCAATTTCCCTGGGAATTTAGAGGCACCCTTCTTGGCATTTAATTATATTATAGTTGGAGCCAGAAGATAGCCAAGAGAGCTGGAGTTGAGTTGGAGACACGATCCATTCATGGAGTTGAGTTGGAAAACGCGTTGCAATTAATCTCACGTGGTGAAATTAATCCCATGATTGTAACTTCCCATGTTTTGATTCATTATGTTTAAATTGTAATTAAATTGTGATTGGAATATTAGCCTTATAAATAGAGGGCTGAGAAATGATACAGTAGAATAGTGAGAAGCTTAGAGAAAGCAGAGAGGAAGAAGGGAGGAAGAGAGGGAGAGAGAGAGAGAATTGTAATTTTTTCAGCGAGATAGTGAATATTTGGTGTGTGCTCCGTGGACGTAGGTCGATATTGACCAAACCACGTTAAAATTTTGGTGTCACTTTGAAATGGATGCCCACAGGTTCCTAACAAGTAGTATCAAAGACCGGTTGAAGCAGAAAAGTCAGATCGGAAGTGATCCCGAATTCAAAGCTCTGTCAAACGGATCCAAACCAAGTTTTGAGGCCACCATCGCATTCAGCTCGTCGAGACGAAGAGAATTATGCAAATTGGAGCTCGAAAGGAGTTTAGTAGAAGCATCACGTGCCCTCACTCACCCTGCCGGAGTAGGACGCTTTGTCATGCGCTAGTCACGCATCGATGACTAGTCCCTCAGGCACTGCATGCGTCTTCCTTGCCCGGACAACCTTAACTCGACCCGATTCACTCCTCGACCTGACTCGACAGGTCACTCAGACCCGGGTTAACTTGAGATCTGGTCCTCGACCTGGATCGGACTCGCTGTCTCAGATCGGCCATGTCAGTGCTGCTGAGTCAGCTACCACGTCAGCGGGTGGGTGCCACGCCAACCAGAGGTGCCACGTTAGCCAGGGGGTGCCATGTCAGTAGAGGTGCCACGGCAGTAGGCCACTACCACAACAGCAGGTGGGCCACACCCTGCCATGTTAGCTGCCACGTCATCAATGGGTTCCACATAGCCACGTCAGCAGCGGATCCCACTGACATGTCTGCAGGTGCCACGTCAGCAAGTAGGACCAAGGTTTGACCAAACTTTGACTGAGCTTTTGGAGTCATTTTGGGTCCGTTTTTCAAGAAACTTGAACCATTTCTAGGGTTTTGGATCGTTGCAAATCCAACTGCGTTATCCATTTGAGCTAATTCCATCTCTGAATCAGAAAATCGAGATGTCAAATGAAAAGAGCTCAAAAATCGAAATGTTCAATGGGAACAATTTCGATTTCTGGAAGATGCAGATAAAAGATTACTTGTTTCGGAAGGAATTGCACTTACCGTTGAAGGGTAAGCCAACATCCATGAATGAGGATGAGCGGGAGTTGCTTGATCGAAAAGCCCTCGGAGCCATCAGAATGACGTTGTCAAAATTTATGGCATTCAATATCAAGCATATAACATCCACCAAGTCTCCGATGGATGCGCTCTCTAATATGTACGAGCAGCCTTCAGTTACAAACAAGATACATCTCATGAAAAGATTATTTATGATGTGCATGTCTGCAGGTGAAAGTTTCAGTAGACATTTGAATAACTTCAATGAGTTGTCTGATCAACTCGCCTCAGTCGGGAAAACGTTTGATATTGAGATTCGGGCCCCACTGATTCTCAGTCAGCTGTTTGAAAGTTGGAATGGTGTTGTTATTGCCATCAGTAGCTCCGTAGGAAAATCAAAGCTTGTATACGATGGGGTCGTCAGCATGATTTTGACGGAGGAAATAAGAATGCAGTTGAACCCTAGCTCCACTTTGAGTTTAGCCTTGAACCTAGAGAATAGAGGCAGAGGAAATAGGCATGGACGATCAAACAAACACAACAGATCTAGGCCCAGGCAATCTAAATCCAGAAATCCCATAGGTACGCAAGACACAGGTTCCCAGAGCACAAAAGTTATGGAGTGCTGGAACTGTGGAAAGATTGGTCATTACAAGAACCAGTGCAGAAGTCAAAAGAAAGAATATGAGACGAGGGCAAAGACAGAAGTAAATATTGCGGCAAAGACAGAAGTAAATATTGCTTAAAAAAATGATGAGATGTTGATCTGCTCTTTGGAGAGCAAGCAAGAGTCTTGGTTCTTAGACTCCGGAGCTTCATTCCATGCCATTTGCAGCAAAGATTGTCTGGAGAAATATACATCAGGTAATTTTGGTAAAGTTTATCTGGGCAATGATCAACCGTGCGACATTTTCGGTAAATGGACAGTAAAGATCAAAATGAATGGGTCAGTATGAAAATTGAGAGATGTTAGGTATATTCCAGACCTGAGAAAGTATTTGATCTTAGTCGGTCAATTGGAAGATGAAGGCTATAACACATCTTTCATGGGTGATGAATGGAAGATTTCAAAGGGTGCATTGACAATTGCTCGAGGTAAGAAAAGTGGTACTCTTTATGTAACTCCCGATACATGTCTGTCTATTACAATTGCTACAGCAAATGATGATAGCAACTTATGGCATCAACGACTCGGACACTTGAGTGAGAAGGGACTCAAGGTAATGCACTCAAAGGGTAAGTTTAGTGATTTATAGTCGGTGCAGATTGACACATGTGAGGATTGCATATTTGCGAAGAGAGTTAGTTTCCAGACAAATATCAGTACCCCGAAGAAAGAGAGACTTGAGCTAATCCATTCAGATGTATGGGGACCAATAACCATTTCGTCTATAAGAGCAAAGCATTACTTTGTCAAGCTTATCAATGATCATTCACGGAAGGTATGGATTTACTTCCTGAAGTATAAATATGATGTTTTTAATGCTTTTAGAATTTGGAAAGCGATGGTAGAAAACGAAACTGGTTTGAAAATAAAAAAGCTGAGAACAGATAATGGTGGAGAGTATGTTGACACCGAGTTCAAGAAATTCTACTATGAGCATGGTATTAGAATGGAAAGAACTATGCCAGGTATGCCTCAACACAACGGCATAGCAGAGCGGGTGAACAGAATGTTAACAAAGAAAGCCAAAAGCATGCGCTTGCAGTCGGGCCTGCCAAAGATGTTTTGGTTAGAAGCAGTCAACATAGCAGCTTATTTGATCAATAGAAGTCCTTCAGTACCATTGGACTACAGTCTACCCAAAGAAGTTTGGAGTAACAAAGAGGTAAGACTTTCACATTTGATAGTTTTTGGTTGTGTTGTATATGTACATGATCATGATAGGAATAAGCTAGATCTGAAATCCCAAAAATGCACTTTCATCGGTTATGGTGGAGATGAATTTGGATATCGCATTTGGGATGATGAAAACAAAAAAGTGATTAGAAGCAGAAATGTGATTTTTGATGAAAATATGATGTACAAGGATAGACACACAACAGAGTCTGAAACAACCTTTGTAGATGTGGATGATGTTTTAGAAGGTGTAAGGACACGTCAGCAGAACACAGAGAATCCTCAGTAGACTATCGAGATTCCTCAGGTAGAGGAACATGTGGAGCATATTGTTGCACCACCATCTCCTACTCCAGCACCAGAGCTTAGGAGATCTTCTTGGCAGCATGTACCAAACAGGAGGTATATGAACCATTTACTTTTTACAGATGGAGGAGAACTTGAATGCTATGTTGAAGCATGTCAAGTAGGAGATGCGAGCAAGTAGGAGCTTGCAATGAAATACGAGATGAAGTCTCTTAACTCCAACAAAACATGGGAACTAGCTAAGTTGCCCAATGGTAAGAAGACTCTTCACAACAAACGGGTTTATAGAATCAAAGAGGAGCATGACGGCTCCAGGAGGTACAAGGCTCGGTTGGTAGTTCAAGACTTCGAGCAGAAGGAAGGAATTGACTACACCAAAATTTTTGCACAAGTTGTGAAGCTGACAACCATCGGATCTGTTTTGAGTATTGTTGCCTCAAAGGGTTTACATGTTGAACAGTTAGACGTGAAGATGACATTTCTTCACGGTGATCTTGATGAGGAAATCTATATGCAACAGCCAGAAGGATTCTTAGAAAAAGGTAAAGAGAATCTTGTATGCAAATTGAAAAAGAGTTTGTGTGGTCACAAACAAACTCCTAGACAGTGGTACAAGAAATTCGACAGCTGTATTTAGAGGAATAATTTTCAGAAATGCAATGCCAACCACTGTTGCTACTTCAAAAGGTATTGTGTTAGCTATATTATTCTACTGTTATATGTTGATGATATGCTAGTCGTAGGATTAGATATAGAAGAGATCAGGAAATTGAAGAAGCAACTATCAGAGGAATTTGATATGAAAGACTTGGGTCCTGCAAAACAGATTCTTGGGATGCGGATCTCTAGAGATAAGCAACAAGGCACGTTGCATTTATCTCAGTTAGAGTACGTCAACCATGTTTTACAGAGGTTCAATATGAGTAGCGCCAAGACTGTAAATACACCATTGGCAGGTCATTTTCATCTCTCAAAGGATTAGTCTCCCCAGACAGATGAAGAGAAAGACTTTATGTCTAAGGTACCATATGCCTCAGCTGTTGGAAGTCTAATGTATGCTATGGTTGGTACCAGACAGGATATTGGCCAAGCAGTGGGAGCTGTCAGTAGGTATATGTCAAATCCAGGGAAGACACACTGGGAAGCAGTGAAGTGGATTTTAAGATATCTTTGTCACACTATTGATAAGTGCCTATGGTTCGAAAAAAGTGATATGAAAATCCAAGGATTTGTAGATGCTGATTTTGCAGGTGAAATTGATCATCGCAGAAGCACCACCGAGTACATATTCACTATTGGCTTAATAGCTATTAGTTGGATGTCACAAATACATAAGATTGTTGTTTTATCCACTACAGAAGCTGAATGTGTGGCAATGACAGAAGCTAGTAAAGAGATGATTTGGCTTCAAGGTTTGTTAACGGAGCTTGAATTAAAGCAGGAGAAGAATGTTTTGTACAGTGACAGTCAGAGTGTGATACATCTGGAAAAGAACTCAGCATTTCATTCCAGAACTAAGCATATTGGATTGCGTTACCACTTCGTCAAATCTCTGATAGAGGACGGTGTGTTGATACTTGAAAAAATCCAAGGTAGTAGAAATCCAACAGATATGTTAACTAAGGTGGTGACTATAGAGAAGCTGAAGTTGTGTTCAACTTCAGTTGGTCTTCATGCCTGAAGACATATGTTTTGAGCACATCATTTATTAATGATACTGGTTGAGAATTCGTCTCAGTCTCCAAGTGGGAGATTGTTATAATTGGAGCTAGAAGATAGCCAGGAGAGCTGGAGCTGAGTTGGAGATGCGATCCATTCATGAAGCTGAGTTGGAAAACGCGTTGCAATTAATCTCATGCAGTGAAATGAATCCCATGATTGTAACTTCCCATGTTTTGATTCATTATGTTTAAATTGTAATTAAATTGTGATTGGAATATTAGCCTTATAAATAGAGGGCTGAGAAATGACACAGTAGAATAGTGAGAAGCTCAGAGAGAGAGAGAGAGAGAGAGAGAGAGAGAGAGAGAGAGAGAGAAATGTAATTTTTCCGACGAGATAGTGAATATTTGGTATGTGCTCCGTGGACGTAGGTCGATATTGAGCAAACCACATTAAAATTTTGGTGTCACTTTGATCTGAATGCTCATAGGTTCCTAACAAATTAATGCTAGGATACAAGGTCATGCTCCATTATTTTCTCTTCGTTATTTCAGAGTTCAGGTTTTTTGTCCCTCGAGTTTAATCATCTTAAATTGCACTTTTTATACCAGGGTGGCCTTTCACCTTTTGGGTTATAGTTATTATTTTCCTTTACCCACCTTAGAAGGCATTTTCGGGTTTGGGAATATTTGTTTTTTGTTTCACATTATTTTTTGCTCATTTATTGATTCTGAGTAGTCATTTGTCAATTATGAGTTGAGCTCATTTGTTACTCATATGAGTAAAGGTCATATGTCAATTTATGAGTAAAGCTCATTGGTCAATTGTGAACATAGCTCATCTGTTATTTATATGAGCAAAGCTCATTTGTCATTTATGAGCAAAGCTCATTTGTCAAATATGCACGAGACTCATTTATCATTTATCAATAGGGCTCATTTTTCAATTATAAGACTCATTTTTCAAATTAATTCATCTTGTGAGATACAAAAACAAAGAGAAAATAACATAATAATTTTACGTTGTTGAGCCTCTCCACAAAATCCCAACAAACTCTTTTTAATGAAAAATTTTAGTATTTCATGCTCAACAAAATAAAGTAGTTTTACACACTTCAATTGGATAACTTTTTGTAAGGTTTGATTGCTATTTAAATAATTCAAACATATAAATAAATAAATAGTCAAATGCAATATTATAAATGACCTTAGTAATTTTCATTATTTGTTTTCAACCAATTAATTTCAATTGGAATAAAAGATGTGTTATAAATAATACTTTTATTTTTTAACAGTAGCTTGAAATGAAAAATAAGTACATGAATATTGTCCTTTGTCAGGTATTTAATTAGATATAATCTTAGTGCAACAAGTAATTCAATATAATATGGTCAATGTAGGAAAAAAAAATTTCAAATAAAGAGGAACTTAGCTTTTTGAAAGAAGAGTCCCAAGTGTTTCTTGATAAAATATCCCACAATAAAAACAAAAGAACACACATATTTATATACATTGCTCATTTATTTGCTGAAAATTTCATCCTCTTAAAGATTTCTTAAATTGATATGATATGGCGGCATTAGTCTCATGATTCTCTTTTTTTTTTTTTTAATTGTCAAATTGACAACTTAATTTGACATCAATGGCTTGGTTTATTTTTTGAAATTCAATATATATGAAATATATATATATATATATATGTGTGTGTGTGTGTGTATGCGCTTTTATTATTTAAATGTGTGACAACTAAGTTTAAACAAATAAAGGTGTACCATTCTTTGATGATTAGAAGTTCAAAGAGAGCAAAATAGGTTTGATCCATCCTAGTGAAGTAAATAACTCTTCTATTCTTAGTTCCATTGTGGCTATAATCAGTTGTCCAACAAGTAATTTGTGAGAATTTGGTATCTTAACTCTTCTATTCTTAGTTCCATTGTGGCTATAATCAGTTGTCCAACAAGTAATTTGTGAGAATTTGGTATCTTAATGATCACAGTTGTGACTAGACTTCTTGTATATATTTTTTTAAGCCTCCTTGGGTCTTGGAGCTAAGGTATCCACCAATCTAGAGGTGACTGAGGTGCCCCCCACTTCCTCTCCCCTTCCCCTTCTCAAGTTACAAAGATCATTACGATGAAAGCAAACTTCCCATATCTAACACGCCAATATGTTAATGCTAAAAATTGAACATTGAGTTTTAAGTGATTAAAAACAATAATTATGTGAGGTCACTATGATATCATGTGTGAATATTTCTTCTGGCCCCATGGTGGATGCCAAACTATTGTAATTAAAATTCGCCAAACTAATCCTTAATCTCGATTTCCTAAAGAAGAAAGTAGAACAAGTTTGGAGGACATGTGGTGTATCCTAAGATATTTCTCCGATGTTTAAGTCAGGAACAAAAAAATAAAAATGAAATATGACAACTATGTAAATATGTGTATTTTTTTCTCACACCTTCCTAAAGTGTTTTTTTTTTTTTTTAAAGTTGAGACATCCTTTTTTCCATTTAATGTTAGGGGCTTTTAATTTTTAGGAGTTATAAGCCCATAAAAGGTTATGTCCCCTAATTTTCCCTCCTTTATTTAGAAGTTATAAACTTACAATCTCTTCATCCCTTAAATTTAATTATCTTAAGTTACATCCTCTATATTAAGTTATCCGTAATCATCTAGGTTGTAGGTAACATTTTATTCTCCATCATTATTTAAAGAACTTACAGCCATTATCCAAAATTTTGAGTAATCTTTTCTTGCTCCTGTAGGAATAAGATATGAGGAAATGCTGTAGAACATGAATTTGCTTCAAGGCACATTACAATGTTGTTTTCTTTAAAACGTTATTTGCCCCTACCAAATTGGTGTGTATTGGGTCAACAAATATGTTTTTAGAATACAATGAAGCCCAAAATATGATTTGATATCAATTTGCATCATACACGAATGAAAACTAATCACAAACACTCTTAGAGTAATTTGAATAATTTTTTTGGAATTCTATCTCTGTAGAAAATAGAATCCAGATTTGAAAAAGATATAAATTGTGAAAGGTTTATGTAAGAAAGAGAAGGAGAGAATGATGAATTGTCATGTGTATTTCGTGGAGTTAACCCTATCTATTTATAAAAAAAATTATGCCTTTTCTAAAAGGTTGCATCTGTTCAAATCGCGAAGCAGATTCGACCTAGTTGCGCCAGGGGTCGTCTTGGTCGCACTAGGCATTGACCTGGTCGCGCCCCTTGTCGAGACGCTCAGGATTTCAGGTTCAGTCAATGCTATCATCAACCGGGTCGTACTTGGTCTCTTGGTCGCGCCACTTAATATTAAAAAATATAAGATTAATATTTAACCATCCGATCACAATGATGCAAGCGTTCTAAGTGTTAAGTGCTTATGCATCAACTAAATGCGCCACTAGTGCCCTACCCCATGCCACGTGTGTGCGTGCGTGCGTGCGCGGACAGTGCAAAGGGTGCACTAGAGTATATACTAGCACTATCTCTTAACCAATTTTAAGAGATCATTCCACCTTGTCATTTATTAATGACCTTTCCTTTTCCACTTTTTCCAATGTGGGACAAACCCACAAACCATAAAATGCTTTAGAAAATTCATAAAAAGAAGACTTTGAAAAACCCATAAAATCATATATTTTAGAAAATATTTCAGCATTCCCCCACTATTTTCAAAATATAGATGAAAAACAATTTATTTAGATAAAAGATAATTTATGCATAAATGAAGGTGTTTTTAGAACTTGAACCTTCACTTAGTGAATACATATCAAAGTTAGCCAGGATTACATAGTAGATGAACTTTGAACTATCAATCCTCTTTTGATTAACCAGATTCATATCACACACAATTATCAAATCTTTGGGTGTTACCAAAAGCCGACGCGTGGATTGGCCTTGCGTCTATATTCCAGTTTGATGAGTGCTCTAGAGATAAATCCATTTCTCATAGGAAGCGACATGACTTCCAATACTCATATAGGTAGATTTATCAAAGGTACTCTTGTAACTAAAGTACCTTACAGACCTGTTATAAACCTATTATGAGCTTAAGCTCAACCTTCACCTTTTTCACATTACAGGTACAAAGCACTATTTTCCTTGGGATGGATTATGTGACACACATATACATTTTAGTGCTTTCAGTCACTACATATGATGTACTTTGCTCATTCAACTCAAGAGCTTGAAAATTTCAAGTGTTGAGTCGAGTTTCCATCATTGGTGACTAAGGGTTATGGATTTAAGTCCCATCTCCTTTGATCTTTTCTAGACCATGTCTCTAGCAAGTCCTTTTGTTAATGGGTCAGCCAAATTTTGACTTGATCTCACAAAATCTATGGTAATTACTCCATCAGTAATAAACTGCCTCACATAGCTATGTCTTAGGCCAATATGTCTGGATTTACCATTATATCTATTACTATATGCCAGTGAAAAAGTTGCCTCACTGTCACAATGCAAAGATATAGGTGGCATAGGTTTTGGCCAAATTGGAATTTCTAATAGAAAATTCCTAAGCCATTCCGCCTCTTTGCCACAAGAAGTTAAAGCCACAAATTTTGATGCCATAGTGGAATCTGTTATAAGGTTATGCTTCTTTGAATCCCAGGAGATAGCTCCTCCACCAAGGGTGAATATCCACCCATTGGTTGATGTATGATCATTATGATTAGTGATCCAACTAGCATCTGTGAATCCTTCTAAAAAAGTAGGATATCCTTCATAATGTATGCCATAATTCATACTATTCTTCAAATACCTTAACACTCTATATATAGCATGCCAATGAATATCACTAGGATTACTAGTATATCTACTAAGTTTACCTACAACAAATGCAATATCAGGTCTAGTAGAAGTCATAACATACATCGAGCCACCAATAACTTTAGCATATTCTAACCGGTTTACTATTATACCAGTGTTAGGATATAATTTCAAATTTGCATCAAAAGGTGTGCTAATAGGTTTGCAGTCATAATGATTAAACTTTTTTAGTATCTTTTCAATATAGTGTGATTGTGTGAGAATCAATTTATCATTATTGCTAATAATTCTAGTACCCAGGATCACATTTGCATTACCCATCTCTTTCATATCAAAATTATATGATAACAATTTCTTAGCACTTTCAATACTTTCAATATCAGTACCAAAAATTAACATATCATCAACATATAAGCAAATAATTACACCTTTATTTCCATTGAACTTACTATATACACATTTATTAGACTTATGTATTCTAAAGCCATTAGAAAGAATAACTTGGTCAAATTTTTCATGCCACTATTTTGGGGCTTGTTTAAGTCCATAAAGAGACTAAAGCAATTTACATACTTTAAAATCATTTCTTGGCATAATAAAGACTTCAGGTTGTTCCATGTAAATTTCTTCATCCAATTCTCCATTCAAGAATGTAGTTTTTACATCCATTTGATGGATTTTGAACTTATAGATAGAAACTAAGGCAAGCAAGACTCTTATAGTTGCAATTCTAGCAACGAGTGCAGAGACCCGAAAAAATAATATTAATAAAATAATATGGAAAAAGGGGAGATCAGTTTGGGGTAGGACCAAACCGTCGACAGTTTGGTGAGCTATGAGAAAATCATCAATGGTTTTGTGAAACTGAGGCCCAACAAGGATAAAATGGTAAAAATTGATTTGGTTAAAAACCAAACCATTGATGGTTTTAGGAAAACGTTCGACGGTTTTGGTTGGGACAATAGCTTATAAATAGGATTCTAAATCATTTTTCTTTAGAAAAATTTTAACTCTCTCTCTCCCTCTCCCTCTCCCTCTCTTTCTCTAGCTGCGTCTCACACACTCTCTTTCCTCCATTTCTCACCTAAATTTAGCCTGAATCAACGATCGGACATCACTACGGGGTCCTACCTTCAATCCTCATCATTTTAATTGAAAAAATTTGTGGTTTGGGGATCCTAGGCACCACTCCAAAGTTAAGGTAAGAAAAATGAATTATGTTTGTCGTTTTCGCATTTAACCGGTTAATGGGAGCATGAGAGCCTAGGGATGTTAGGATAGTAATTAATCTGGGATTTAGCTGATTAAACTAAAATATATGATTACAGGATTTTGTGTGCCCCAAACACCATAGGCTTCGATTTAGGATCTTTGTAAGCACATTCTCAGTAATTAGGCACGGGGAATAGGTTATGTCAGGCCTTTTTAGAAATTCAACTGATTATAGTCAAGCATATGTTTACAGAAATATTATATATGTTTTTCTGAATATTCAAGCATGTGGAAATGGAAATTCGGTATTATTATACGTATGTTTTTGAGAAGAATCTGGTGTTTGAATTTGAGAAAAACCCTAGAGATAATGATACTTTATTTTAGAAAAATTTATATTTTCCTAAGCAGTTATAATGTTATAATTTATCAGTCAAAAAATTGTGTGGCAAGAGGATGATTTTTATGGCTTGGTTAAATATGATGGGTTTTTCCAGGTATGATATGATGGCTATATTGTTGAGTTATGATATGTTGTTTTATATTGAGATAGAAAATGATGGTTTTACACCAAGATGTGATTTGACTGGTTTTATATAGATTTATGAAAATGAGATTATGTTACTATTTGTTGTGAAAATAGAAATATAACGTTTGTAGGTTATGAGGAGGTCGTTATATTGTTCATTATATATATACCAATATAACGTTGGTAGGATATGAGGAGAACGTTATTTTGTTATTATATAATACTATGTAAATACCAATATAACATTGATAGGTTATGAGGAGGTCGTTATATTGTTCATTATATAAATACCAATATAGCGTTGGTAGGATACGAGGAGGTCGTTATATTGTTATTATATAATACTATGTAAATTACAATATATATGAATTAAGAATCTTGGTGGACCAATTATGTATGGAGCATGGTATTGTAGCTATAGTGAAATGGCAGAGAGTGCAACCACACTGGTATGGTATGATTGTGTTGGTGGTAGACAGTCGATTTGGCCCATGGAGTGTTGTGGACAGCTCTTGGAGTCTAGACCAGGCCGCGGTAGGAAAATCATACTACAAATGTATGTTTAAGTTGACTTAGCCTAGTGGTAGGCCAACCATGGTTAAGTTCTAGCCTTCGGACTGCACAACCCGACATAGGGGAAAGCATGTCGTTAACCAGTTAGCCCTACAAAGGAGGTTCTTATATCTATATATGTTGATTTATTTACACAAAGAAATGTGTTGAGTTAGAGCGTGTTTTGAGAAAAGTATGTATTACCAAAAGTATCTACATATGTGTATGCGTGAGTACAATTTCCATATATGATTTCTTAGTTGAAGTATATGATTTAATGGGTGTGATTTTGATACACTAAAACTTATGTTGTCACATACTGATAATAACCTATTATGTCTTACTGAGAGGTGCCCCACCCTAATAAATATTTTAACATTTCAGGACTTTGTGGAGATCAAATTTAGCGCTTTAGAGCAAGGTATACATATAGTGTTATTGAAAGTAAGTACTAGTGAGAATTGTCATGTATACAGTTAGACATGTTTTTGTGTAGTGGGGTTGTAATAAGGTGTTGGGAGTGTTTATGTAAATATGATGGTATTAGAACTCTGGTATTGTATTTAGGTTTTTATGTTTATGATTTCGTTACTTGGTTATAAAAATGAGAGTTGGATAGGTAAACCCAGTACCCTAATATGTACGGGTCGTACAGTTATGGTATCAAAGATTAGAAAAAAAATGGTAGAAATTTTGGGTCGTTACAAGTTTTGTATCAGAGCCTAGGTTGTTAGGTTCTGCAGACTTCAACGGACAACAATACTAGAGTATAGGAATGGATCTTGATGAGGATAAGAAATGGGTAAATTCGGAATTTAGTAAGTCATTATTGGAAGTTAAGTTAGAATTGTAGAGACCCAGAAAATAGTGATGAATGAAATAATAAAGAAAAGAGGAAATTTTGTTTGGCGAAGACCAAACCGTCGATGGTTAGAGGTGAGCTCAGAAAACCGTCGACAGTTTTGAGTTATCGCGGCCAGGTAAAGGTAAAACAGTAGAAATGGTTTGGTTAAAAAGGCCAAACAATTGACGGTTTCCCTTATGCCAGCAAGCCTATATAAGGCATTCAAGTTATATAATATTAAGAAAACGAAACTCTCTTTCTCTCTTTCTCTCTCTCTCTCTCTTACGGCTGTGGCCTCAATACTCTCTCTCTTCGATTTTCCTCCTTAAACAAGCCCGGATAAGCTAATAAACATTATTTCGAGATCCTAACGATGATTCTTTGTAGGTTAACTGGAGCAGATTTGCTGGTTGAGGATTCTAGGCACCACTCCAAAACCAGAGTAAGGAAGTGTTTTTCAGGTTTAATTAATTATTGGAAGAGTATAGGCATAAGAGTATTAAAATAATAAATATTCTGGGGATCATTTGATTGAGTTAGGGTATATGGATACATGGTTTGTGTGACTGTCGCAAGCATAGTTTTGGGATCCCTGCAGGCATAGCTTCAGGAAACAGGTAAGGGGAATAGTTTATGTCTTGAGTTTTCAAAAATTTAACTGATTGAAATATAGTATGAGATTTATGAGTAATATATAAATATGAATACTGGAGTATACATATTTGTGGGAATGGAAACTTGAGATGATATATGTATGTTTGAGAATATTTGGGTTATTGGGTCGAGTCAAACCCTAGAAATGGTTATACCAATATTTTCAGTAGAATATTATAGTACAAGTTATCACTCAGTCTATGTGGCATGAGTATGAAAACTATGTATAATTATACTTGTTAGTTTTTATGGTAAAGTATTTATAGACAAAAGTATGGTTTTATACAATTTTAAAGTAAAATAGTGTTTTATAAAAAGCTACAGTATGACAGATTTTTATACAGATTTTATACAGAGCTTTATATAGTATTATAGAGTCCTTTATAGGACTATAGTACAGAGCTTTAAAAAGTATTAGAGTGTCCTTTATTGGACTATAGTACTGAGCTTTACACAGTATTACAATGTCCTTTATAGGACTACAAAACAATATTTTATACTGCATTACATTATTTCAGATAGTTTGTACAGATTTATAGTATGACAAATTATACTAATTTGTGAAATGAAATCATGTTATTATATTGTTTTGGAAATCACATTATATGGTTTTAGAACTTTGATGGACCATAGCTAGGCACAGTACCGTAGCCCTATAGTTACCATTGCAGCCACACTTCTTAGATAAAGTGTTGGTGGTATATAGTCGATTGTGCCATTGAAGTGTAGAGTTACCCCTGGAGTCCGGATCAACTGGGTAGGCCAATCGTACTCATAGTCATAGTTACAGATGCATATATAGTTGACTTAGCTTGGTTAGGCCAACCATGGATAGTTCCAGCCTAAGGGCCGCACAACCCGGATAATGCGGGGTTAATACATGACGTTGTTGTTTATCCATCTAGGGCAGTTCTTCTATACATATATGCTTATTTACTTATACAAAATTATTGTTTTATAAAGAGTATGATGAAAAAGGAAAGTATGCAATTTTGAAATATATTTGTATATACGTATTTACAGTTTTACATGATTTCGCAGGGATATAAAAGGTAAATAATGATTATATTTTAGAATACTGACACTCATAATGCTAGAAACTGATAATAACCTATTCCCACTTACTGAGAGGTGTCTCACCAAAGAATTCAAACATTTCAGGAGATCCAGACAGATGAGTGGAGCTAGCTCTGACGTAGAGGAGGAGGTGTTAGTACAGTCCTAGATTCTGGGTAAGTGTTTGAGTTGGAAGATATGTTTTGTATAACCCCTAGGGCGTTTTATGGATTTTTGGGGATGTGTGTGTATATTTATAGAGATAGTAGAACTCCGTTATTGTCTATAACATTCAGGTATATTATCTTTTTGCTGCATAGATAGTATGTATATATATGGACAGGTATATCCCTGGTACCCCACTTTGGGTCCGGGTTGATTATGTGGATGTTATAGTTGGTATAAGAGCAGACATATTTCTATATTTATATTTATAGTTAAAAAAATAATAATAATATAGATCAGAATTTTTGGGTCGTGACAGTTTGGTATTAGAGCCTAGATTGCTAGGTTCTGTAGACTTTAGTGCACTAATGACAATACTAGAGTATAGGAATGGATTTTGATGAGGATAGGAAAGGGGTAGTTTAGGATATCAGTAAGGCATTGTTGGAGGATAAGATGAGAATTTAGTTTTTTGTCTTATAGCCTGGAGGCAGGAATTCCGTGACGGTTTTTGTATTTTTCCTATAATGACGATTTTAGGAATGCTATGGTAAACTATCGTCGATTTTTGTTTCTGAATGGTAAGATTGGACCATAAATTAGAAATAAGGATGTTAAGTCGAATGATGGTAAAAGGATGTTTTATGGTTTGTAGTTTGCATAACATATTAGTTGTGTTATGAAGTTAGGATTCTCAGACTATTCTCGTTCAATTTTAGGATGGACCCTAGGGATGGCAATATGAATGCTGGTGGTGATGATGATGCAGGGCCTTCGAGTATGGGCAACGATGATTTTGACGTGGTATTACATAGCATCGTCCAGTAAGTAATGGCTGAGATAGCAAGGAATTCAAGGGAGCAGGGCTGTCCACCAACTCATCAGGGTTCTTCGATCGAGCAGTTCACTAGAATAAATCCTCTATTTTTTTCAGAGGAGTTGACACATTCGTGGCAAAGAAATGGGTCCAAGAGATTGAGGAGACATTGTCAATTCTCCTTTGCACTGAGGAGCAGAGAGTATCATTCACTACTTTTAAGTTGACATGGGAGACAAAACGTTGGTGGAGGTTAGTGAAGTTGCTAGAGGAGTAGAGGCTGGTGCCTATAGTTATGACTTGGGTCCATTTTAGGGAGGTATTCTTCGAGTCGTACTTCCCTGGTACTACTAAAAATGCTAAAGCGGTAGAATTTTTGAATTTGACTCAGGGGCACTTGACGGTCTAGAAGTACCTAGCCAAATTCATAGAGCTATCTTGGTTTGCCCTATACGTGGTGCCAGATGAGGAGAAGAAGGTGATGAGATTTGAGGAAGGCTTGAGACAAAGTATTTATGAGTATGTGGTGGCATTATAGGTTTATAATATTTCAAAATTAGTGGATAAAACCATAGTGATTGAGACTAGCCTGCAGAGAGGTGCTGGAGTACAGAGTTAGAGGAAGAGGCCTATGCTTCCTGATTTTAGGGTAGGTACCAGTCAGGGTTAGTAGAGGAGATATGATGGGGGCCAGTGGCAAGTAGTGGGATACCGAGCTCCTCAGGGTGATCCAGCACCCCTTATTTGTACTACGTGTGGTCGGAGGCATCAGGGGGAGTGCCGAGTTGGGTTGAATGTCTGCTATCGGTGTGGTTAGCCTGGCCATATTGCAAGAGACTTTTGAGTGCCACCAATTAACACACCTGATCCTAATCGCTACTAGGGAAAAAATCAAGCACCCCGAGGCAATTGGAAGAGGAACACCGCTCCAGTGCGGGTATATGCATTGACACCGGGAGATGCAGAGGCGGCCGGCGACGTGGTGATAGAATCATTTTTGTGTTTTCAAATAAAATTGTTGTTTTATTTGATTCAAGGGCCACCTATTCTTTTTTATCTCTGGGGTATGTTAAGTTATGTGGGTTTGAAACTCAGATGTTAAACACTAAGTTATTAGTAGCCACACTGATAGGGTTAGTGGTGATATGTAAAAGGATGCTCCGAGACTGTATAGTGGCTATTCAGGGAAAATTGCTACCAGCTGATCTAGTAGTATTTGACATGCATGAGTTTGACATGATTTTGGGAATGGATTGGCTAACCGTTAATTATGATAGTTTCAATTGTCATAAGAAAGAGGTAATATTCAGACCTCTAGGGGAGCAGGAGTACAGATTCGAAGGGTCGTGTATGCATTCTCCACCATAGATTTTATCAGCTATTCAGGCAAGGAGACTGCTTCTAGAGGGATTCCAGGGGTATTTGGCTTGCGTGAAGGAAGCCCCTGAGGGAGGGTTAAATTTTGAGGATATACCAGTTGTGAGAGAATTCCCTGATGTATTTTCAAAGGAGTTACTTAGATTGCCTCTCGATGGTGAGATTGAATTTGCTATTGACTTACTTCTAAGGACAGTGCTGATATCTAAAGCTCCTTATAGAATGGCTCCAGTTGAATTGAAAAAATTAAAGGAGCAGTTATAGGAATTACTAGATAAGGGGTTTATTAGATCAAGTGTTTCCCCTTGAGGAGCGCCAGTTCTTTTTGTAAAGAATAAATACGAGACAATGAAGATGTGTATCGATTACAGGGAGGTAAATAAAGTAACAGTTAATAACAAGTATCCTATTCCCCATATTGATGATTTTTTTTATCAGTTCGAGGGAACACAGGTCTATTCAAAGATTGATCTTCGTTTCGGGTACCATCAAGTAAAGGTCAAGGCAGATGATGTTTCAAAGACAGCGTTCTGAACTCGGTATGACCATTATGATTTTTTGGTTATTCCTTTCAAATTGACCAATGCTCCTACTGTATTCATGGACCTGATGAAAATTTTTTTCTATGAATACTTGGACCAGTTTGTAGTTGTTTTCATGGATGATATTCTGGTCTATTAGAAGAGTTTTGAGGAGCATGAAAATTATTTGAGGATGGTACTACAAGTGTTGAGGGAAAGGAAGTTGTACGTTAAATTCAAGAAGTGTGAATTTTGGCTAAAGGAAGTTACATTCCTTGGACATGTGATCTTTAAGGATGGTATCTCCATAGATCGAAGCAAGATGGAGGCAGTAATTGATTGGGCGAGACCGAAGAATGTGTAGGAGACTAGGAGTTTCTTGGGTCTGGCAGGATACTACTGACGATTTGTGGAGGGTTTTTCCAGACTATCGGGTCCTCTAACGTGGCTAGCAAGAAAAAAAAAAAAAAAATGAGGTTTGAGTGGATCGATGATTATGAATAGAGTTTTCAGGAATTGAAACAGTGACTCGTCACTGCATCGGTTCTGTCTATTCTATTAGGAGATGGTGTATGTGTGATATACAGTGACGCATCTCAGAGGGGACTCGGGTGTGTCTTGATGCAGTATAGGAAGATCATTGCATACGCTTCTCGAAAACTTAAAGAATACAAAAAGAACTATCCGACGCATGATTTGGAGTTGGCTACAGTGGTTTATGCATTAAAAATTTGGAGGCATTATCTGTATGAGGGAAAGTGTGAACTATTCATAGATCATAAGAGTTTGAAGTATTTCTTCACGTAGAAGGAGTTAAATATGAGGTAAAGGAGATGGATGGAATTTATAAAGGATTACGACTGTACCATAAGTTACCACCTAGGAAAGGCTAATGTGTTAACTGATGCCTTGAGCCGGAATTCGGGAAGTGCCTTAGTATCAGCAGTGGTGATGCAACATCAGATTAGAATAGACTTAGAAAGACTTGCTGTGGAACTAGTAGAGGGAGATCACCAGGCATTCTGTTGACTTTGGTTTATTCCTAAGAGGGGGGGGGGGGGGGTGAATTGGGTATTTAAAACTTCCTAGTTTAATTTCAGTTCCACAAACAGTATTTCCCAACCTAGGGCCTATCTATGCAATTCCAAATGCGCAGATAAATATAAAGTGTGGAAATTAAGTTATGCACAGCATTCACAGACTATTGAAAGTAACATACATGTGCAGTAAATAAATTGCAGAAATATAAATTGCACACATGATATGTTATTGGGGTTCGGCCAATATTGCCTACGTCCCCGCCTCAGCTCGCAAGCCCGAGGATTATCATTATTGTTCACTTAACAGGTGGAGCTGCATCGATTACAACCAGGTCAAATTCCTAGGGCTAATCTCAAACTTTACAAACTCTTCCTGCGGGGAGTTGAAGGCCCTAGGTCAAATTTACAGGGCTGATCCCAACTTGATCTTTATGGGCTAGATCAAACCTCCTTAGGCCACGCTTGGAATACAATCAAATAAACTTTTTAGTACAATGAAAAGTGCTTCTGACACAAGCAGATTTGTACAACAATTCAGCACAATATAATCAATGCACACCAATAATGTAAGAACTATAAGCTCAATGGTGTATGTGTGCAATCAATACTCAGAATAATGATTATCTCAAATCAAGCACAAGAGTGTATCTACAAGCTAATCTTTGAAACTATGTAAAGATAAAAATATCAATCACAATTTTAGGGTTTCAAAGATTTGTATCAAGAATAATCATAATATCTCAAAAATATTTTCTCGATATCAAAGCACAAAAAGATATTCAAAAATAGGCTTGTAAAAAATATTTTTTCACACATAAAAATACAAGAACAATGAGTCTTGCAATAATAATGCAAAGACTCACTTAGCTATAAGGTTTTCTTACACATAGATTTATTAAATAAAATCGGTGGAAAAACCTAGCTAAACCCTTCAATCTGAAAATCAAATATGCAATAAATCAAAGAGGGTTTTTAGTACACTAGAACAATTAATAAACACTCACAGGCTTGATTTCTTAAAAGAATGATAGTATATGAGTGTATAGGGTGTGTATGAAGAAATAGGGCTTAGGAAATTTTAGAGGATTTTTTCCTTAATCAATGTGCTATTTTTTTTAATTAAAGCAAATGAGCTCCTATATATAGACATGCCCAATTTTATAACCGTTGGGGACACATAGGGTATTATTAAATTTGTTTAAAAAATGTTTAGAAAAATTAACCCTGTTTTACTCCTCTTAATCGCGGTAAAAAATTGACTAACCCAAGAGTTTCGGGTGGCTAACCTGAGATTCGGTCGCCTGAACAGACACATGAGAAAAAGTACGTTTTTGAAGTTCGGGTTCCTGTGAAAGAGGACGATTTGCTAAACCTAGGCAATTTTCCAAAAGGCCGTGGTTCGGTCGCCTGGTATCAAGTTTGGTTTACCGAACTTGAACATTCGGTAGTCCGAGGCAATTTTGAACATAAAGGTTCAGGCTGCTGAGTTGGTGGAAAAGGTGAGCGTACGAGTTTGGTTGATCAAGGACGGTGAAGTCCTTTTTAGTTCCGTCACCCAAAGTCAGGTCAACTATTTGACCATTCAATAGTTCAGTCGACTGAGGTGTTTTGAACACCAGGGTTCGGTCGGCCGAAACCTTACCACTTTACCCCTTTAATATCCTATTTCAATTCAGTTGTTTCCCTTGAGAGTATATGTGATTTTGGGGACTATCCTAAGTGCAAGTGCAAGGACCTAGGGTCTTGTCTAAGGTTTTAGGCATTTTAACTTAGCTTAAAAAACCTGACGTCGGTTGACTGAAGTCTTGTCTAAGGTTTCTTGATTTCCAAGTGATTTGTAGGGACCTAGGGTCGTTCTAAGGTCTTTGAGCTTATTAGTTCCTACATGCATGATATGCATTCATTATTACATACCTTTCCGATATTACTATTATAAACCCGAATTAAACTTAATATACAATTACAACAAGTGAATCTTCTGGGTCTTCTTTTGCCTTTGAGTCATCATGTGCCATCATACGATCTTACTAATATGGACCTGCACACAAACTTGATAAACATTAAATACCAGAGCATTTGTCATGATCAAAATAGGATATGACCTATAATGTCAACACATTTATTGCTAATTTGGTGCTTCAGCCAACTTTGTTGGAAAGAATTAAGATTGCACAGATGTAAGATGCAAAATTGGTAAGGATCAGGGATAAAGTGCAGAGTGGACAAAGAGCTGATTTTGATATCTCAGATGATGGTGCTTTGAGGTTTTTGTACCAGAATGTGTGTACCCGACAACGCTAAAACTAAAAGGACCATTTTGGAATAGGCGCATCATTTTTTGTATATGGTTCATCTAGGAAGCATGAAAATGTACAGAGATTTGCGGCAATCCTTTTGGTGGAGCAATATGAAAAGGGCAATAGCCCAATATGTAGAACAGTGTTTGAACTATTAACAGATAAAGGTTGAGCACCAGAGGCCAGTAGGATCATTGCAACCACTTCATATTCCAGAGTGGAAGTGGGAATACATCTCCATAGACTTTGTCACAAGATTGCCACCAGCACAGCATAGGAAAAATTCCATATGGATCGTTGTGGATCGATTAATGAAGACTGCCCATTTTATTCCTATTAAAGTTAATTACTCCATAGGTAGATTAGTAGAGCTGTATATACAGGAGGTAGTCAGATTGCATGGAGTGCCTATGTCCATTGTTTTTGACTAGGATCCACATTTCACGTCTTAGTTTTGAAAAAGCTTACAGAGAGCTTTAGGATCCCAGTTGGCTTTTAGTACGACCTTTCATCCTCAAACCAATGGATAGTTAGAGAGGACCAAACAGATACTGGAGGATATATTGCGGGTATGTGTGTTAGATTTTGGTGGCAGCTGGATTTAGTATTTATTGCTAGTGGAGTTTGCTTATAACAACAGTTATGAGAAGAGTATTGAAATGACACCGTATGAAGCACTATTTGGTCAAAGGTGCCAAACTCCACTATACTGGGATGAAGTGGGTGAAAGACAGATTTTAGGGTCAGAGATTGTACATCGGACTTATGAAAAAATCAAGCTTATCTAGGAAAGAATTAAAACAACTCAGAGTCGACATAAAAGCTACGTAGGCACCCGCCGACAAGTGCTAGAATTTGGTGTAGGAGATAATGTGTTTTTGGGAATTGCACCAATGAAAGGGGTGATGAGATTCGGGAAGAAGGGTAAGCTTAGACTTAGGTACATTGGGCTGTTTGAGATTTTGGAAAGAATCAGTCTAGTTGCCTATAGGTTGGCGTTACCCCCAGCATTATCCAGAATCCACGATGTATTTCATGTATCTATGTTGAAGAAATACGTTCTAGATCCATCACATATTATAAGTTATAAGGCACTAGATCTTAGGGATACTCTATCCTATGATGAAGTGCCTGTCCAGATTCTAGATCATAAAGAACAAGAACTACGCACCAAGAAAATCTCACTGGTAAAGGTACTCTGGAGGAACCATGAAGTTGAGGAAGCCTTGTGGGAGTTAGAGGAGGAGATGTGTCAAAAATATCCACATCTGTTTATTGGGGCCCAACATTAGCTGAAAAGGAAATAATGGTTCACGTAAGGATTGTTGTATCTAAATAAGGTTTTGTGCAGGTTAAGTAGTATAGGTGTATTTAATTGTAGATCTTCATGTAATAGTTTGTGTTTTCAATGGTGTTGGGAGAGTTTTCTTTTGAATATTTGTAATCTCCTAGAACCGTATATGTAACTACGATATTCCTCCACCATAAGTGAGGGTGATTAATAAAATTTTGGTGGTTTCTTTTAAATGATGATAAAAGTACTGGATAGCAAATTTCAAGGATGAAATTTTTTATATGGAGGGAAGGATGTAAAGACTCGGAAAATAGTGATTAATGAAATAATAAAGAAAATAGGAAAAGTGGTTTGGTGAAGACCAAACCATCGACGGTTAGGGGTGAGCTCAGAAAATCGTTGACAGTTTTAAGTTAGTGCGGCCAAGTAAAGGTGAAACAATAGAAATGGTTTGGTTAAAAAGGTCACACTTTCAATGGTTTCCCCTACGCCAGCAAGCCTATATAGGTCATGCAAGTCATTTTATTTTAAGAAAACAAAACTCTCTCTCTCTCTCTCTCTCTCTCTCTCTCTCTCTCTCTCTCTCTCTCTCTCTCTCTCTCTCTCTCTCTCTCTCTCTCTCTCTCTCTCTCTTTTCTCTTAGGGATGCGGCATCACTACTGTCTCTCTTCGGATTTCCTCCTGAAACAAGCCCGAATAAGCTAAAACACATTATTTTGGGATCCCGGTGACGATTCTTTATAGGTTAACCGAAGCAGATTTGCGGGTTGAGGATTCTAGGAACCACTCCAAAACCGGGTAAGGAAATGTTTTCCAAGTTTAACTAATTATTGGAAGAGTATGGGCATATGAGTATTAAAATAGTAAATATTTTGGGGATTAGCTGATTGAGTTAGGATATATGGATACAGGGTTTGTGTTAGTGCTGCAGGCACAGTTTTGGGATCCCTGCAAGCATAGTTTTGGGATCCCTGCAGGCATAGCTCTAGGATACAGGTAAGGGGAATAGTTTATGTTAGGAATTTTCAGAAATTTAACTGATTGAAATATAGTATGAGATTTTTGAGTAATACATAAATATGATTTCCTGAGTATACAGATTTGTGGGAATGGAAACTTGAAATGATATATGTATGTTTAAGAAAATTTGGGTTATTGGGTTGAGTATTATACCAATATTTTTAGAAGAATATTATAGTATAAGTTATCACTCAGTTTGTGTGACATGAGTATGAAAGCAATGTATAATTATACTTGTTAGTTTTTATGGTAAAGTATTTATAGACAGAAGTATGGTTTTATATAGTATTAAAGTAAAATAGTGTTTTATACAAAGCTACAATATGACAAAGTATTATATAGATTTTTATACAGATTTTATACAGAACTTTACATAATATTACAGAGTCTTTTATAGGACTATAGTATAGAGCTTTACCCAGTATTACAACATCCTTTATAGGACTATAGTACATAGCTTTACACAGTATCATAATGTCCTTTATATGACTATAGTACAGAGCTTTACACAATATTACAATGTCCTTTATTGGACTACAGTACAGAGCTTTACACAATATTACAACGTCCTTTATAGGACTACAAAAGAGTATTTTATACAGCATTACGGTATTTCAGATATTTTGTATAGATTTATAGTATGAAAGATTACACTAATTTGTGAAATGAAATTATGTTATTATATTATTTTGGAAATCACATTATATGGTTTTAGAACCCTGATGGACCATAGCTAGGCACGATACCATAGCCCATAGTTACCAGTGCAGCCACACTTCTCAAATAGAGTGTTGGTGGTATACAGTCGATTGTGCCATAAAAGTGTAGAGTTACCCCCTGGAGTCCAGACCAGTTGGGTAGACCAATCGTACTCATAGTCATAGTTACAGATACAGATATAGTTGACTTAGCCTCGTTGGGCAAACCACGGTTAGATCCAGCCTACAGGCCGCACAACCCAGATCATGCGGGGTTAATACATGACATTATTGTTTATCCATCTGGGGCAGTTCTTTTATGCATATATGCGTATTTACTTATACAGAGTTATTGCTTTATATAGAGTATGATGAAAAAGGAAAGTAAGTAATTTTGAAATATATTTGTATATACGTGTTTACAGTTTTACATGATTTCACAGTGATAGAAAAGGTAAATAATGATTGTATTTTGGAATGCTGAAACTTATAATGCCACAAACTAATAATAACTGATTCATACTTACTGAGAGGTGTCTCACCCAAGAATTTAGACATTTTAAGAGATCCATATAGACAAATGGAGCAAACTCTGAGGTAGAGGAGGAGGTGTTGGTACAATCTTAGATTCAGGGTAAGTGTTTGAGTTGGAAGATATGTTTTGTATAACCCCTAGGACGTTTTATGGATTTTTGGGGACGTGCGTGTATGTTTATGGAGATAGTAGAAGTCTGGTATTGTATATAAGGTTCAAGTATGTTATGTTTTCATTGCATAGATAATATGTATATATATGGACAGGTATATCCCTGACGCCCCACTTTTGATTTGGGTTGATTATGTGAATGTTATAGTTGGTATTTGAGTAGACATATTTCTATATTTATATTTACAGCTAAAAAAAATAATAACATTATAGAGCAGAATTTTTGGGTCGTGACAAGAATCTTGGGTTTTTGTTTCGAAGCCTGGAAGCAGGAATCCATTAACGATCTTTAGTGATTTTCCTGCAACGACGGTTTTAGGAAAATTATGGCAAACCATTGATGCTCTTTGTTTCTCAGTGGATAGACTTGAATTTGAGACGTTAGTTGGTTGGAGAGGTTAAAATTTCTTTGGATTAGAGGTTTGGTCCTTGAAATGGTTAAAGTGTAGAATTAAAAAAAAAAGAGGGTTAGTGAAGGTTTTCGGGCCAAACCATCAACGGTTTTGTGTGGCTGGTGCAAACCTTAGACGGTTTCCTCAAAACAGCTTCTTGAGATCTTAGGTTTTCCATCGACGGTTTCAAAGGTTTCAGAAAAACTGTCGACAGTTTTGTGTCTAAGTTTCATGTTAATGCTTATATTGAAAATTTAAAATGTTAAATTATTTTCTTACTTAGATAATAGTATCCGTCACATTAAGATATTGAAATTATAAGATTGTTTCTGTCCTATTTTCAGGATGGACCCTAGAAATAATAACGTGAATGCTGGAGGTAGTAGCCATGTGGGGGCTTCTTGCTCGGGTGCCAGTGACTCAGATCAAGTCCTATGTAACGTGGCTTAGTAGGTTATGGCAAAGATAGCATGAAGTTAAAGGGAGTTGGGTTGCCCGCCAGTAGATCAGGGCTACACCATAAAGCAGTTTACCCGGATGAATCCCCCGGCTTTTCCAGGAAGTGTCAACCCGATTATACTACATTGCACTCACGAGCAGAAAGTTCTCTCTGCAACATTTAAGCTGACGGGTGAGACCAAGCGATGGTGGTCAACGGTGAAGCTCTTGGAGGAGTAGAGGCTAGTACCCATAGCACTGACCTAGGGACGTTTTAAAGAAATCTTTTTGAAATGTTACTTCCCCCCCTTCGTTAGAAATGCTAAGATGAAGGAGTTTCTGAATCTGACCCAAGGTCATCTGACAGTGCCACACTATGCTGCTAAGTTTGTGGAGCTGTCCCGTTTCACCCAATTTATAATCCTAGATGAGTTTAAAAAGGCGTAGAGGTTTGAGAGAAGGCTGAGACAGGAAATATATAAGTAGGTGGCGCAGAGGTTTGAGAGAGGGCTAAGACAGGAAATATATGAGTATGTGGCAGTTTTGCATGTGCGGGATTTTTCAAAGCTGGTGGATGAAGCCACTATAACAGAGACTAGTTAATAGAGGGGTATAGGAGGACAGAGTCAGAGGAAGAGGCCCACGTCTCTTGGATTTCAAGCAAAAACCAGCCAGGGTCCATGGGGGAGGCATGGTAGAAGTGGAGGCCAGAGACGGGAGATGGGGAATCATGCATTACAGGGAAACCCATCACACCCTATCTACCCTAGATGAAACAGGAGATAGTTAGGTGAATGCCAAGTCATGGCGATTATCTGCTATCGGTGCGATAGACCTAGCCATATTGTACGAGATTTCCGTATGCCGTTGAATCATATGCCCACTCCTAATCGCTACCGGTGAAACAACCAAGCACCCCAAGGCAATCAGCAGAGGAATACTGCCCTAGTGCGGGTTTATGCACTAGCACCAGGAGACGCAGAGGCGGCAGGCGATGTGGTGATAAGTACCATTTCTATTCTGTCATATAAAGTTGTTATTTTTTTTGATTCAGGGTGACTCATTCATTCATAGCGTGGGAGTTTATTAAGTTATGTGGGATAGAAGTTCAGCCATTGGATGTTGATTTATCAGTGGCTACACCAATACAAGCCATAGTGGTGTGTAGGAGAATACTTAGGCATTGTCAATATTCAAGGGAGGTCACTGCTTGCTAATTTGGTGATCCTCGACATGCATAGGTTTGAGGTAATCTTGGGGATGGACTGATTGGTTGCCAACTATGCTAGTATTGACTGTTATAAGAAAGAGGTAGTTTTCAGATCTCCAGGGGAGCAGGAGTACCGATACGTTGGGACATGCATGTGCTCCTCATCGCAGATGTTATCAGCTATTCAGGTGAGGAGATTGCTTCTGAAGGGATGCCAGGGGTTATATGGTCTGTATGAAGGAAGTGCTAGAGAAGGGATTAAAGTTGGAAGATATTCTGATAGTGAGGGATTTTCCTGATGTGTTTTTGAAGGATTTGTTGGGATTGCCTCCCAATCATGAAGTCAAATTTGTGATTAATCTACCTCCAGGGATGACGCTGATCTCTAAGGTTCCGTGTAGAATGACTTCAGCGAAATTGAAAGAATTAAAAAAACAGTTGCAGGAACTACTGGACAGGGGGCTTTATCAGGTCTAGTATGTTACCCTAGGGAGCACCAGTGCTTTTTGTGAAAAATAAAGACGGGTCGATGAGGATATGTATCGACTATAGGGAGATATATAAAGTGACGATTAAGAATAAGTATCCTCTTCCTCACATTGATAATTTGTTTGACTAGCTCCAGGGAACACGAGTTTTCTCTAAGATTGATCTTCGATCCGGGTATCATCAAGTGAAGGTTAAGGAAGAGGATGTTCCAAAAACTGCGTTCCGAACTCGGTATAGCCATTTTGAGTTCCTAGTTATGCCTTTTAGATTGACGAATGCTCCTGCTGTATTCATGGACCTGATGAATAGGGTCTTCCATCAGTATCTGGATCAGTTTGTTGTGGTTTTTATTGAAGACATTCTGGTAAATTCAAGGAGCCTCGAGGAGCACGAGTACCATTTGAGGGTAGTTCTTCAGATGTTGAGAGAAAGGAAGTTATATGCCAAATTTAAGAAGTGTGAATTCTAGTTGGAACAGGTCACATTCCTCGGGCATGTGGTATCCAGAGGTGGTATTTCTGTAGATCCAAACAAGATAAAGGCAGTAGTGGACTGAGTTAGACCGAAAAATGTCCACGAAACTAGGACTTTCTTGGGATTGGCAAGATACTATACCCGATTTGTGAATGGATTTTCTAAGTTATCAGGCCCTCTGAAAAAATTGACCAGGAAGAATGTAAGATATGAATGGACAAATGAATGCGAGTAGAGCTTCCAAGAGTTAAAGCAGCGACTTATCATTGCACCAGTTCTTACAATCTCTTCAGGAGAAGGGAGTTTTGTAGTCTATAGTGTTGTATCTCAAAAAAGACTCGGATGCGTGCTGATGGAACATGGGAAAGTTGTAGCTTATGCTTCTTAGCAACTCAAGGAGTATGAGAAGAATTATCCGACACATGATCTGGAATTGACAGCGGTGGTTTATGCGTTGAAAATTTGGAGGCACTATTTATGGGGGTAGGTGCGAGATCTTCACAGATCATAAAAGCCTTAAATACTTTTTCACGCAAAAGGAGTTAAATATGAGGCAGAGGAGGTGGCTAGATTTGATTAAAGATTATGAATGTACCATCAATTACCACCTAAGGAAAACTAATGTGGTAACTGATGCATTGAGTTGTAAGTCAGAAAGTGCATAAGTATCAACAATAGTAATTCAACATTAGATTAGGATGGATTTAGAAAGATTGGGTGTGGAATTAGTAGAGGGAGATCACTAGGCACTCATCGCCAATTTGGTAATTTAGCTCACTTTACATGAAAGAATTAAAGCTGCTTAGATGAAAGATGTGGAATTGGTAAAAATTCTGAATAAAGTACAGAGTGGAAAGAGGACGTATTTTAATATCTTAGATGATGGAGTGTTGAGATTTTGTTCCAGACTATGTGTACATACTAATGTTGAGATTAAAAGAACTATCTTGAAGGAAGTGCATCATTGCCTTTATACAGTGCACCTAGGAAGCACTAAGATGTATAGGGATTTACGAGAGTCTTTTTGGTGGAGTAATATGAAGAAGGAAATTGCCGGATACATGAAGTAGTGTTTGACATGTTAGTAGGTGAAAGTTGAGCATTAGAGACCGGCAGGACCATTGCAACCACTTCACATTTCCGAATGGAAGTGGGAGCATATTTCTATGGATTTCGTCACAGGGTTACCACTAGTTCTTTATCGACCGGATGCCATTTGGGTAGTCGTTGACTGATTGACGAAGACTGCTCATTTTCTTCCCATCATAGTTAAATACTCCATGAGTAGATTGGCGGAGCTATATATACAGGAGATAATCAGACTGCATGGTGTGCTAGTGCCCATTGTTTCTAATCGAGACCCCCGGTTCACATCTCAATTCTGGAAGAGTTCACAAGGAGTTTTGGATTCTCAACTGACATTCAGCACAACATTTAATCCTCAAACCAATGGACAAATAGAGAGAACAATACAAGTAGAGAACCGAAAAAATAATAAATGAAAATGATAAAGAAAAGAATTATAAAAAGGGGCATCAGTAGGAATTCATCGACGAACCTAGGGTCTTCATCGACGAATGTCCTTCTAAGTCTCGTCGATGAAATACAAGTGTGTCATTAATGAGGAGATACCGAAAGGGGAAAAATTTTAGACTCTAAAATCTTCACCGATGAACACAATGGTTTCATCAATGAACTTCCTTCTTTGGTTCATCGACGACTCCACGTGTTTTGTCAACGAAGCCACGTGGACAACTGCCTATATATGGCCAAAAATCATATTTTTGGCCAGAGTTTCATTTCCTCTCTCATTTTCTCTCTCTACCTTCGGCCCTTCCTCCTTTTCTCTTTAAATCTAGCTATGTTTTACCCCACTTCAACGATCGAAGGTTACCACATTGATCCTGACATGATTCTTTACAAGGTAGCTAGAGCAGATTGTTGATTTGGTGTTTTTGGACACTATCCCAAAATTAGGATAAGTAAGTTATTTTTGGGTTTATGTGGTTATTTGGGATTTGTGAATCCAGGAAATGTGTTAGATGGTAATATACTAGGGTTTAAGTTGATTGAACTAGGGTTAATGCAATTTCAGGGTTTGGAGTTCTGGACACCATAGCATGGTTTAGGATTTCAAAAGGCTTTTCAGGAAATAGGTAAGGGGATAGAGTAGGTAAGATATTTTTATAAAATTTATTATTGAATATATAGTATTTAATTCAGTAATTATGTATGTGATTAGTATAGTTTTTGGGAATAGTGATGTTGAACTGAGGAAACCTTGATTTCAGATTTAATATTATTTTGGAAGTAAATATGTTTTTTCCAAGCCAAATAATATAATATAGTAGTACTCACTTGTGTGGCATGAGTATAGATAATTTTACTATAGACTTATATCATGTTAGAATATTTTACGTTTTCACAGAACAAGCATGATTTGACAATAGTTTTAGAAAGATGATAATCAGTATAGAAATTAAGATATTTTCAATATATTAATTCAGCCGGCGCAGATGCCGTGATAATGGTGTAGATGTCGTGATAATTCAACCGGCACAGATGCCGTGATTAGTTTTAATATGACAATATGTATTCAGAAATTATGAAATGAGAAGTTTCTATACAGAAATACGTGTAAGTTAGATTTTACTTAGAGATTAGAAAATGATATTTATTAATAGAAATATTATGTGGAATGTATTGTATAATAACAAAACCCAGATGGTTTACGTATGTTATGAGCATGGTACCGTTGCTAACTAGCCAGATCCGACAACGTAACCCTTGTGTGCTGACCTGAGAAGTGTTGTGGGGAGTAGGATGGGCAGACTAGGTGGGTGTATAGCCGACAGTGCAACCACACTATTTAGGAAGTGTGGATCGGAGGCCTATTAGCTCGAAGTATAGCGGAGAGTAGGATACTCACTGTGTACCGACCCGGGAAGTGTTGCGGGGAGTAGGATGGGTGGACCAGCCAAAGTTAAGTCTAGCCCATGGGCCGCACAACCCGAATCATGTGGGGTTAATTCATGATAGAAAGTTATCCATCTAGGGTATGATTTCAGTAATATATAAATTTAACAGATGATTTAAATGATACGAAATTTATCATGATATAGTATGCTTATGTTTAAAAGTACAAATTTCCACGTGTTATTAGTTACAACTTAATATATTACAGTTATATTACTTGCAGTATATGTTTATAACACGATAAAACTCATGTTGCCACATACTGATATTAGTCTATCTCCCTTACTGAGAGTTGTCTCACCCCAGCATTACAAACATTTCACGAAACCTCGATAGACAAGGGGAGCAAGCTTCGTGATAGAGGAGTTCGTTGGTACTACCCCAGTTGTAGGGTTAGTAGTCGAGTTGGAATCAATATGGATTTTTGGGGTATATATGTGTATATGTGGAAACAATAAAACTTTGGTTTTGTATATAAGTTAAGCATATTATGGTTTCTGCTTTTTAGATGACATGTATATATAAATAGGTAAATTCCCAGTACCTATGGGTATGGGTTAACTTTGACTATGTTTTATGATATCAAAGTATTATTTGTATGCTGAAAAAGAAAAATAAAAAAATATAACAGATATTGGGGTTGTTACAGTTTGGTATTAGAGTTTAGGTTGCTAGGTTTTGTAGACTTTAGGGTATAGTGGAAACAATACCAGAGTATAGGAATAAATTTTGGAAAGGATAGTATATGAGGTTAATCAAAATTTTAGTGATTTTATATTAGGAAGTTAAGATGAGGATTTTGGGTTTTGTTTCGCAATTAGGGAGCAAGATTTCCATAGTGGTTTCTGTGTCTTTTCTTAGGTGACGATTTCAGGAAAGTCAAAGTAAACTATTGTCAGGTTGTGTTTCTAAATTTTTGGACAGAATCTTAGATTGAAAATAAGGACGTTAGGTTACTTGATGATATGAGATTTCAGTTAAATAAATATAATAATTATGTTATGAAGATAGGGTCCTTAGATTTCATTTATTATCTTTTCAGGATGGACCCTGGGGGTAGCAGTGCTCGCACCAGTAGAAATGATGGTGTAGGGCCCTCTAACATGTGCGGCGATGATTCAGATGTAGTTCTGTGTAGTGTAGCTCAGCAGGTTATGGCTGAGATTGCACGAAACTCTAGGGAGCAGGGAGGCCTATCAGTAGGCCAAGGCTGCACTATAGAACAATTCACCAAAATGAAGCCTTCGGCTTTTTCAAGGAGTATAGACCCGATTGCAACGGAGAATTGGGTACAGGAAATGGAAAAGATACAGACTGTATTGCACTGCACCGATGAGCAGAGAGTAATATATGTGACCTTCAGACTGATAGGGGAGGCTGAGCATTGGTGGTCAGCGGTGAGACTCCTGGAGGAGCAGATACCGGTACCTATAGCTTTGACCTGAAGCCGATTTAAAGAGATATTCTATGATTGATATTTTCCTGCCACCACTTAAGAAGCAAAAGTGGAGGAGTTTTTGAACTTGACCAAGGGGCATCGAATAGTCCAGCGGTATGCAACAAAATTTATTAAACTATCTCGCTTTGCCCTATAAATCATTCCTAATGAGGTGAAGAAGGCAAGGAAATTTGAGAGAGGCTTGAGGTAGGAAATTTATGAGCAGGTGGTAGTGTTGAAGGTGCAAGATTTCATCGAGCTACTGAATAAAGTAGCTATGGCAAAGGTGAGTAGGCAGAGGAGTGCTGAGGTGTAGGGCTAGAGGAAGAGACCCACATCTCTTGGATTTCAGGTTGTTGACCTTATAGGTCACGCCCGGTTTTGATTATGACAAGTACTCATTGTTAAGATCAAGATGTGCACAAAGCAAGCAAAGCCTGAAGACCAATACCTATTCAACGTTGTAATATATTTCATTTAATTGGTCTGTAATAGTAACTAGGGCTCTGGTTTGTAATAAGCTCACACACACATCACATGTATGATAATACGTAAGTTCAAACAAACCGTGAATGAGAAAGGACCTTAGAAAAATCTCGGTCGACCAACACCAGACTTTTTTGGTGTCTTAATTTTGGACATAAATGACCCTAAGACACACACATTTGCATATATGTTTGTTAGGCACTTGAATAGGGTTTGTATGTTTCAAAATGGGACCGGAATGCACACTTGGTGCACTTTCGGTCGACCAAACCAGGCCTGTGTCAACAGTTGACAAAGGCCTTGGTCGATTTTTACCGTAGTTAAATATTTTTTAAATAAGGTTAAAATGCTTTAAACATCATTAAACTTCCCTAATAATACCCAATAGGTCCCCAACGGTCATATTTTCTCCTATGCCTATATATATGAGATCATTTGAGAAAATTAGTAAGGGTTTTAGCTATTTTGATTAAGGGAGAATTCTCTGAAAATCCAAAAGCCTATACTACTCATTTTTTAGCCTCATTCACTCAAGCTTACCCTCTATTAGTGTCTAAATCATTCGTAAGTGGATTGAGTATCTATTTGCAAAGGTTTACTCTCCTTGTTCTATTTGATAGATACGATTTTATTTGAGAGTAAAACCTAAGGATTCTTAGGGGACTTTATTGATAAGTCTATCCTAAGAAGACTTTGATAGATTTTCTAAGCTTGCACCTTCATTGCAAGATCTTGAGAAGATTGTATTTGTTTTTGGTTGCAAAATATTTTCAAAAATACCTTCAAATATCTAGTGTGCTTTATCTTGATAAATATTTTAAAGAGATATTTGTTTGTGTGAGAAAAATATTTGTTGCAATATTCATTGATTCATATCTCTAGTTGAATACAAAGGTTGAACCCTTTTTGCAATCCAAGCATATACTTTATTTGATACTTACATGCTTGAAATACCCTGCTGATTCAAATACTTAAGACTTGTCATCTTTGTGTGAACTTATTGGCTAAATATCTTGTGATACAAAGATTTCTTGTTTGACACTCTCACGTATGCATTACACTGATAGAAAATAATTTTGAGAGTTGAACCATCTAGACCACATTGAGCTTACATATTGAGTCATATTGTGGTGTATGTTATTGTGTGCATTTGGGTACATATTTGCTTTACACGAAAGCATAATCACTGTACCATTTGATTGTAATACACATCTGTTGTATTTCCAGGCACGGGCCTGAAGAGGGAGACTAGCCTTGGAATAGTCCTGGATTGGCTTAGACCCGGTTAGGAAAGCTAGGTGCGTCGTCCTATTAAGGCGTGTATGTTGAGGTCAGCCCCACTAATTGACCTGGTTAAGGTTGAGGTCAGCCCTGTGTTAATTTGACCTGGTTGTAAACGGTGCTGCTCCACCCTTAAGTGAGCCTTTAGTGGAATCCTCGGGCTTGCGAGCTAGAGGCGGGGACATAGGCATAGTTGGCCAAACCCCGATAACATATCGTGTGTTCATTTACCTTTCCGTACTTTATATTGACCGCACGTATATGTTATTGTGTGAATGATGAGCTTGATTTAAATTTCTGCATATCTTATAGAACCGTGCATTTGGAATTATATAGATCGACCCTAGGTTGTTTTATACGAGTATTTTACTTAACCTAGGTAATAAAATTTAAAATTCCAATTCACCCACCCTCTTAGGAATACACCAATTCTAAAAATTGGTATCAGAGCCTTATTGCACTTGACTTAAACGTTTTTGCAAAAAGATGGCAATGGCTCACATTCGTGTATCCCCATTCAATAAGGGACAGTCACTTTCCAGTCCTCCAATATTCTGCGGTGTCAACTACACCACGTGGAAAGTTAGAATGATCATAGTTTTGAAATCTGTGGGCTGAAGAGTCTGGCTTATGATTGCTAAAGGAATATGTGCACAAATAAATGAAAATGATTTTAATATGATTAATTCTAATGTCATGGATATATTGCACTGTGCTTTAGAGACTAATATTTTAGTTGAGATTGTGGCATGTAGTAGTGCACAGGATATCTGGGATGAACTCAAAAGTAGATATGGAGAGTCCCAGGAGAATGAGACCACCACTCAGGAAGTGGTAAATAATAGGGCAATTATAGTAATAGTCGGTGAGGTATATGTTCCTATCTTTGCCTCCGTAGATGATTCTATTACTAAATGCTATGATGTACCTAATGCTGAATCATCTGTTGAATATTGTGATAGTTCTGTTATTAATGCACTTGGTGATTCTTATGTTGAATACTGGAATATATCACGCAATAATCCATGTGATGCATGCTGTGATGACTCTTGTTGAAAATCCTATGATATATTGTATGATGAGTCATCTATTGGCTCTAATGATAATACTGTGTGCATTGATTCATGTGAATGTTATAGTGATAAACTTTGTGATGAATCATGTATTGAATTTTACAATGAAAGCATGCTCTCACATATGGAACTAGAAAAGACCTCATTTAAAATGCATAGAGTTCTAGTTGAGATATCAAAAAGGAAAACATTTTTGAAAAATGAAATGAAAAGGTGGCAAAGCACTTAAATGATTTAAAAAAATATCAGGCTACTCTAGAAAGAAGAAAAATTGAGAAGCTTTTGAAAATTATCTACTCAGAAAGAAAAACCAAAGACTATCCTGAAATGATTTTCAAACCCACTTGTGAAAAGGATAACAATGATAAACCCTTGGAAGCTAAAAGGAAAAATATTTTTATAAAGGGTTCATGTTCTGTTTATCATATCCATAGTAATGCCTCAATGAGTAAAACTAGAATTTATAAGCATAATCTTTCACGTATATATAAAGTTTGCTTATATTGTATAAGAAAAGGGCACGTTTGGTTTAATTGTCTACTTAGATGTGCTAAAGGCTTAAACAAAGAAATGATGTGGGTTATCATGAAAGAAAACCCCGTAGGACCTAAGGAAAATCCAATTCAAATTGAAAATACATTTTTGTTATTCTTCCTTTGTTCCTAGGTGTAGGGGTTATGACAATTGTAGGATCTGGAAGTGATTGATGCTTAAAACGAATCCTTAGTATACATACTCACTATGCCATCTTGTTATACTAAGAAACCTTAGCCACTTCCATATGGACATGGCATGAACACCTGATATTTAATTCAAAATGCTTAACCCATGCTATCATGAAAATCACAAGTTTTAAGCATACTTTTGTTCATTGCATATAGTTGAGCTTTAGGGATCTAGTCTTGCATTATATCTTTCTACCCTAAATCTCATAGTCATGACCTAGTCATCACTTTAGGAATAAGCACTGCTCATTAAAATTTCATATTTATTGCGTGCTTATTAAAAGCCATCACTTTCAATCAAGATTAGAGGCAACCACTAAGGGATTCTCATTCTAAGTACTCCCTTTTGAACCAAAAATACAAAAATCCTTTAATCTTGGTTCATCTCATCTATGGGAAATCCCTGCAAACCATGATCTTATTCGGTACGGTTTCACCCATTCCTTAGTTTATATCCTTGCTTGTTATCATCTCTGAAGGATATTCTCTAGTCACCAAAGAGCATAGCTTAAGAAAAGCCTCATACTCCTTTGTGTTCGGTACCAAAATAGGTCAATAAGTTAATTCTTGGTACACACCTCATTTGAGAAAAATCTCTTCACCAAGAACCCCTAAGAATCATATCTATATTGTAATATATCAAATTTGGACCTTAGGGAGAACTTTGGATAAAAAATAAGGCAAAATCGAGAAAATCCACTATGCTCGGTCGACCAAGCATTGCAAGTATAAAGTACAACGGTTGATCGAATCATGTTGACTTTGACTCTTACGGTCAACCGGGCCCCAGTGAATGCATTTGCCACGGTCGACCAAAACTTTCGCTTTTCCCCTGGTCGACCAAATGTAGTCACTGTACACCCTTTCGGTCGATCAACCATCCTAGTTCATTTTCGCCTCGGTCGACCGAATAGTGTCGGTGCCTAGGGAATTTGAAGCATCGGTTGACCGTATCACATTCTGGTTGATCGAGCTGTGATCTATATATGTCCTCTCTTCATTTTTCAACTCATTTCTGCATAATTCTTGAGAGAGTTTCCATTTCCTCTTTGCATTTCCATTAATCCTAGCCTTACATCCTCACTACCATGGCCCATATTGAAGCCCATGATGTTGCACACGCGGAGGATGAGTATTTTCTCTTAGAGAGGTGCAAAGTCCAGTATATACGGGAGTTCCATCCTAAGGAGGCTATACTAGGTAAGATACTCGATTTAGACTTTATGAATCAGCACTTTAGAAATGTTATGGACATGTTTGAGTATCAAGGGTGGAGAACCTTTATCTCCTACCAGCCTAGGGGTCATTACCCAACTTATGTTAGGATGTTCTATGGCAATATGGGTAATGATGAAGACAGGTATTTCTCCCATGTATTGAGGACAGATGTGCGCTTTGACGCTCAGTATATCATGGACGTCCTCGACATTGACCGTGGAGACTTTAAGTGCCCCAATGTGGTAAACTCCTAGATTTTTGAGCAAGAATTTACAGTAGCCACATTCGTAAACCTGACCCTGTCTAACCCTGGCACTGCTAGCCAGAACCACCATCTACAGTACAGACAGTTCACCATAGAGGCTAAGATAGTGCACCACCTGATCAACTATAATGTCCTGTCCAAGGCGGGATCTAGGGTGCACGTATCATTTTTAGACTGCTTCATTATGTGGTGTCTTTTCGCTTGGAAGAAGTTAGATCTGCCCAGTCTAGTAATCCATTAGATGATGGCCAAGATGATTGGCCACCAAGTGATTATGCCATATGGAGGCATTCTGAACAAGCTGTTTAGAAACATTGGTGTCACGCGGTCAAATGTGGCTTCACTAAAGAGGAGACAACTTGCAGACATCTTCTCTGGCATGACTCTACGTTTGATGGGGTACGAGCTCATAGGGAATGTTTGGATGCCCTCTAGAGTAGCAGTAGCACAGGTAGAGGTCCTATAGGGGCCACCACAGCCTCCGCATCCATCAAATTTGGATCTTATGGCTGCCATCACTAGTTTATCTGAAACATTCATACAGTTTCGGGGATCAGTCCAGTTAGACTTATAGGACTTGGCATCGTCATCCGCTGCACTTTGGGAGGAGTTCCAGCAGCACCCCATCTCTACTGCTAGTCGCTTTACAGATTTGGAGCGGTCCATGACAGCTAGCTTCAGTGAATGACCGCATTCAAGAGATGCAGGATGAGAGGGACTGGATGACCATGACTTCGACTTCGATGCCGGTGATGGTGGTGATGGAGGAGAGGATGGAGGGGAGTTCTAGACTCCAGGATGGTCTGCAGATCAGATTATGTGGCTTTGTTTCATTTTATTTTATTAAATCTAGTATGTACTAAAAACAACTTATATGTTATTTCATTTTATTTTCTTTGTATTCTTTGGATTCTTATGGTACATTACCCTATTTGATTATGACATATATTGGCAGTACCTTGATTTGCGTATGCTAGTGTTTAAATGTGTATCTTATTAAAATGCATTAGTATAGAATGCCTACTGCATGGCGGATGCAGTTGTTGATTATTGCCTGCTGGTAGATGATAGGTTCTCGCATGCCTTACTCCTATGATACTGTATGGTTGAGAACTGTTTTTGTGTAGGTGAAATTTTTGGGAAATGTCATATTTACAGCCGATATGCTGCCGAAATTTCTGCAGATATTTGCTCAAAATATTTGGAACCTCCCTATATGTGCAATATGTCACAATTGACTCATTTACATTGAAATGTTACATCCCTTGGAGTTAATTATGCAAATATATATATATACATACATATATATATGTTTGAAGTGATTGTTTCATAACTTGCATACTGTTAGGGGGAGCTCTCTCATGGAAACTTTCCAAGTCTTAGCAAATAACTCTATTGTTGACTAATCCTTTTTCTTTAGACCTTGTGAAAGATAATTGATTGTGTGTTCGCTTCATACCCCTATTGCATGCTTATATTGTTTATCATCTATGTTGCACAACTTGTCTAAATGCATGCTCATATTGACATTCCATTTGCTTGATTGGACCATACTGAACTATTTGAGTTGTTGTGAATAATTTGGTAAGATATATTTCCATTCAAACAGGTTGCGCTTATATAGGTTTTCTTTTTGAAAGTTTGATTTACAAATGGCACTTTGCCAAAATTTTCAAAAACTCTTTCCAACATTATTCTTGTATAAATGTAATAATCACCCATTGCCTAAAATTTTAATTCCTATTGCACTTTTTTCTGTTGCCAAAAGGGGGAGATGCAAAGGGGCAAAATAATAGGTTTATTTAAAAATACATTGGATGCATATTGTGAGGGAGAGCCTTCTTGGGCTTAACCCTATTTTTGCCAATCGTATTTGTCATCATCAAAAAGAGGGAGAATGTTGACCTTATAGGTCACGCCCGGTTTTGATTATGACAAATACTCATTGTAACTAATGGGTGTTTGAGGTTTTGTGTAGGAACTAAGATTGTTAAGATCAAGATGTGCACAAAGCAAACAAATCCTAAAGACCAATCCCTATTCAACGTTGTAATATATTTCATTTAATTGGTTTGTAATAGTAACTAGGGATCTGGTTTGTAATAAGCTCACAAACACATCACATGTATGATAATACGTAAGCTCAAACAATCTATGAATGAGAAAGGACCTTAGGGTTCGGTTGATCGATGTCGGACTTTTTTGGTGTCTTAATTTTGGACATAAATGACCCTAGGACACACACATTTGCACATATGTTTGTTAGGCACTTGAATAGGGTTTGTATGTTTCAAAATGGGACTGAAATGCACACTTGGTGCACTATTGGTCGACCAAACCAGGCCTGGGTCAACAGTTGACAAAGGCCTTGGTCGACCAAACCAGGTAGTTCAAAAAGCCCTGGTTGACTGAAACCTTCTTGGGTCAAATATTTGACCATCTGGTCGACTGAGACAAAAATGAACTCTAACTACCTGGTCGACTGAGGGTCCTCAGGAGAAATCCTAGCGGTCTAGTTGACCCAACTAACCAGTTCAAAATGGCATGGTCGACCGAACCTCGAAAAATTGAGAAATCACCCTCTCCTGGTTGACCGGGCCCTTAGTTTAAAAGTCCCCTGGTCGACCGAACCATATGAGACTTGGTCGATCGAACCTGTTCTGGTCGACCGGACCTCTCGGGTTGCCCTGATTTTTACCGCAGTTAAATATTTTTTAAACAAAGTTAAAATGCTTTAAACATCATTAAACTTACCTAATAATACCCAATAGGTCCCCAACAGTCATATTTTCTCCTATACCTATATATATGAGATCATTTGAGAAAATTAGTAAGGGTTTTAGCTATTTTGATTAAGGGAGAATTCTCTGAAAATCCAAAAGCCTATACTACTCATTTTTTAGCCTCATTCACTCAAGCTTACCCTCTATTAGTGTCTAAATCATTCGTAAGTGGATTGAGTGTCTGTTTGCAAAGGTTTACTCTCCTTGTTCTATTTGATAGATACGATTTTATTTGAGAGCAAAACCTAAGGATTCTTAGGGGACTTTATTGATAAGTCTATTCTAAGAAGACTTTGATAGATTTTCTAAGCTTGCACCTTCATTGCAAGATCTTGAGAAGATTGTATTTGTTTTTGCTTTACACGAAAACATAATCACTGTACCATTTGATTGTAATACACATCTGTTGTATTTCTAGGCACAGGCCTGAAGAGGGAGACTAGCCTTGGAATAGTCCCGGATTGGCTTAGACCCGGTTAGGAAAGCTAGGTGCTTCGTCCTATTAAGGCGTGTAGGTTGAGGTTAGCCCCGCTAATTGACCTGGTTAAGGTTGAGGTCAGCCCTGTGTTAATTTGACCTGGTTGTAAATGGTGCTGCTCCACCCTTAAGTGAGCCTTTAGTGGAATTCTCGGGCTTGCGAGCTAGAGGCGGGGACATAGGCATAGTTGGCCGAACCCCGATAACATATCGTGTGTTCATTTACCTTTCCACACTTTATATTTACTGCACGTATATGTTATTGTGTGAATGATGAGCTTGATTTAAATTTCTGCATATCTTATAGAACCGTGCATTTGGAATTATATAGATCGACCCTAGGTTGTTTTATACGAGTATTTTACTTAACCTAGGTGATAAAATTTAAAATTCCAATTCACCCCCCTCTTGGGAATACACCAATTCTAACACTGGTGCTAGCCAAGGTTCATAGAGGAGAGGTGGATACAGCAAAGGATAGAGGCAGGAGACTAGGAGCCAGGAGGTTCAGGGTGAGCAAGCTTATCTAGTTTGTCCTACATGTGGGAAAAGACACAGGGGTGAGTGCCGAGTGTGGGGAAATGTCTGCTACCGATGTGGTAGACCGGGTTATGTAGCATGAGTCTATCGTGGTCAACATAGTACTGCTCCTACTCCAAGACCATTCTAAGGAAACATCTAGGTGCCTCGAGGAGGTCAGTAGAGAAATACCATGCAGGCGTGGGTTTACACACTGACGCCGGGATATGATGAGGCAAGTGGCAACGTTGTGACAAGTATGATTAATATGTTTTCAATTAAAGTTATTGAATTATTTGATTCAAGGGCCACACACTCGTTTGTGTCCATGGGGTGAGTGAAATCATGTGGGGTTGGAACTCAGCTATTAGACGCCATGTTTTTGGTAGCCACACCATTAGGGTCAGTAGTGAGGTCTTGAAGGGTGCTTAGAGGTTACCCAGTTAATATTCAGGGGAGAGTATTACCAGCTAACCTAATAGTGTTAGACATACGTGGATTCGATATGATTTTGGGAATGGATTGGTTAGCTACTAATTATGCCAGCATCGACTGTCATTTGAAAGAGGTGATATTCAGACCTTTTGGGAAGTAGGAGTTCAGATTCGTGGGGTTGCACGTGCATTCCTCGCCACAATTGGTATTAGCCATTCAAGCAAGGAAGCTACTCCTAGACGGATGTCAGGGGTTTATAGCCTATGTAGAGGAAGTGATAGAGAAAGAATTGAAGCTTACCAATACTCTAGCGGTAAAGGAATTTCCATATGTCTTTCCAGAGGAGCTACCCGGATTGCCTCCCGACCACGAGGTTGATTTTTTCATTGATTTACTTCCAGGGACGGCACCAATTTTCTAAAGCTCCCTACATAATGGCCCCAACAGAGTTGAGAGAATTAAAAGAACAGTTGCAGGATTTATTAGATAAATGTTTTATTAGATCAAGTGTGTTGCCATAGGGAGCTCCAGTTTTGTTAGTGAAGAAGAAAGATAGGACGATGAGGATGTGTATAGACTACAGAGAAATAAATAAAATAATTGTTAAGAATAAGTATCCTCTTACCCATATAGATGACTTGTTTGATCAGTTCCAGGGTACACGGGTTTATTCGAAGATTGATCTAAGCTTTGGGTACTGTTAAGTGAAGGTCAAGGCAGAGACATCTCCAAGACAGCGTTTCGAATTCGGTATGGCCACTATGAGTTGTTGGTCATGGCATTCGGACTGACGAATGCTCCTGCTATATTCATGGATTTGATGAACATAGTTTTTCATCAGTACTTGGACCAGTTCGTAGTGATATTTATTAATAATATATTAGTCTATTCAAGGAGTTTCAAGGAGCATGAGATACATTTAAGGCTGATACTTTAGATACTCAGGGAAAGGAAACTGTATGCCAAATTCAAGAAGTGTGAATTTTGGTTAGAGAAAGTTGCATTCCTTGGGCATGTCATATCAGGGAATGAAATTTCAGTTGTTGACTCTATGAGTCTAATCTGGTTTTGATAATGACAAAACACTTGGAAGCCATGGAAGGCTAGAAAGTCATGGAAGCCATGAAGATTAAAGTATATATATCTTGGCAAAATCCATGGAACTAAAAGAGTTGAAGAATGAAGATGCAAGCGGCAAGTTCAAGATCTTCATGAGAATGAGTATTTAGAACCGAATGTATTTACATATTTCATATAATTTAATTTGAAGCTCAAAATATACCCTAGACTGACTTTAGGAGTCATGCATCTCATGAACATCTTTAGAGGATATTTATGGACTTAGAGATTTTTTAAAACCCCAAAAAAAATTTTATAAAAGAGCAAAGAAAAGGAGCAAAAAAAAAATTTTGAAACTAAAAAGAAAAATCCAGAAAATGTTCTATTCAGAAGACCGAACTTCCTACCTAGAAGACTGAAGTGTCAACTTTAGAAAACTGAAGTGTACGCTAAGTCGCCTAAAGATTCAACTTCAGAAGATCGAAATTTAAACTCAGTCGTCTTAAGAATTTCTTCAGAAGACTAAAGATTAAGTTCAGTCTTTTGAAGAATTATTGGAGAAACATAGAAATAGAGCAGAACCACCCCAAAAGACTGAACCTTGACTTCAGTTGTCTGAACCCGTAACTTTAGAAGTTTGAACCCAAACTTTAGACATTTGACCATGTGTCCAGGGTAATTTTTCAAAGCTTTAAGAAACTTCAGTTTTCTAAGCTCTACACCTCAGTCATTTGAACCTACGGGAAGATTAAAAATTTAATCTTTAATGAGAGAACACGCGAGTTATTTCTACATCTCCAATGGTTAGAAATCACCCTAAGGGCAAGGTTACCTATATAATCAACATCTAAACCCTAGTGCCCCCAAGAGAAAGAACCTTTGGCATACGATTGAGCATATTGTACGATTAGCACTACTTGGGAGAACACACTGCTGAATTCTTGATTGGGATTTCAAAACTTGTACTTCAAATTTGAGCTAAGGCTACATTGATCTTCAAAAGGCTTTCTTGTGATGGTTATGCAATCATCTTGGAATTGAGGTTTGGTAAATCGATTTTTTTGTTAATGCTCATTCTTAAAGATTTTTTCATCTCAAAATCCATTATTGAATATTAGTTGAGAGATTGATCTTGAGTGTGCTTATATTAAATTGTTTTGACAAGATCACTACTTGAGAAAAGTTTTGCCATTGGTTAAACATTTTTGATTCAAGAGTGTATTCAATTAAAGACTCGATATTTTTGATATTACAAAACCACTTTATTAAATATCCTTAGAGTTCATAACTATATATATTATTGAGGGATATTTTCTAAAAAATATTATATTAGGTTTTTGATCTTTGGAACTCATATCATATATATATATATATATATATATTTACATATTACAAAGATCATATTGTGTTTGGATATTTGGAAGAAAACTTATTGATCTAGATCTTTATAATATTCAAGACAAATTTTTTAATAAGATCACATTTGGTATTCGTGCAGCTAGAAAGTTGAACTAGAACCCTAAGTTCTTTAAAGCATTTACTTATATAATTATTTTGGGAGATTTGATAAAAGGGAAAATTTTGTAAAGCTTATCATTCATATAACGATTACATCGTTACATACATACCGAGCTTCAAGTTTCATCATATGGATATGTGTTAGGCTTTCAATTGTACTCACTAGCTTTGTTAGAAGCACTATTGAGTTGTTTTTTTGCAGAATTGAAATTCTATATTGTAATCACGGTTTAGATTGTGAACCGGGTGAGGAGGAAGTTGTGCCTCTTGTAAGCAACGGATGTAAGGGAAGCTCCGTCCTGGTTAAAGGAGTAGGGATTTAGTGGAATCCTTGAGTGGGTTGCTCAAGGTGAGGATGTAGACCGGGTTGGCTGAACCTCGTAAAAATTGTGTTTGCCTTCTCTCTTCCTTTACTCCTTTTATATTCTGAAACGCATTTCATTATGTATCTTGCATGTGTGTATGTTGAATAACCCCACACACACTTGACAATTAATTGGGTAAAAAGAATTCATTGATATAATAATTTAAATTAGTCTCAAACCCCTGCAAGTAATTTGTTAAATATAGAAATATGGATTAAGTGGTAAATAATTTTTAAAGGTTTTTAAAAATACCCAATTCACACCCCTCTTGGGATCACACCAGAATTAATATCAGTAGATCCTAGCAAGATAAAGGCAGGGGTGAATTGGGCGAGGTTGAGAAACGTCCAGGAGATCAGAAGTTTCTTGGGACTGGTGGGATATTACCATCGGTTTGTAGTGGGATTCTCTAGGCTATCAGGGCCTCTGACGAGACTAGCCAAGAAGAATGCTAGGTTTAAATGGAATGATAATTGTGAGTAGAGCTTTTAGGAATTGAAGTAGCGGTTCGTCACTGCACTAGTATTGACGATTCCATCAGGAGAGGGTGGATATGTAATCTACAGTGACGCGTCTTTAAAGCGGCTCGGGTGTAATCTGATGCAGTAGGAGAGAGTTGTTGCGTATGCCTCCAGACAGTTGAAAGAATATGAAAAAAATTACCCTACCCATGATCTGGAGTTAGTAGCGGTGGTTTATGCACTGAAAATTTGGAGGCATTATCTGTATGGAGGGAGATGCAAAATATTTTTTGATCATAAAAGTTTAAAATAATTTTTCATACATAAGGAATTGAATATGAGATAGAGGAGGTGGTGCGAGTTGATTAAAGACTACGATTGCACCATCAGTTACCACCTAGAGAAGGCTATTGTGGTAGCTGATGCATTGAGTCGTAAATCAAGGAGCGCGTCTGTATGAGCAATAGTAATTGCATATCAAATCAGAATGGATTTGGAAAGACTCGGGGTAAAGCTTGTAGAGGGTAATCATCAGGCGTTTATCGCCAATCTGGTGGTACAACCCACATTGCTGGATAAAATTAAAGCTACTTAGGTGAAAGATGTGGAGTTAATGAAGATTATGGATAAGGTGCAAAGTGACGAGGGGGCGGAGTTTAGTATTTCAGATGATAGAGCCTTAAGGTTCGTACCAGACTCTATGTGCCTGCAGATACTAAAATTAAAAGAACCATTTTGGATAGGCACACCATTCCCTGTATACAGTACATCCAGGGTGTACGAAAATGTACAGGGATTTGTGGTTATCCTTCTAGTGGAGTAATATGAAAAGAGTGATTGTAGAATATGTAGGGCAGTGTTTGACATGCCAGCAGGTGAAGGCTGAGCATCAAAAACTGGCAGGGGCTTTGCAACCACTTCACATTCCTAAATGGAAGTGGGAGCATAGTTCTATGGATTTAGTATCAGGGCTACCACATGTGTTTCATGGACATGATGCCATTTGGGTGGTCGTTGATATACTAATGAAGACCGCCCATTTTCTTCCCATCCAAGTTAATTACTTCATGGGTAGATTGGTAGAATTGTACGTACAGGAGATAGTTAAACTACATAGAGAGCCCATGTCCATCATTTCTGACCGGGATCCACGTTTCATGTCTCAATTCTGGAAAAACTTATAGAGAGCTTTGGGATCTCAATTGGCCTTTAGCACAACATTCCATCCTTAAACTAATGGACATACAGAGATGACGATTTAGATATAAGAGGATATGCTGCATGCCTGTGTATTAGATTTTGGGGGTAGCTAGTTACAATATTTTCCATTAGTGGAATTTGCTTACAACAATAGATACCAGGCTAGTATTGGGATGACCCTGTATGAGGCATTGTATGGTCGGAGATGTTGATCTTCGTTATATTAGGATGAAATTGGAGAGAAGCAGATATTGGGGCTAGAAATGGTACAGTGGGCTTTTAAGAAAATCAAGCTTGTCCAGGAGAGGATTAAGATAGCTCAGAGCCGATAGAAAAGCTATGCAGATGTCCGTCAATGCGCGCTAGAATTTGAAATGGGTGATAATGTATTCTAAACGATTGCACCGATGATGGGAGTAATGAGATTCAGGAAGAAGGACAAGCTTAGCCCTAGGTACATTGGGCCGTTTAAGATACTGGAAAGAGTTGGCTCAGTTGCCTATAGGTTAGCGTTACCCTCAACGCTATCCATAATTCACGATGTATTTCATGTGTCCATGTTGAAGAAATACATCTTAGATCCATCTCACCTAATAAGTTATGAAGCATTGGAAATTGGTGAGACCTTATCTTATGAAGAAATACCAGTTCAGGTCTTAGATCATAAAGAGCAGGAATTACGCACCAAGAAAATTTCGCTAATGAAAGTGCTTTGTAGAAATCACGCAGTTGAGGAAGCTTTGTCGGAGTTAGAAGAGGAAATGCGTCAGAGCTACCCATATATATTTTAATGGGATTCAACATCAGTTAGAGGAAGGAAATGTTCAGGAAAGAAATCATGTAAATAAATAAATTTTGTGCAAGATTAATCATTTGTATGTTATTGTTTTTAGTTTTCATGGTTTTGGGAGAGTTTTGTTTGGTTATTATAATCTCCCAGAACTATAAATATAACTACGGTATCCCCCCCATAAGTGAGGGTAATTAATAAAATTATAGCGGGTTTTCCTCAAAGATTGATATATGAGATAAATAGTAAATTTTGAGGACAAAATTTTATAAGGAGGGAAGGATGTAGAGAGCAAAAAAAAAAAAAAATAATATATGAAAATGATAAAGAAAAAAATTATAAAAAGAGGCATCAGTAGGAATTTGTTGATGAACCTAGGGTCTTCGTCGATGAACGCCCTTCTAGGTCTTGTCGATGAAGTACACATGTCTTGTCAACAAGGAGATACCGAGAGGGAAAAAATTTCAGACTCTAAAATAGTTGTCGACAAACTCACCAGTTTCGTCGATGAACTTCCTTCTTCGATTTGTTGACGAGTCCACGTGTCTCGTCAACGAAGCCGCATGGATAGTTGCCTATATATGGCCGAAAATCATATTTTTGACGAGAATTTCATTTCCTCTCTCATTTTCCCTCTCCACCTTCGGCCCTTCCTCATTATTTTTTCAAATCCGACTCCATTTTACCCCGTTTCGATGATCGAAGGTTACCACATTGATCCCAAGGTAATTCTCTACAAGATAGCTGGAGCAGATTGTTGATTTGGGGTTCTTGGGAACCATCCCAAAATTAGGGTAAGTAAGTTATTTTAGGGTTTATGTGGTTATTTGGGATTTGTGAACCCAGGAAATGTGTTAGATGGTAATATACCGGGGTTTGAGTCGATTGAATTGGGTTTAATGCGATTTTAGGGTTTGGAGTTCTGGACGCTATAGGCGTAGTTTAGGATTTCAATAGGCTTTTCAGGAAATAGGTAAGGGGATAGAGTAGGTTATATATTTTTAGAAAATTTATTATTGAATATATAGTATTTAATTCAGAAATTATATATGTGATTAGTATAGTTTTTGGGAATACTGATGTTGAATTGAGGAAACCTCGATTTCAGATTTAATATTATTTTGTCAATGAATATGTTTTTTTCCAGGCCAGATAATATAATATAGTAGTATTCACTTGTGTGGCGTGAGTATAGATAATTTTACTGTAGACTTATATTATGTCAGAATATTTTACGTTTTCATAGAACAAATATGATTTGACAATAGTTTTAGAAAGATGATAATCAGTACAAGAATTAAGATATTTTTAGTATAGTATGATAATTTAGTTGGTGCAGATGCCATGATAATTCAGCCAGCGCAGAATATTGAAACTTCATTAAGTCTTCATAAGTGAGAGAATCTGATTCCACACTTGGTGAAATTATGGTTTGTCTAAAGTATGATTCTCTAGTACCTTCTACTAGGTAGATTATGAAGTCTGGTCCAAAAGCCTTTGATGTTCTCCTCCCTTTACTCATCCTAAGTTCACTAGGATCTGACGGTTCACCACTAGTACAAAGTGGTTTCAAAGTCTCCATTGATTTATTTTGATCACTAACCTTTTGTATGAAAGTGAACTTATTTTTAAAGAATTCTGCATCTCTAGATTCTATTACTGAATTAACTCCTATAAAATAATTTGGTTCAATTACCAAGAATCTATAAGCTTTTCTATGTTCAACATAGCTGAGGAATACACATTCTATTCCTCACTCACCTAATTTCCTTATCTTAGGTTCAAGAGGCCTTATAATTGCTCTACAACCCCAAATCTTAAGATATTTTAAATTAGGCTTTCTTTTCTTCCATAACTTAAGATATTTTAAATTAGGCTTTCTTTTCTTCCATAACTCATATGGAAAATTCTTAGTCCTCTTAAAAATAACTCTGTTTAATATATGACAGGCAGTTAGTAAGGCTTCACCCCAATGACCATTACTTAGTCCTGAATTTGACATCATGGCATTGACAATTTCAACCAATGTTCGGTTTTTCCTTTCTGCCACTCCATTTTGTTGTGGAGTATATTGTAATGTCCCGACCCTTTATACGTCTCTAGAGTGCTACTACACCTATCTTTGATAAACATACATATACAACCCACCTTGAAAGGGACATACGGGTGATTCATACTGATTTGTATTCTCATGCACATTGGAAAACATAAACATTCATACGGAATCTAATAGGCATACCAGAGTTCTAAGTGTATCCTTACACATATTCATACATACTTAAAACATAATCTATTTGTACAATCCCCAAAAAGATATTCTGAACTGAGTCTATTACATATAAAGACACACTTACGTAAAGTACGCACAATACCATGCTCCTAGTCCCTTTAGCAATTAAGACCGATGTCCTGAAGGGCTTGAAACAAAGGTTGTATGTTGGGGTGAGACACTTCTTAGTAAGGTGGAAAATATTACATTAGTATGTGACAACATGTGTTTAAACCAGTAGCAAGCAGTTACATACTTAAAGCATTCTCAATCCTGTAATATAGGAGATATATATAGATATAATTCCCATAATAGATAGTTTAGCATCATAACAAGTGAGAGTTCCCCAGGTTAGGGTAGGGTACAAGCCCATACACTATACAATCCCTCCGCCTGGTACTCAAACCTGTGACTTTGCCCATTTTAGTTTTTAAATCATGTATATGCATATTTAGAACATCGCCCTACCTTGTGTAGGCACTATCAGACATTATACATATTATAGTCCAACTGAACCTCCTCCACCTAGTCCATTAATTCACCAGTGGCACTTCATGCCAGTCAATTATCTCAATACCCACACTCCAGTCGATTGTCTTGATTCCCACACTGAAAAAAAGATGTATGGTTGCACTGTACCTGAATTATAGCAACGGTATTGCGCTTAAGCTTTTTAAGGCTTCTATATAACATTGAGCTTTTTAAGGCTCTCATAGTAACAAGGTGCGGTCCCAATATCATATATACAATTTGAAATAAGACAAATTAACTTGTTTCCAATTCATAAATCATCTGTACAGTTCCAGTATTTTTACATACTCATTCATTCATACTATGGTATAAATCAGTACACACACTCTCGGTTTAACATTTTTTCACATATAGAGCTCGGTATCTAATTAGCACCTATTTTTCTGCATTTTCTGATAACAATTTGGAACTACGATTCCCATATTCCATATATATATTTATCAGTTTAGTATATCCCATTTCATATCATATGCCACACTCATTTGGTTCAATATGTTGTACTATAGTAAAATAATTCATAAAAGATCATTTAGACTGCAACAAGGGTTTTTAAGCATCTCCTACTTTAAGTTTAATGTAAATAAAGTGGTTTTGAGAAGTTGGGAGGTCATATGCTAAAACCCTAACTTTTACCAAAATCGCAAAATCGTAAAATTGACATTTTTACTTGGCGAAACTTTGCAAATAAGAAGTCATATCGTACATATAAACATAAGCTATAGTCCTAGCAGTTTAGTTTTCTAAAATAACTTATGTAAACAAATCCCTTTACCTATTTCCTAAAAATATACGAATGTTCGAAAATTGGCCATTGACCTTTTTCATGAACTCAAGAATCTCCTCCACTAGTATTAAGATCTTAGCTCCCTGATTTTTATGGTAACCTCCGATCATTGAAATGGGCGACAAATGGTGAAGGATCAAAGAGAGAGAGAGAGAGAGAAAGAGAGAAAGAGAGAGTTTTTGTGATTTCTTAACTATTTTTAAGCATAACCGCACCTTATGATTCAGTTCTACAAAAGAGTTGGCAGCAACCCACATAGCAGGTCGACCCAAATTTATTACATACCCTCACATATGGCAGAGGAATACCGTGGTTACAAGGTGATGTTTCGAGAGATTACAATACACATACAAAACTATCCCAAAGACCATATCTAAAATAATCTGAACCACCTATTCTACCATACGTACATACATTCTTACTTACATGCTATTCTACTTACCTGTCTAACTCTAACTATCTCTGAATAACTGAGGGTACTTTTGGTGTATCTCTGACTCTAATTCCCATGAAGCTTCCTCCATTGCATGATTAAGCCATAGTACCTTCACCAACGATATCTCCTTAGTCCGTAACTGCTGCACCTTCTGATCTAATATCTGTACCAGAACCTCTTTGTATGCTAATGCATCACTGATCTCCAGAATTCGTAACTCAACACATGCGAAGAGTCTGGCACGTACTTCCTCAGAACTGACACGTATGAAATCTGGATAGTGCCGGGGGTAATGCCACTCGAAAAGAAACTGGACCTATCCTTTCCAAGATCTCGAATGGCCCAATGTATCGAGGGTTTAGTTTCTCCTTCTTCCCAAACCTCATTACTCCTTTCATCGGAGTGATTTTTAGGAATACCATATCTTCTGCCTTGAACTCTAGCTCTCATCGGCGAGTATTTGCATAACTCTTCTGCCAACTCTAAGTTGCCCTGATTCTTTTTCTAATTAGCTTGACCTTTGCAGATGCTTGCTGAATCAGTTTCGGTCCTAGCATCTGCTGCACGCCTACTTGATCCCAATACAACAGAGACCGACACCAATGACCATACAATACCTTATATGGTGCCATCTCTATACTAGCCTGGTAGCTATTATTATACACAAATTCCATTAGCAGTAGATACCGTATCCAACTGTCCCCAAAATCTAGTACACATGCTCGCAGCATATCCTATAACATTTGAATAGTCCTCTTGAATTTTCCATTTGTTTGTGGGTGAAATGATGTAATGAATGTAAGCTGCAATCCCAAGGCATCCTGTAGAATCTTCCATAATTGAGAGGTAAAACGTGGGTCTTGATATGAAATGATAAAAACTAGGATACCATGGAGTCGTACAATCTCCTACACATATAGCTTTGCTAGCCTATTTAGAGAATAGCTAATTCTGATTAGAATGAAATGTGTAGTCTTTGTCAGCTGATCTACTACAACCTACACAATATTCTACCCATGCACCACTGTAGGTAACTTGGATACAAAATCCATCGAGATATTCTCCCATTTGCACTTGGGAATGTCAAGTGGTGGAAGGGGTCTTGCTGGCCTCTGGTGCTCTGCCGTGACCTGTTGACATGTCAGGCACTACTCTACGAAACGGAAAATCTCTTTTTTCATGTTTGACCACCAGAAAGATTCCCTCAGATTTCTGTAGATCTTCATACTTCCTGGATGTACGGTGTAGAGTGAATGATGTGCCTCTTCTAGAATGACCCTTTTAATCTCCGCATCATTCGGTATACAAACTCTGTTGTGGAATCTCAATATCCCATCATCAGAGATATTGAAATTTGGCTTTAAATCACTATGTACCCCTTCCACAACCTCTACCAGCTCTTCATCTATCATCTGAGCTATTTGGATCCTCTCCTGTAAGGTCGACTGTACCACTAAGCTAGCCAAAAAAGCCTAGTGATTTCCTTCCACTACTTCCAAGCCCAACCCTTCCAGGTTCATACAGATCTGATGCTGAACTCCCACTGCTGAGACTAACACATCAACAAACTCTTGACTCAGAGCATCAGCTACCACATTTGCTTTTCCTGTGTGAAAATGTACTTAAGACTTTTCTATTCAGTAAAAATCTCGCACCTTTCACTGTACAAGTAGTGCCTCCAAATTTTCAATGCATACACTATCGTTGCCAATTCCATATCATGTGTCAGGTAGTTCTTCTCATACTCCTTGAGTTGACAAGAAGCATAAGCAATCACCCATTCCTGCTGCATTAGAACACACCTGAGACCTTTCTTAGAGGTGTCACTAAAGATAACAAATCCATCATCCTCAGATGGAATGGTTAGAACTAGAGCAGAAACCAACCGCTGTTTTAGCTCCTGGAAACTTAGCTCATACTCATCTATCCAATCATACTTCACGTTCTTCCTCGTGAGTGACGTCAATGGACCTAATAAACTAGAGAACCCTTCTATGAACCGTCGGTAGTATCCTGCAAAACCCAAAAAACTTCTGACCTCCTGAACATTCCTTGGTCTTGCCTAGTCCACTGCCACTTATATTTTACTCAGATCCACTGATACCCCTTCTTTGGAAACTACATGCCCTAGAAATGCAATATGTTCCAGCCAGAACTTGCATTTATTCAGTTTAGCAAATAGCTTCGTCTCTCTTAGCATTTGTAGTACCAGTCTCAGATGAACTTCATGTTTTGCAGCACTCCTGGAATACACTAGGATGTCATCTATGAATACCATGATGAACTGGTCTAAGTACTCATGAAAGACTCTGTTAATTAGATCCATAAATGCTATAGGTGCATTTGTCAGACCGAAGGGCATAACCATAAACTCATAATGGCCATACAGGGTTCAAAAAGCTATCTTTGGTACGTCCTCCACTTTCACCTTCAGCTGGTGATACCCAGATCATAGATCAATCTTATAGAAGATTTGTGTGCCCTGTAGCTGGTCAAACAAATTATCAATCCCGGGTAATGGGTATTTGTTCTTTATCGTCACCTTGTTAAGCTCTATGTAGTTGATGCACATCCTCATCGACCTGTCCTTATTCTTTACAAATAGCACCGATGCTCCCTAGGGCAAAACACTTAGTTGAATGTACCCTTTGTCTAGTAGCTTCTGAAGTTGCTCCTTCAACTCTCTCAATTCTGCTAGAGCCATACGATATGGAGCTTTCGATATTGGCGCCATGCCTGGAACCAACTCAATAACAAACTCCACTTCACGATCTAGAGGTAATCCCGACAAGTCCTTTGGAAACACGTTTGGGAACTCGCACACTACAGGAATCTCCTTCATTTTACGTTCTTCTTCCGGCGTGTCTTTCATAAATGCCAAGTACCCTTGGCATCCCTCTAAGAGTAACCTCTTAACTTCATAGCTGAAAAAATTCATGGTGCTGAACGCACACATGACCCTAAGAACTTGAATTCCTATTCCTTTGGACGTCTAAACACCACCTCTCTACTATGACAATTGATGCTAGCATAACTGGTAGATAACCAGTCCATCCCAAGGATGATGTCAAAGCCATGCTTGTCAAATACGATAAGATTGACTGGTAGTACTTTCTCTTGTATTTCCATTGGAAAGTCACAGATTACTTTACTACATACGACTACCGACCCTGATGATGTAGCCACTACCAGTTCATAATCTAACTGTTGAACCTCTAATCCACACAATTTAACGAATCCCCAGGAGATAAAGGAATGCGTTGCACTTAAATCAAATAATATAGCGGCTTTATTGGAAAGCATGTAAACGATACCTATGACTATATCACCAACGCTCTCTGCATCGCTTGGAGTTAGGGAATACACACTTGCTTGGGCTATACCCCCTTGATGACCACCACGATGCATCTGCGTGCCTCCTTTGTATGACTATTGTGGGGCTCTGGTGTTCCTCAAAATGCGATAATCTCTCATCTGATGTCCCAGCTTACCATACCGAAAGCAAGCCTCTATATTCCGCCAACAATCCTGTGAGTGCCTTTTACCACACATAGGATAATCAGGAGTGGATGAAATACTCTGAGATGTACCACCGCTACTCTTCTTATAGGTGCCCTGCCTCACATCGGAATAAGAACTGGGAAGCGCTGGCCTCTTTTTTGGGATTTGCACCTTAGAATCCTCTAGCAAGCTCTCATTTGCTACGGTGGCTTTGTCTACAAGGGTAGAAAAGTCCTGCAACTGAAGGATCGCTGTCTTCTTTCGAATCTCTTTCTTCAGACCTCTTTGAAACTTCCAAGCCTTCATTGCCTCATTCGATATCATAAATGGAGAAAATCGAAATAGCTCTTGGAATCTGGCAACGTACTGCTGAACTGTCAGCTGCCTCTACGTCAGACTCATAAATTCCTCCATCTTTGCATTTCTGACCATGGCTGGGAAGTACTGTTCAAAGAATATTTCTTTGAAACGGGCCCATGCCATCACTACTGGAATAGTTCGATGCTTCTCCAGCATCTCTACTGATTCCCACCATCTCTGTGACTCACCTGTCAACTTGAACATTGCAAATGCTACTTTCTGTTTCTCAGTACAATTCAGAATATCTAGGATTTTCTGGATCTCTTGGATCCTATTCTCAGCTCGAATCGGATATGCACTTCCTATGAAAATAGGAGGCTTTAGTTGGGCGAACTGATCTATAGAATAGCCCAAATTAGGCATGAGACGGTCCTACCCCCTATTTATTTGCACCACCTCAACTATAAGCTACTGTGTGAAATCCCGTAGTACCACTGTAGAGTCACTACTAGCCTTATAGCCAGCACCCTTGCTACTACTGCCTCCTATGTTGATAGTATTATCCGTGGACTCCATCCTGAAGAAGCAATTATGAAAATCGATTAAAAGCTTAATAACCTACTTATTAGTTAATACCACAATACTATAAACTCTTTTCCCTAAATCAACATTCCTACTACTGATGTATCCTGATAATTCAGCATTCTCATTCTAACTTAAGTTCCACCCCTTCACTTAGAAACAAAACCGTTAATAGATTGCCGTGATTTTCTAAACCCTCGATTGATCTAGAAAAACACAAAAGTCTGTCAATAGATTTTTGTCTCTAGGTTAACAAAGCAAAACTCGAAGGTCTTATTCTCATCCTATACTCTGGTAAAGTCTAGTCTATAGAACCTAGCAACCTGAGCTCTGAATATTTCCATAACCAGAAAATATGAATCATATCACACTTCCAGCTGGTTAAGGCCCTGATACCAACTGTAATGCCCCGACCCTTTATACGGCCCCGGAGTGCTACTACACCTGTCTCTGATAAACACACATATACAACCAGTACTGAAAGGGACATATGGGTGATTCATACTGATCTGTATTCTCATGCACAATGAAAAACATGAACATTCATATGGAACATACTAGAGTTCTAACTGTATCCTTACATATATTCATACGTACTTAAAACATAATCTGTTCTTACAATCCCCAAAAAGACATTATGAACTAAGTCTATTACATATACAAAACACTTACGAAAACTATACACAAAACTATGCTCCAAGTCCCTCTAACAAATAAGACCGATGTCCTACAGGGCCTGAAACAAAGGTTGTATGTTGGGGTGAGACACTTCTTAGTAAAGTGGAAGATATCACATCAGTGTGTGACAACATGTGTTAAACTAGTAGAAATCAGTTACATACTTAAAGCATTCTCAATCCTGTAATATAGGAGTATATATATATATATATATATAGATATAATTCGTGCAATAGATAGTTTAACATCATAACAAGCGAGAGTTCTTGAGGTTAGGGTAGGTTACAGGCCCATACACTGTACAATCCCTCCACCCCGTACTCAAACCTTTGACTTTGCCTATTTTAGTTTTAAAATCATGTATATGCATATATAGAACACTGTCCAGCTTTGAAACATCATAACTATGCCAATACTACCCCTTGGGGTGGGTTGTACGATGATAAAGCACTAAACCAGCCCTACCTTGCGCAGGCACTGTCAAGCATTATACATATTATAGTTCGACTGGACGTCCTCCACCTAGTCCATTAATTCACTAGTGGCCCTTCGTTCCAGTCAACTATCTCAATTCCCACACTCCAGTCGACTATCTCGATACCCACATTGAAAAACAAATGTTTGGTTGCACTGTACCTGAGTTATAGCAACGGTATCGCGCTTAAGCTTTTTAAGACTTTCATAGTAACAAACTGCGGTCCCAATATCATATATAAAATTTACAATAATAAAAATTAACTTATTTCCAATTCATAAATCATTTGTATAGTTCCTGTATTTTCACAAACTCATTCATTCATACTATGGTATAAATCGATACACACACTCTCGGTTTAACACTTTTTCATATATAGAGCTCGATATCTAATTGACACCTTCTTTTTTTTTTTTTCATTTTCTGATAACAATTTAGAACTATGGTTCCCATATTCCATATACATATTTATCAGTTCAGTATATCCCATTTCATATCATATACCACACTCATTTGGTTCAATATGCTGTACTATAATAAAATAATTCATAAAATATCATTTAGACTGCAACAAGGGTTTTTAAGCAGCTTCTACTTTAATTTTAATGTAAATAAAGTGGTTTTGGGAAGTTGGGAGGTCAAATGCCAAAACCCTAATTTTTACCAAAATCGTAAAATCGTAAAACCGGTATTTTTACCCGATGAAACTTTGCAAATAAGCAGTCATATCGTACATATAAACATAAGCTATAGTCCTAGTGGTTTAGTTTTCCAAAATAATTGATGTAAACAAATCCCCTTACCTATTTCTTGAAAATAGACGAATGTTCGAAAACCGATGCTTGACCTTTTTGACAAACTCAAGAATCTGCTCCACTAGTATTAAAGATCTTAGATCCTTGATCTTTGTGGTAACCTCCAATTGTCAAAACGGGCGATGAACAATGAAGGATTGTTGAGAGAGAGAGAGCTTTTGTGATTTCTTAGCCACTAAGTAATGAAAAATGATATTTATAAACCCCTTTACCCAGTCAAATTCGTCGACAAATTGGTGCCTTTGTCGACGAGCCACGGAAGGCTCTTTGTCGACGAACCTCTTCTTTTGTTGATGAACCCTAGTTTGATATTTTTCCTATCGATTGGGATCTCTTCATCGACGAGACTCTAAATTTCGGCAACGAAGCATAGGAGGGCCTTTGTCGACAAGAACCTGGATATCGTTGATGAAGCCTGCAAAAATTCCCTTTTTACCCTTTTCTTATTGTACGGGTTTGGGTCTCTACATATATGCTATAGAAGTTTCTTGTATCATACCTATTGATTCACAATAGGTGGGGAAGTGATAGTCACCTCCTCTATCTGATTTAAGACATTTTATCTTAGGGTTACATTGGTTTTCAACTTCTACCTTATAAACCTTAAATTTATCAATTACTTCATCTTTAGTATGCATAAGATAAACATAACAAAATCTAGAAAAATCATATATAAATATTACAAAATTTTTTTTGCCTCCTATGGTAGGTGTACCATGCAAGTCGCATACATCACTATACACTAATTGAAATAAAGAAGAAATTCTAGCAACCTGTTTGGGAAAAAGTTTTCTAGTTATTTTGATTTTAATTCATACACTGCACTTATCATCTATGTCATTTACATATTTAGGAATTACTTCCATATTAGCCATATCATGCAATTTTGAAGTATTTATATGTCCTAACCGATTATGCCATGAAGAAAGTGAATCAACAATATAAACAGAAATATTCACTTTATTGATATTAAGCATAAACATACCCTCATACATATAGCCTTTTCCCACAAAGACTCCACCCTTGGAGAGTACAAATTTGTCTGATTCAAACACTAACTTAAAGCCAAACTTACTAAGTAGGCTGATTACGCGTCAAAGTTGCGTAATTAGGCATTTAAAATCGTGCATTAAAGATTATAATTTTAATTAAATGCCTAATTATACTCAGTATTTCAACATTGAGCTCAATTTACAATATTTGATATTTGTTTTCTATAATTTATAGATTTTTGTATTTAATTGTCGCAAGATTTTTTTTTTTTAGAAATTTAAAGAAGAATCAAAAATTTAAAAAAAATTAAGTAAAATCATGTAGTTCAAAGGGGAGCTCGGCTTCATGCACGTGAAAAAGGAAGTCATGCCATGCAATTGGAAGTCATGTATGCATTTAATGGGCTGGACAAAAAATAGAGAAGGCCGAGAAGCCCATGTGTATGAAAATGCAAGCAGTCGTGCCTAGAGGCTTGAAGGAATTGAAAAAAAGCTACTTTGGAGGGCATTGAATTAAAAGCTTGGAAAAGTCAAGAAAGGTGGGCTGGGCTAGGAATTTGAAAAGTAAAGAGGCCTTTGGGCTGATGTGACCTGGCCATGCAAGGAGTATGCACTGGGTCTCATGAAGTGCTGGGTCTCTCCCTCTCTCTCTAAGGCCAAATTGCAAGGGGCAACAAGGGTCTTTTGGGAGGTTTAATTAGCGTTTTCTTTTGGGTGATTGGGGAGGTCTTCTCCAGGGGCTTGCGCCGCACAAAGGGAGCTGCCTTAGGCTTGCGCCGCACACAGGGAGCTACCTTGGGGCTCCCTCACGACCTTGCCACCTCTCTCTCTCTCTCTCTCTCTCTCTCTCTCTCTCTCTCTCTCTCTCTCTCTCTCTCTTAGTTTAATGTTGTTAGATTTATTTTCACTGTCAAGATTTTAGTTTACTTCAATTTAAAGCTGGGATTATTATTACTTTAAGTTTTGTTTAAAGTTTATGTTAGAATTTTTATTATTCTCTCTTTCATTGTTGAAGTTTAAATTCTGTTTGGGTTATTTTTATTATTAAAGTCAGTTTTTTTTTTATATCATTGTTGGAATTAATTTTGGTTTCTTGATTGTGTTAAGTTTAATTTTTAAGTTGATGTTTAATTGATGAATTTATGGTTGAATGCTTCAGTTGCGTAATAAAATTTTCATTTTTAGGCTTTTTTCTGAAATTTCAAACGTAGGATTTATTTCCTGTGTGAATGTTTAAACGTAGGATTATTTTCCGTATTTACTTTTGCTATCATCTATCTTATTATGTATGTTTCCCATTTCTTGTCGTTAATTTTTTGCGTGTTAGGTTTATAGTTTAGTTTTTGCGTCGTTTCAATCTCATCACAAAAATCTTAAAAATCCAAGAAACTGAATCTGAACTATGTTCAGTAACCTCTTTACACAAGTTTGGAATTAAGTTGCATTCCATGAGGAGACAATCTGACCCTTGAGCTAATTATTACACGACTGAACTCCTATATTTGGGATAGCCTTTGCGCTACTCACTTTTACAGTGAGTCATAGGCTTACAGAAACTAGATTCTTCCTAATTTCTGGTACATGGTATTCATCAATGAGAGTCAAAAACTTTTTCCAGAAGTTAATTCAAAATTGACATCTCCTTTGCCTTTGACTACAGTAGTGGAAAAATTTCCTATGTAGAGAACATTGTCATCTTCCACTGATTCATACTTTAAGAATGAACTCTTATTTTTACAAACATGTCTTGTTGCACCTGAGTTAATCCACCATGCACAGTCATCTTCAACAGCATTGATTTCATAAATCATTGCCACAAACTTTTTAGAGTTTGTTTCATCTTGCTTTTTCTTGAGAAGGCGACATTCACTTTTGTAGTGTCCAAGTTTTTCATAATGGAAGCATAAACCTTTTTTTTTTTTTTATTTTTTATTTTTTATTTTTTTTTATTTTGATTCTTGACAAAGTTGTACTTCCTCTTCAAATTCCATTTCTTGGGATGTTGGGGTTGTTTAGAACTACCTCCTTCTTCCATCATATGCACTTTTGGAAGTATGCTCTTCTGCACCTTTTTGGTTTTGCTTGAACACTTCCTCAACTTGGAAATCTTGGCCCGATTGTTTAAGAGACATAACATCCTTCCTGTTCTTCAAAGATTTTCTAACATCTTTCCCGGATGGAGGTAACTTATTAATAATAGATGAAATAGAAATGCATTCATCCATTTTCATATTATGCTGATTAAATGGGTTAAGAATATGCATAATTTCATGAAACTGCTCTACAACAAACCTATTATCAACCATGGTATAATTGAAAAATTTTCTAGTCAGAAATTTCTTACTAGTTGCATCATTTGTGAGATACTTAGCTTCAAGCGCATCCATAACACTTTAGCAGTAGCCATATTCTGATAGAGATTGAACAAAATGTCTGACATTGAATTGAAAATGTGGCCTTTGCAAATATAATCGTCTTGTTTCCATTTTAGTTTTGCATGTCCTTCAGCCAAAGTCTCATTCTCGTTCACAGCAGGTTTGGGAGTGGTCAGAACATACACCACTTTTAGACCCACAAGAAGAAAGTGCATCTTTTTCTGCCAACGCCTGAAATTACTTCCATCGAATCGTTCAAATTTGACAAAATCCGCAGTGAATTCCCTTAATGTTGAAGAACCAACCATTTCGCCAAATAACATTTTAAGATTGTAGGATAAGATATAAGGGAATGATGCATAACATAAATTTGCTTTAATGCACGTTATAATGTCGTTTTCCTTAAAACGTTATTTGCCCCCACTAGATTGATGTGTATTGGGTCAATAAATATGTTTCTAGGATACAATGAAGCCCATAATATGATCTGATATCAGTTTGCATTATACAAAAACAAAAACTGATCACAAACACCCTTAGAGTAATCTAAATAAATTTTCTGGAATTCTATCTCTGAAGAAAATAGAATCCAGATTTGAAAAAGATATAATTTGTGGAAGGTTCATGTAAGAAAGAGAAGGAGAGAATGATGAATTTTCTTGTATATTTCGTGGAGTTAACTCTATCTATTTATAGGCAAAATTATACCTTTTCCAAAAGGTTGCATTTGTTCAAATCGTGAAGTTCCGAAAGGTTGCATCTGTTCAAATCGTGAAGCAGAGTCGACCTGGTTGCGCCATGGGTCAACCTAATCCTACCATGCATTGACCTGGTTGCGCCCTTGGTCAAGGCTTTCGGGATTTCAGGTTCAGTCGATGATATCGTTGACTAGGTCGCACCTGGTCTCCTGGTCGCACCACTTGGTTGCGCCACTTAATCTTAAAAAATATAAGATTAATTTTTAACCATATGATCATGATCAACGGTCACGATCTCGCAACGATGCAAGTGTGCTAAGTGCTAAGTGCTTGTGTGCCAACTAAATGCGCCACTAGCGCCCTATAGCTCACACCATTCACGTGCGTGTGCATGTGCAGATGGTGCGAAGTGCACTAGAGTACACACTAACACTATATCTTAACTACTTTTAAGAGATTATTCTACCTTATTATTTATTAATGACCTTTCCTTTTCCACTTTTTCCAGTGTGGGACAAACCCACATAACATTAAATGCTTTAAAAAATTCATCAAAAGAAGACTTTGAAAAATCCATAAAATCATATATTTTAGAAAATATTTCAACAGCTCCAAGAACATTGTGAAGGAGGTAAGAGAGAAGTAAAAAGTCAAAGAAACGTTTCTCATGATTTTTTTTTTTATTATACTTTTGTAACTTTATGTTAGTGACTCAAAGTGAATCGGGAAGATTCAAGTTGCTCAGGATCAACTTAAGAGTCCTTTGAAAAGAGCTTTCGCTTTTTTCTATTTTCTTTGTCTCTTCCTTTATTTTTATTTTTCTTGATTTTTCTTCGCATTGTTCTCTCTATTGCACTCTCTCGTGGAGATATAAAGTTTAAGAGACTTTTCTCTTTTTTTCTATTTTTCTCTCTTCCTCCATTTTCATCCTTCTTGACTTTTCTTTACATTCTCTCTCTATTTCACTCTCTAATGGTGATGTGAAGTGAAGGCAATCTGGAGCCTCCATGGTTATCTTGAAATTAGTTAAAAGTACTTCTCTCTCTCTCTCTCTCTCTCTCTCTCTCTCTCTCTCTCTCTCTCTCTCTCTCTCTCTCTCATCTTTCTTTACTTTTTCATATTTTCTTCTTCTTTGGTATCTCTGACAATAATGTAAGTGAATTAAGGCAACCCAAGGCCTTGGGGATTGGCCTATAGTAGGTCTTTGTAACTTCTCTCTTTGTTGTCTCTCTTTCTTTGCATTTTTTTTTTCTTACATTTTCTCTCTTTCTATGGTCCAAAGGAGACCAGAAAGGCTTGAGGTGATTCAAAATTTAAGTTATGAAAATTAAGATTTAAAAAATTTATTTAGAAAATTTTTGTCAACTTTTCTAAAAAACGTGTCTAAAAAAATACTTAAAGTGCTCTTTCATTTAAAAATAAAAACATCTCTAGAATAAAAAAGAAAAAAAGAAAAGAAAAAAGCCAAAAATAACATCCTTTGGGTGGGCATTTTTTTTTTTTTTAATTTGTAAAAATATGACCTAGTGACTCTTTAACACACTTATATTTTCTTAGTAGGTTCATAAAAAACTTCCCATAAGCTCTGCAGAAAAGATGCAAACAATCATTAAAATTTCTAAAATCCCACAAATCTTTCTTGAGGGGTTGAAAAGACAAACCTTATTAGACATTTTGTAAGTTCCAATCATCCTAGACATTTTATTTTCTAGACACTTCTTCTCCACACTTGTTTTTCACCAAATATAAGAGAATATTTGCAACTTTTGTCAAATTTTAAAAAAGATCCCTAAAAATTTTTAAACTTAAAAGGATATTTGCATTTTTTTTACTAATCTTAGAATGATTTATTTAAACCTTTAATAAAAGTCAGAAGATTATATCTTTTGCACATATATTTAAGTCAAACGCAACAGTTAGAGGGCAGGCCTTGGAGCAACGGTAAGGTTGCTCCTTTGTGACTGGTTGGCCATGGTGTCGAGTCCAAGGAAACTATCTCTCTACATAAAAGTAGGGGCAAGGTTATGTACACTGTAACAACCCTTCCTTTACCCTCGGGAGGCGAGGAGCCTTATGGCCTAGGAACACCCTTTTTATGACATAAGATAGTGGTCACTTCCTAAATTTTTTATCCAGTTGGTCATGGTTGAGTCCAAGGAAATAGTCTCTTACATAAAAGTAGGGATAAGACTATTTATACTGTGACAACCCTCCCCTTACCCTCACAAAGTGGGAAACCATATGGCTTGGGGACTCCCTTTCTATGGCATAAGATATAGGTCACTTCCTAATTTTTTTTATCCTAAATGGATTCTATCCAAAGGTTGGGATCTAAAGTTGTCCAAACTCCAGACACTAATCTACAATGGCTTCAAAGAAGAATTAAAAATTTTCCAAGGCATCTTTCTTTTTGGGTAAAATAAAAAATTGCAGATAAACAGGTAGAAATACAATAAATAACCTTAAGGGAAGTGTTAGGATAAATAAAGTATTGCGCTAGAATTTCCCCAACATAAAAGTCAAGAGGTCGTGACTTATGAGTGTCTTGACAGGTAACAGGTCGCCATTGAGTAACCCGTGAGGTGGAAGCCTACTTTAGCTTCAGGACCATTTCTTCACGATAAAATAAAGAAGGACGCAGATAAACCACCATGAAAAATAAACCAAACAATTATTTAATTTAGGAGTGAGGGCCATAGTAATGGTGGGAATTCATTCAGTAATCAGTATGTCCAGACAGCAGGCTCCATCAGCATGCCGTATTGGGTGGAAGTTGAACAAAAATTTCAAAACAAAAGTCTAAGACGTGTTTCACGATCAAACCAGAAGTCATGCCGTCGTTCATGATCAGAGCAAACCTCAGACTCATCCATCATTGCAGTCAATAAGCGGCAGCACCAAGATTACAGCAGCAGCAGAATCAACAATAGCTCTATCTCATGCCAAAGGGGCAGGAAGAAGATGGGTAGGCTCGGCTGCGACATCGATGGACACCTGAATGACTCAAAGTTCAGTGAGCCAATGCCATGGATTGGCATGTATGTAGCTGCAGCATCTCTGGCCTGCTGCCTTGCCATGGCTGCAGATGTTTTCAGTGGACTCCGCCATAGAAAGCTTTGGTTCCCCTGCAGATGCTTCTCTCTTAACGCCACTTCCCTGACTTTAATAGGTGTGGCTATCAAATTCTCTGTGGATCTAAACACCTCCATGCCTCGCCGCCAGGATCAGCTTGCGAAACTTAGCAACGCAGTCTTGATCTGCACTGTAATGGGTAATTCTATGCCTTCGCTGGGGATCATGCAAAACCAAGAGATCATTATGAATATTATGGCTTTGGGACTTCTTGTCATTACACTGGTGGTAAATATCTGCATCCAATTAGGAACTGGTGCAATTTACATTTTCTGGGAAGAACAAGCTTTCATCATGTTTCTCATGCTTCTTTTGCTAGTGATCTTGAGCTTTTCAGCTTTGACTGTTTCAACCACTAAGCACTATTTAGAAACCAAGTACAGGAAAAAGCATAAACTAGCTTTGAAAGAATGCTCTGGTGAAACACACAAATCTGTCGTTGAAAAACTTAGAGGGGATCTGACGAAATATTGGATGATGGCCCATACTTCCAGCCCCCAGTTTGTAATGGGGCGTTCTGTGATGTGCACTGCTTCTGGGGCATTCTGTCTGCTTGGTGCCATGACTCTGGCTGAAGCCATGATTCGATCTTACTTGATGCCATCGTCCTGCAACTTCTGCGGAGGCGAATCTGATTATAAGTGGTCAACCACCATAGTTCTCATTATTCAGACCATTGCTGTGGGAGTGGGTACCATTGCCCCAGCATTTAGATGGTTCACTGCTATAAATTTCAGATGCCCAAATAGAGGAACCATAACCTGCAAAAACAATTTCAAAGTGGAGAGCTACTGGATTCAGAGCCTTGTAGAGCTAAAAGAGTGCCCCTTAGTTATGCAGATCCCTAAAAGGAACCTTAGAAAATGTGTCAACAACATAAAAATTAAACTTTTGGACATTTGTATCAGCATGCAGACTGGGATAGTGCTAATGAGTAGAGCAGTTCAGCTAATTTCTATTTTCTTGGTATACTGGTTATTTAGCTGCAGTGACTGCTGCAAGGAAATCAAAAGGAAACTCAAATCCAACCAGAGCATATCAAACAAGGACTCAGGTTCAGTGTCACAAACTAGCAAAACCCTGGCTCTCAGCCGTTTTGTTTTGCATCTTGAAGGAGAGGAAGAACTGGTTGAGCTGATGATAAGGAACAACTGTGATGCCACTGATCATTGGATCCAAAAGGGTAAAAGCAAGCAGCCAAAATACCTGATGCAACTCCTGGAGAAATCCACTTTTACACAAGGATTCAAGGGAGTAAGAGAGTTTGACAGCACCCAAGTTCCTTCTCTAGATTCATCAGAGCCTCCCAATAGTTGGGTTCTTCCTGTGGTGACATTAACCAGCATTGCAGTTGCACTTCCCAACATTGACAAAAGTTCAATTGAAAGATTGTTATGCAGTGTAAATGAAGGCCTCATGTATGTCATGTTAGTAGAAAAACACCTGGATGCCGAAGGAGATTTGATAAACCTCAGGAAGGCAGCAGATGTTGTGTGGTCGGGAGTTGATCTCCATTACAAGTGGCTAGGTGTAGATCTCCGAAAAATGGCACTCGACGCAAAAACCCCAAGGGAAATTCTTGAAGAACTCTCCCAAATTGCAAAGAATAGATTTATGGAATTTCAGAATAGACAAGAAATGCGTTGGAAGGAGTGTCCTTCAAAATGGCCCATTAGGGTACTTGCTGCCAATTCTCTGTACAGAGTAAGTGAAACACTTCTGCTGGATTCTGATGGCAAAAACAACCATGCAAGTGATAGATTATTTCAAAGGTTATACGTGATGATTGCTGATTTAATATGTGCTTGTCTTACCAACTTAAAACATGTCATATCAAGGGAGTGTGTTTGCAGTGCCATAGAAGAGAGGATGGAGAGGGTGCGATATGCAGTTTTCCTTCTTGGTAAAACTGAAAAGATTCTGAAAGTTCTAGATCAGCAAGCGCTGCCCATTTTGGATGCTGATAAAATAGCATGCATTGATAAGTGGCGTTTATTGAGAGAGCAGATCTCGTTTCCCTTTGAATCTTCTTCACCAGAAAGTGACAGAACTGCTTTCAGTTCATCTGAAGTGCACCTATCCATCAAGTAGAAATCAGAAGCCTGGAGAAGGTGAAAAGTGCAGGTTATGATCTAACTATGCAGCATGAACCTGTTTAGGTTAGCATGAATTTTGTATGAAATCTTTCAGTTTTGACTACATGTAAGACATTTCAGTGAATACATGCTTAATGTAAATGTGGAGCATGCAAAGGATTTACGATGTGGAACTAGAATTTTTTTTTGGGGGGTAATCGGGAACTCCAGAATGAGCTCTTCTGATCCTGCGGCAGCATCAAACTGAGGCAGAGGCTCACCCCTCAGGCATGCTCAGGTAGTAAGAGTTCACACTCATGCAGAATCGAACTCAAAACCTCCAATTACCAGGAGGCTTGCAGTCCACCCATGTCCACTTGAGCCAACCCCTGATGGCAGGAACTAGAAATTGCATCCTGCAAGACTCATGGAACTGAAAGTTCTATTTAGCCATTTGTCATGGCACTGCCATTGTAAGCGAAAGGAACAGAACTGTGAAAACAATAAGAAACAAGTCCTTAAGAACGATATTGTGCATCAATTGCCCCCTGCAATGGGCATTAACATACCTCACAACCGTCGTCATCAATGAGAGAACACTAAGTGTGTTTATGGCTGCATGAAATTGGCTTTAATAAATTCAGGAAAATGTAATGCCCCTGAAAAGAAATTTCAAAGAATTCAATTTTTTAGACAAATATGTTAAATCCATACAACTGGATCACAGAAATTCTTAAAGCAACGTATGATTGGAAGTGGGGTAGTTGGATGGATCACTTTGACCCTATTTGGAAACCAATTTTGAAGAGTAAGGTCAGGATTATTGGGTTCTAAATCCAAGTATGTTTAATTAATTAGTAGCTATTATGTGTTGTTGTATTTCTAATTTCTTGTATCTTCAGTGGTTTATTTATAATTTTCTTGTAGCTCTAGATTTTCTTATTATTAGATTACCACTTCACCTAAAAGCTTTAGCTGTTAGCTTGTGGGCCAACAATGTTGATCAAGCTTTAACACTCCCCCACAAGTACAGCCCAAAAGCAAGTGAAGAGATAAATGATAAATAACACCCATTATAGGGAATTAATAAATTTTTTTTAAACACCAATAATAAATGTGGGCAAGGAGACTAGAACCTAAGATCTTTTGGAGACAAGCTCTGATACTATGTTAGACTACCACTTTATTTAAAAACTTAAATTATTAGGTTATGAATCAATAATGTATATCACATTTTAACACTTACCACGTACGAGGTAGTTTTTTGCAAATTTGAAAAGTGGAAAATGGAAATCAAATGACAGTCCATCCACCTGTATCTTCTTCTTCTTCCTTGTACAATCTATTCTTTCTCCACAATCTCCATTTCTTCATAATCAGTGTGGCATATCAATGTCTTTTCAAGCAAGGAAAGGTGCAGTCATATTACAAGATTACTGCAGCACTGTTCATTGCCATAAACAGCCTGAAATTAAAGCCAGAACCCCTGTTTCAATCACCACCGAACTATTTTGCAACAACTCTAGTGTAATTGGAAACAGACATTGCAGATCAGCCTGTCAGCCAAATTCCATTGCTGTCTGATTGGCCTCATGCATTGGTGAAAGATTCTCCAGCCATTGGTCCTTCAAAATCCCTAATTTCCTGGCCTTCCTCCTTGCACCACTACCACCAAACCCCCCTCACACGATCTACCACCATCAGGAAGACCATTCCCAGACAACCACCACCATTGGCACATGCACCCCACGCACACGCGATGCACGTGTGACTGAAATCCAGCACTTTAAATTTTCATCTGCTGCACAACAATTTGATTGCAGACATGATATTTTGAATTCATGCATGATATTTTAATTTCAATAGCTAGAAATTGAACTGCCATTGTACCATCAACATTTTGAGTCAATTGTCACTGCTAGCATCAAGAATCAGACTCCATTGCTGCATTTTGCGTGTTTCTACATTGAATTTTTTTTTAATTTCTGCATGACACTCAAAATTAAAGGTGAATTGAAGATAGTTCTCGAGAAATTGGGAGTCAAGTTTTACAGTTTTGCATGTGCAGATTGAGAATTGGAAAATTTTGTTAGGGATCTTTGGTGATATATAGTTATATTATCTGTGTAGAAAATATATATTATACACGCATAACAAAAAATCAGCTACTGGTGACTAATATTGAGTTGTCTGCAAAAATGGAGTTGTCGTTCTGTAGGATACAAAACATAGAGAATGCTTTGGAGACTATACTAACAGTTTGAATAGGCTAGCAACTAGAGTTACAGCCTTGGGTAAGAGGCTCCTACCAAACAAGAATGTGGTACAGATGTGTTGCTCCACATACTTTTGAATTGTGTGAAGACCAAAATAGGGGAATCAAATTGGAAGTTTCAAATTTGTTGTGATATGTGACTCACATATTGGAAGGCATGCACAAAGGGAAAACATGAAGGAAATCAACATAAGAAATCAACATGCAGTAGGGGAAACCGTTGACGTTAACCCCCTAACCGTCGACAGTAACCCCCTAACCATTGACGGTTTGGGGCAGTATCTGAGAGAATTTACATTCTGTCTGAAACCGTTGACGGTATGGCACAAACCGTTGACAGTTTGGCTTGGGAACCCAGTGCAAATTTTCAAATTTTGAAAGAGGGACGTTAAGTTGGTTGGGGTTTGGAGGGAAAGCCTACGAGAACTTTATATATACATTGTTCTTGACGTATTTATAAGTTTGTTCGTGTCTTTGACACAAGATAGTAAGAATTTTTTCTGATTGCTCCCGTGCATGTAGGCATTACTGAACCATGTGATTCCTTGTGTTGTTTCTATTGCTTTCATTACAGTCATTGTGTTGTCATTTATGTATTATTCACTGTTGAGTGCTATGCTTGTCTGACTGCTTATTCCACTGTGCATTCGATTTTACACAACAAAATTTTAGTAATGACAGTTTTCCTGATGAATTTGATGAATATATGTATTCTTGAAGGACTAATTCTGATGGTATGAGTCATATGACATGAATGAGGCTAGAAAGTTGAATTTGGCTGAATTGAAATTGGAAGGAACTGTTTGAATTTGGTAAAAAAAAAATGAGATCTTTAGAAAAAAGAGATACGGTGATATCATAACATGGGATGAGATCAAGCAATCCATGCACGGGCAATCTGTGCCTTCCGACTACCTGCATTCTGTCTGTCCATTTGCAGCTCTTTTGAGAGGCAGGAAGACAAGACATTGGTAGATTACACCAGAAGATTATTTCATTTGGCTCCTAGCGTTGACATAGAAATGGAAAGAGGATGTGATGATAGCTTTGTACAGGAAAGAGTTGAAGGCTGGTATTGCCTCCAAGCTTGCTGCAAGCTGTCTGATTACAGTTGGGGATGCTGTGCAGATTGCCACACATATAGAGGAGGATATGCAGTGTAATCCTCCTAGGGCCATGTCAACCCTTTATTTTGAGGAGACTACTAGCGGAGCAGCATAAGTAGATGGAGCAGTTGAATAAAGAAGTTCAGATTACTCCCATTGGAAGACTCCAGGGCATTCAGGAACAGCTTCTAAGGTCCAACCAGCAATCAAGTGCTTCAAATGTTGGGGGTTTGGGCATTGAGCAGTACAATATCCTAACCAAGTAATTGCAATTGTAGAAAAAAATATGATGATGCCATCCAAGTAATTAAAGCTGAGTTGGAAGTCCCTAGTGACTTAGATGATGGTGAAGAACTGTTTGATTCTTTGACCTATCCACTCCTGCCAAAGTTAATAACATGAATATTGGAAACAAACTAGCATTTTTAAGCTCCAGCAATTTGTACTTTGGTTTTCGATGCTGGTAGTTGTACAAATGTAGATATTGAAGAAGCTGTAAAGAAGTTAAATTTGGAGGTTGAACCACATCCCTATCCTACAAAATTGCTCGGGTAAACAATACCAACTTGAAGGTCCATGATTGTTGCTCGCTTACCTTAAAGATTGGTTAGATAGTGCAGTGTGATACCATTCCTCTCAAGGTTTATCCTTTTGGGGAATCCATGTTGTTTGATAGGAGGGTTGAGCATGATACCTATGAAAATTCTTATCCCTCTCTGTTGACAAGAAGTATAAGTTATGGTTCCTTTCTTATGAAATGAGATAATTCTTTCCATGGCAATGCATTCCTTGGTTCTTTCCCACAGAATCAAGTTTTTTTTGGATGTAGGGCTTTGATGTAAAATGGAAGTAGGTAATTGTATGGATCACTTTGACCCAATTTGCAAGCCAATTTGGAAGATTAGGGTCAAAGGATCGTTGGGTCCTAAATCTTAATGTGTTTAATTAATTAGTATATATTATGTTGTTTAGTTTAATTAAAAGTAGGCTTGTGTGTATTTGGGGGTTTGTGAGTAATGGATGTGTCTTTTTTTAGGAGTTTACTGTAATTTCTTGTAGCCGTGGGGTTTAGTGTAATTTTCTTGTAATTTTAGGCTTTCTTATAAATAGTGTGAAAGCCAAAGACGTGGCTTTTGCAAAATTGAAAGTGGAATGAACATGAGTTTTCACACCCCCAACTGTGGTGTCTTCTTCTTCCCCTTACCTCTCTCAGTATCTCTCAGCAATAATTCCTCATTGCTATTCTGCATCAGAAGGCTTTTGTTGATTCCTCAACCATTCAATTAACAGTCCTTTAAAAAATCACATGCTAAATATAATAATAATACAAATTGCTTTTATTGTTTCCCAGTTTTTCCTATCAGCTTCAATGTATCTCAGTTGCATCAGTACTTTTGGCAAGGATATCTTAGTTTCATAAAACACTCCATGATTGCACAGGATTCAGCTTTGATCAGTAACTAAATTTCCAATCTACATTAAGCTTCAAAAAAAAAAAAAAAAAGACAGGAGAGTGAAAAACAAATCAGGCAAAAAACTTAGATAAAGGCTTATTCTTTTGCTGAATACAGGTGAATCCTTTTGCTTTTCAGCGGGGAGGGATAAAAGAGGGTTTTGGATTCTTATAGTAACTTCCCTTGTAAATCGTTTTCACTCACTAACACATCCTTAACATTGCTCCTTTCTGGTTACAGTCCTTTATATGGAAATCTAAGATTCCCTCCAAAATCAAGGCTTTTGTGTGGAATGCAACCCTTAAGAAGCTCAATGCAAATGATTTTCTTAGGAGAAGATCAAATAAAGCATTGACCCTGATGTTTGCTTAGTCTGGCATCTGAGTGGTGAGACTGCTTTTCTTTCCATTTCTCTTTTATCCTTTTCCTTATATTGCTCCTTCTAGTAGTAAATTTGAAACAGGCTGTGTTGGAGTGTTGGGACCAGCGGATTTTTCACGTCATCCTAAATGTGCTTTCTTTCTTTTAAAGGTTTTGGTGAAGGGCAAGGGAGGAAGATGTTACACAGGAGTGCTACGTTTGCAGGAATTTGGTGCATTTTGTGCAAAGCTCGAATTTTAGGGGATTTTACTATTTCCAGTGACCACCTATGGTGCACTGTGCTGGTCTTGGCATCGATTTAGGCTTAAGCAAGTAAGGGGAATGATTCAATTGGATTTGTTGGATTTTCCTTCTTTACGCTCATGATGTTTTGTGTTATTTTCTAGAGTTTTGTTTGTTTCCCACTTTTAGTGGTTTAGTTAGTTTTTTTGTTTGGTTGCCGGTCTTTGGTTTTTTTGGTTTGATTTATGTTGGTTAAGTTAGTTTTAGGGTCTTGGAGTTTGTTTTTGTTGTCCCAAAGTCTCAAGATTGGAACCACAGTATTCCTCTGCCATAAGTGAGAGGTTTTCTAATAAAGTTAGGAGCTGCCGCCCTCTTTTACCAAAAAAAAAAAAAAAAAAGGCTTGTTTTAAAGAAATCTTTCCAACTAACTTCCAAAGGGGGTTGTTGAGCTTTACTTCATTTGTTTTTTAGATTCTCTATTGATTTCTTTTTGCATTTTATTTCTTTGTTTTTGGAGGATGCTTCGTTCTCACTCTTGGACACTATTCAATCTCTTAATAAGATACAATTCTTTCTTTATCTTTAAAGCTTACTAGCTTGGTTTTTTCTTTCTTTTCTTCCCTCTATTCAGTTGGGATAGATTAGATATATCTGCCCTTATTTCCAGGATATGCTCATTGCATCGTTGCTTGACCAGGCACGATCTGTCTTCAAAATGCTATGATTAAAAGTCAATTGTGCAATTTTCTCCAAAACAACTGCACGTTATATAAAAGTTTATGTAAATTAGTAACATGGGTTCTCTATGGACAGTCATTCATAGAGCATAAATATATATATATATATATATATATATATATATATATAAATACACACACACACACATTGCACATGCATATGAGCATATAGAAAGCATATTTAGAGTTGAAGTTGTTGGGAAGTGATCTACCAGCAAAAATAGCACAAGCAAAATTACGCAACCAAAAATACGAGACCAGATTTACGTGGTTCGGTCCACTGTGACCTACATTCATGGGAGCACACGAAATCCACTATAACTGTCGGGAGAATTATACAAGCAGAAGGAGGACGCTACTGCCCTCAACTCCTCTCTCACTTTCTCTACAAGGATTCACTCTACCTCACACACAGCACACCACGCCTCTCTCTACAACACACAACTCTCAGCTCTCTCACAATACAGCTCTCTGCATGCACACAACACATCCCAAAGCCCACACACTGCAACTCTACACTCACACAATCTGCTGCACACACATACATCACATATATATATATATACACACACACACACACACACACACATATGGGAGAGGGATAGTCAAACAAGGTAGCTGCAAAGTCAACATGGTAGGAAAAGTTTGGTGGTCGTCTGTCTCCAGTGTCAATGATTGCGGCTGGGTGGTGTGGCTCCCGACACCAATATGAGCCACACCCTAACAATCTTCACCTTGGCGAGTATCAACTCCCAAGTCCACAGCTCCACCTTGATACAAACTCGATCAAGGCAAGTCATCATAGGTTGGTTCAAATGTTTGAACCTTGCAAAGAGTACCGCCGTCTTCATCGGCAAACCAAAATCATTTGTTCGTTCATGGTAACGTGCAGCTATCATCATCCGAGGTCAAACCACCAACCACTGTGGTTCCCATAAATTGATATAGCCCACGGGACTCTTTCCCAATAAGTATCATTGAGTCACGTCGAGTCACCTCCATAGCTCCCCTTGCGATAGAGATTTGACAACCCTTAGAATCCAACTAACTAAGGGAGATCAAATTTTTTCGCATCCTTGGAATGAAGTTTACGTTATCCAAAATACAGACCGCTCCAACGGGCATCTATAGCTTCACAAATCCAATCCCTTTGACATTGCATGAAGACCCATCACTGAGTGATACTGGACCATGAACTTATTTGAAAGAATGGAAAGTTTTTTTCTTAAAACAAACATGAATTGAACTCCCAGAGTCCAAAACCCATCCATCATCGTTCAGACTTCCATGAGCATTCATGTTCTTTCTCATCAACTTTCGACACTCCTTTTTCATATGATCGTACTTTTTGCAGTATCGACACTGCACATTTCTTCAATTTTGTTGATGTAAGATGCTCGTCGTTACAAGGACCTCATCATTACTGTAATGACTCGGAATTAAAATAAGTAGAAAATATGATAAATAAAATGGACTAATGGATAATGAAGGAAAAAGAAAAGAAATTAGAAGGAAAAGCAGGCCTCGTCGATGAAGGAATCCTAAGAGAGCATATTTGGAACTTTGAATTTCGTTGACGAAGATATCTTCTCGTCGACGAAGTCTCTATAGCGCCTCATCGACGAATTGACGTGTCTCGTCGACAAAGCCCTGCCTATAAATAGAAAATTCTTTCATTTTCAACGAGAAAACTCGGGAACACTCTTTCCTTTCTGTCTTTGGGATGGCTCCCCTACCCTACTCTCCTTGGTTTCGAGCCGGTTCTAACCCAGTTTGATGATCCAGAGCTGCCACAAGATTCATAGGATCATTCTCTCCAAGGCTGTAGGAGCTGATCGTTGGTTTGAGGGGTTTGGGAAACGTCCCAAAATCAGGGTAAGTGAATTATTTTGAGATTTTCTTAAGGAATAATGTTATATGGAGCCTAAGAAATAGTAAATAGGTATTTTTCTTAAGATTCAAGTTAATTGGAATTTATTTTAATTAAGTTAAGATTTTTGGATTCAGGGTCTAGGTGAACGTCGTGCGGGTATCAGTTCAGGGATCCTACAAGCGTAGTTTGAAAGGCAGGTAAGGAGAAAATTTATATATTAAATTAGGTTTTTCATAAATTAAAATGGATTGTGTGTTATTTATGTATATATGTTTATATGTGGGTTTAAAATGCTAGCCATGAAATTTATGTTTTCTAAGCCTAGGATTGTTTATATAGTTATGTATATGTGAAAATAAATGAATGAAAGTGAAAATGTATTTTTCTAAGAAAGTAAGGAATGCAATGTATTTTTGGTATATAAATGTTAATTATGAGTTGGCTTCTTTTGTAAAAGATGTATATGAATTTTACTGCTAAAATTGTGAGGCATGAGATTCTGTGCAAATATATGTTAGATATATGAGATGCAAGTTAAGTAAGTAAAACTTATGAATAAAATATGATATGGACAATGATGCTTGTGTATGTTAAATGCAACCATGTAAATCTAAGACAGTTGAAAGACAGCTATGTTAGCAGATCTAACACACTTCAGTGTAGACTAATAGATGACAGCTAAAAGGAGCTGTGTTAGCAGATCTAGCACGTTTCTACGTAGACTAACTGATGATGGCTAAAGACCAGTTGTAGTACAAAGGAATGAAATGAAAGTGTTATGCAACGAAATGACAATGGAATGACAATGTAATGAAATGAAATGTGAAACGTGAATGATACAAATGAGAAAGAGTCACTTAAAGTGAAACAAAATGTAAAGTTAAGTTATGAACAAGAATGAATGTGTATGAATGTATAATGATAGAAAAAAAATTATGTATTACGATTTTAGAAGTATGTATGTATGTAGAACATGTTATGATTGGGCAAGGCAAACTCTTCACTTGAGGGCTTACTGAGAAAGGTGAGTGCACTAGTAGCTTCAGATGTGGCAGTAGTTGCATAATGTACTAGGGCAGAGGGAACCTATTTGTATGGGGGGTAGATTTTCCTATCCTTAGGGCCTTTGCCGGTAAACTATTGTTGAATGCGTGAGTACGAGATTAATCTAACACTTGAGGGCTTACTGGGTAAGGTAAGTGCCCTGCTATGCTTTAGTTGTGATCTAAGGGTTACCTATGTATCAGACCAGAGGGGTGCTACTTGTATGGATGGGTAATCGCCCCTATCCTTAAGTAATATCGTGAGTTAAAATTTTGCATGTGATTGTTTAGGTTTAGAAAATGATTTTAGAGTTATGTTAATGATTTGCAAAGGTAATTAAAATGATATCTATTTACCTCATGTTAGCTACACGCTAGTTTAATATGTATACTTCTTCCTTTACTAAGATGTGTCTCACCCGAATATGAATGTTTTTTATTCAGGACATCCTCGAGATCGGGCTTAAGAACTCGAGGGTATTTTTAGCATTTTTGAGGACTATATAAGAAACATGGTATATATTGATACTATTTTGGAGATGTAAATATTTATGTTTTATGTTTTATGTCGTTATGTTTTAAAGATGTTGTGAGAGAATTGGTTGTGAACATACTGGAATGTTTTGGAGATGTATGTATATATGGAAATGCAGGTGTTGGAAAAATTTTATGGATTTCTAGACAGGTTATAGCAAACTCTAGTATTACGGTATTATGGAATATGATATATGGAGAGTATGTTTATGTTTTTCGCTGCGTATGTATGTTAATGATTTATGATTTAACAGGATAATATCAGGTATAACGCACCGGACCCGGGTTTAGGGGTTCGGGGCGTTACATTTTGGTATCAGAGCCATGATTTTGAGGATTTTGAGGATTTAGGAAATGATTTATACCAGAGTATAGAAATAGTTAGGATAAGGATACTAGATGAATAGGTTAGATATTGAGAAGTAGGTTTGGTGTAGGGAAGTATAGGATCTTGTTTTATGATTTAGAGGCGAAATTACGTCGACGATTTCCTGTGATTTTTCTGAAATAGTCAACGACATCAGAAAAGTCATGGTAAACTTTAGATGTTTTTGTTTCTGAATTGTGAGACTGGTCCTTATATGGAGATATTGGATTTAATTTAATGATTGTGTTATTTGGAGTTTTAATATGGAATTCTTATCTCTTTTCTGTCTTATTTTCACGATGGATTATGGAGATGAGAATATAGAGGTCGAAGGAAGGGAGGATTCAGTGATCTCTAGCGAGGAGGAAATAGATACCTCTAAGGTATTGCGGGGTATCGTTCGTCAGGTTAAAGCAGAAATGAAGAAGGAACCCAAGGAACAAAATTGTCCACTTGCAGGACAGGGTTGCAGCATAAAAGAGTTTATGAGGATGAACCCTGCAGCCTTTACAAGAGGACCTAATCCAGTGGCAGTAGAGAACTAGGTACAGGAGATAGAGGAGATTATGACTGTACTCGACTGCATGGATGAGCAAAAGGTCCGTTATGCGGCTTTCAAAATGACAGGAGAAGCAAAGCGCTGGTGGCTTTTTGTGAAGCTGTTGGAGGATCAGAGGGTCGAAAAGATAGCTCTTACCTGGGAGAGGTTCAAGGAGCTTTTCATTGACCGGTATTTTCCTTCATCTGTCAGAGAGAAGATAGAAGAGTTCACCAATCTGACCCAAGGAGGCATGACAGTTGCAGAGTATGCGGCTAAATTTGTATAATTGTCGCGGTTCGCTCCATTTCTGGTCCCAAATGAGGCAAGGAAGGCCAGGAAATTTGAGAAAGGTCTGAGGCATAGAATCTATAAGCTGGTGGTCGGGTTTCAGGTCTAAAGTTTTTCAGAAATAGTTGACAAGGTCTCAGTGTTAAAGAAGATCCAAGGCAGCACTAAGCCTTTAGAGCAGAAGAAGAGACCTGCACCATCCGGCTTTCAGTCTGAGGCCAGTCAGGGATCAGGGAAGAAAGGGAAAGAAGCAATGGGCTGTGTACGCCCAAAGTGTGATAAGAGGCATAGGGGCGAATGTTGGTATGGCACCCTGAATTGCTACAGGTGCAGCAAGCCAGGGCATATCAAGAAAAATTGTCGAGAACCCTTACCTATGGTCGTTACTCAAAATCATGATAAAGGAAAGCAGTAGATACCACTTGGAAGAGGTAGTCCACCTTGACTGTACACACTTTGAGCTGAGGAGGATGCCATCAAAGAAGCAAGTATAAGATAATTTAATTTAATGAATGATGATTAAATGACTTATGTGATTATATGCATATTAAGTTCTTATGATGATTTTTGGTAAATGAGTTTAAGTCATGTAAAAGGATAATTAGATAGTAAAATTTCGAGGATGAGATTTCTTAGAAGGGGAGAATGTAATGACCCGGAATTAAAATAAGAAGAAAATATGATAAATAAAATGTATTAATGGATAATGAAAGAAAAAGAAAAGAAATTAGAAGGAAAAGCAGGCCTCGTCGACGAATGTCCTGTATTTGTCAACGAGTGTCCTTTTAAGCTCGTTGACGAAGTCTTCTTCTCGTCGACGAAGGAATCTCGAGAGAGCATATTTGGAACTCTGAATTTCATCAAGGAAGATATCTTCTCGTCGATGAAGTCTCTACATCGCCTCATCGATGAATTAACGTGTTTTGTTGACGAAGCCCAGCCTATAAATAGAAAATTCTTTCATTTTCAACGAGAAAACTCGGGAACCCTCTTTCCTCTCTCTCTCTCTCTCTCTCTCTCTCTCTCTCTCTCTCTCTCTCTAAGACGGCTTCCCCATCCTTCTCTCCTCCCTTCTCTCCTCGATTTTGAGCCGATTCTGACCCAGTTTGACGATCCGGAGCCGCCACGAGGTTCGTAGGATCATTCTCTGCAAGGCTGTAGGAGCTGATCGTTGGTTTGAGGGGTTTGGGAAACATCCCAAAATCAAGGTAAGTGAATTATTTTGAGATTTTCTTAAGGAATAATGTTATATGGAGCCTAAGAAGTAGTAAATAGGTATTTTTCTTAAGATTCAAGTTAATTGGAATTTATTTTAATTAAGTTAGGATTTTTGGGTTTAGGGTCCAGGTGAACGTCGTGTGGGTATCTGTTCGGGGATCCTTCAGGCGTAGTCTGAAAGTCAGGTAAGGGTGAAATTTATATATTAAATCAGGGTTTTCATGAATTAAAATGGATTGTGTTTTATTTATGTATATATGTTTATATGTGGGTTTAAAATGCCAGCCATGAAATTTATGTTTTCTGAGCTTATGATTGTTTATATAGTTATGAATATGTGAAAATAAATGAATGAAAGTGAAAATGTATTTTTCTAAGGAAGTAAGTAAGGAATGAAATGTATTTTTGGAAGATAAATGTTAATTATGAGTTGGCTTATTTTGTAAGATATGTATATGAATTTTACTGCTAAAATTGTGTGGCATGAGATTCTGTGCAAATATATGTTAGATATATGAGATGTAGGTTAAGTAAGTAAAGCTTATGAATAAAATATGACATGGACAATGATGCTTGTGTATGTTAAATGCAACCATTTAAATGTAAGACAACTGAAAGACAGTTATGTTAGCAGATCTAACACACTTCAGTGTAGACTAACAAATGACAGCTAAAAGGATCTGTGTTAGCAGATCTAGCACATTTCTACGTAGACTAACTGATGATGGCTAAAGACCAGTTGTAGTACGAAGGAATGAAATGAAAGTGTTATGCAACGAAATGACAATGGAATGACAATGCAATGAAATGAAATGTGAAACATGAATGATACAAATAAGAAAGAGTCACTTAAAGTGAAACGAAATGTAAAGTTAAGTTATGAACAAGAATGAATGTGTATGAATGTATAATGACAGAAAAAAAAAATGATGTATTACGATTTTAGAAGTATGTCTGTACGTAGAACATGTTACGATTGGGCAAGGCGAACTCTCTACTTGAGGGATTGCTGAGAAAGGTGAGTGCACTAGTAGCTTCAGATGTGGCAGTAGCTGCATAACGTACTAGGGCAGAAGGAACCTATTGTTATGGGCGGGTAGATTTCCCTATCCTTAGGGCCTTTGCCTATAAACTATTGTTGAATGCGTAAGTACGAGATTAATCTAACACTTGAGGGCTTACTGAGTAAGGTAAGTGCCCTGCTATGCTTTAGTTGTGATCTTAAGGTTACCTATGTATCAGACTAGAGGGGTGCTACTTGTATGGACGGGCAATCGCCCTTGTCCTTAAGTAATCTCATGGGTTAAAATTTTGCATGTGATTGTTTAGGTTTAGAAAATGATTTTAGAGTTATGTTAATGATTTGCAAAGGTAATTAAAATGATATCTATTTACCTCATGTTAGCCACACACTTTTTTAATATGTATACTTCTTCCCTTACTGAGATGTGTCTCACCCGAATGTGAATGTTTTTTATTCAGGACATCCTCGAGATCGGGCTTAGGAACTCGAGGGTATTTTTAGCATTTTTGAGGACTATATAAGAAACAGGTTATATATTGATACTATTTTGGAGATGTAAATATTTATGTTTTATGTTTAATGTCATTATGTTTTAAAGATGTTGTGAGAGAATTGGTTGTGAACATAATGGAATGTTTTGGAGATGTATGTTTATATGGAAATGCAGGTGTTGGAAAAATTTTATGGGTTTCTAGATAGGTTATAGCAAACTTTGGGATTACGGTATTATGGAATATGATATATGGAGAGTATGTTTATGTTTTCCGTTGCGTATGTATGTTAATGATTTATAATTTAATAGGATAATATCAGGTATAATGCACCGGACCCGGGTTTAGGGGTTCAGGGAGTTACAATTACTATGTCATGTGACATGCTCCGATACATTGACACAATTCCGTGTCTTCTTTTCTTCTTCATATCAATTTCGATCTTCACAGTCCCTTTTGAAGTGCCCCTTTTTATCACTCCAGTAGCATATGACCTCACTCGTATCTCGTCCTCTGATTTTGAACGCCATTGTTTACCTCCGAGCTTTCGATCTTTGCTTCTTCCTTGTCTCTCACTATTAGCCACCAAAGCTTGCTCACGAGATGTCACAATTGGCTTTCTTAATGTCTTAGAATCTTGAAGTGATGTCATCACATCATCCAACTTTAAGGTATTCTTTCCCATGAACAATGTAGTTACCAGACCATCAAATGAAACTAGTAGAGATTTAAAAAGTAGAAGCGCCTTATCCTCTTCATCAATTTTTACGCCGAGGCTCAACAACTGGGTCAAAATCTTGTTGCAATCATTTATGTGATCAAAAAGACTACTTCCCTTGTTCATTCGAATTTGATAAAGTTTCTTCTTCAGAAACAACTTATTGGTAAGGGACTTCGACATATACCTTTGGTCCAATTTCTTCCAGAGCTCCATCGGTGAGGTTTCGTCTAACACCAAATATTTGACTTCATTTTACAAACACAATTGGATTGTGCTGGCCCTCTTCATCTCTAATTCAGTCCAATCATCATCTCTTGAAATCATCTGACTTCTTCCTGATCAACGTCTTGATCAAGCCTTGATAAACCAAAATATCCTTCACCATGCTTTGCCATAAACTGAAGTCGTTTCTCCTATCAAACTTCTCCACCTCAAACTTTGAAGTGTCAACACCTGCCATTTTGCTTTGAATCTCACAAAATGAACACCGCCAATGGATTTGGAATGGCCGAAAACCTTAGAAATGGTTCAAGCCGTTTGAAAAATTGACCCAAAAAGCTTGGTCAGACTGGTTAAAAAAGTTAACTCTTAGTTAACTTTAACGAAATATTCCCTCCCTTAACAGAATATTTCTGATGGTGTTAACGGCCACTGATACCATTAATGACACTATTTGCTAACATGGCGCCACGAGGCCCACCTGTCGACGTGGCACCGGGGCCCACCCCTGTGGGGCCCACTTGCTGACATGGCATCGGGCCCACTGTGGGTCCCAACAGTTGACGTGGCATGGTCTCTGCTGCTGAGGTGGCATAGGTTCCACGTTGACATGGCTACTGACTATGTAGCTAACTCAGCCTTAACATGGCCTGACGCTTGCTGATGCGGGTGCTAACTCAGCGCTTACGTGGCTACTGACGTGAACATCTTCAACCTCCAAACTTGTGTCGGATGTGCACCGCGTGTGGTAGCGCATGATGCTCTTTCCTAATTAGCTACCAATGCATGAGAGCATGTGAGGGTGTATAGAAACGTGGTCTTTCCACTGATGGTGCGTGTGAGCACGTGTGGCCTCGTCTGAGCTCCATTCGAGCTCTGGTTACCGTCGTTGGCTTCATCTCGGTGAGAGGAACGTTGTGGTGGTCTCAAAATTGACTTTTAAGCTATTGGGCAGAGGCTCCAAATTGGGAATTTTGCTTCAATCCAGTGATTTTTCTCCAACCTCGATCTGATACCAATTGTTTGGGAAGTGATCTATGAGCAACAATCGCACAAGAAAAATTACGCAACCAAAAATACGAGACCAGATTTACGTGGTTCAGTCCACTGTAACCTACATCCATGGGAGCACATGAAATCCACTATAATCGCCAAGAGAATTATACAAGGAGAAGGAGGAGTTTACTGCCCTCAACTCCACTCTCACTCTTTCTACAAAGATTCACTCTGCCTCACACATAGCACACCACACCTCTCTGTACAACACACAGCTCTCAGCTATCTCACAATACAACTCTCTGCATGCACACAACACAACCCAAAGCCCACACACTGTAACTCTGCACTCACACAATCTGCTGCACACATATACATCACATATATATACACATATCGGAGAGAGATAGTCAAACAAGGCAGTTGCAAAGTCAACATGGTAGGAAGAGTTTGGTGGTCGTCCATCTCCATCATCAACGATTGCAGCTAGGTGGTGCAGCTTTTGACACCAATTCGAGCACACTCTAATAGAAGCCACATACTACCAATTATTCAAAGAAGGAGAAACTATCTAAAGCTAGCTCTGACAATAATATTTAGTGGTTGATACATCCAATCCTATCAAAAATAAAAATGAGAGAAGTCAAGAAAACAACATACTGGGAAGCTAGTTAGTCATAGGCACAAACTAACCCCATGTTTCACATTTTTCAAAACTTGATTTGGAATTGGTTTGAAAAAAATACAAAACATAATTAAAACCATGTTTCTTTCAACTTCTACACATTTAAATTTAAAGCTCTAGCTCTATACCCAAAAATGCAGCTTTTAAATGCAATTAGAAAGTAATACAAGTTGTGTTTACTCCAAGCATGAAGATGGAAAAGAATAAATAGCTTGCCCAATAGTGCGAGAGAGAGAGAGAGAGAGAGAGAGAGAGAGAGAGAGAGAGAGAGAGAGAGAGAGAGAGAGAGAGAGAGAGAGAGAGAGAGAGAGAGAGAGAGAGAGAGAGAGAGATAGAGAGAGAGAGAGAGAGAGTTCACATATATAGAACATAGAGATTGGGGCCAAGGGGACTAATGGGAAATGCACTTAGGGTAGTTGTTCAACTTGTCAACACCAAGAGTGTTTAAATGCAAGAAAATGATTTAAACGAGGAAAATTGAATTCAATAAATGAAATGTCACAGAATGGAATTACATATATTTGAGAATTCAATTGTTTAAACAAACATGTTAAATTCCATTCAACAGGATCACATGTACTCCCACATTAGTTCATGGAGAGTCTATTGCTAAGCATAAAATGATCACAATATAATGATTTGGCAACTTATGAAACATGTGTTAGCATAAAATAAATGACAATGCAATTTTTTTTTAATTCATAACATGGAATAGAGACTATTCCCAAATTTGAGTATGGGATGTCTATTCATATTTTGCAAATAAGAGTGATATTTTGAAATGAAAGGCTAGAAATTGAAGTATTAGTGTACCATTAGCACTTTGGAGAGTGGGTTTGTCACTGCCAGCAATAAAGATCAATTTGGTTGCTGCATTTTTGGGTTTTCCATGTGAATTTGTTTAATTTCTACATGCATGCTAGACTGCATATGAATTGAAGATGGTTCTTGAGAAATTGGGAGTCAGGCTTCTCGGCAAATTGTGTTAAGGCTTTCGTTGATCCAGTAACAATGTGACAGCTTACTGGAAAAATGTCTGCAATTTCATTATTGATAGAACATGTTCTCTGAATGTCTTTATAGAAATGGATATGCAACATCATCCAGAACCCCACCCAAAGCTTTATGACAAAACTTGGAATAACACTACTTTACATGTTTCTGAAACTTGTTTGGTTCCTATTCAAATGGGTGACTATTTTGATAACATTCTGGTGTGATATCATACCCATGAATATTGGCCATGTACTCCTTGATTCAATGATTTGGGTGTGACTCAAGGACATGAGAAGACATACGTCTTCCCTTATAATGGAAAGAGGATTATTTTGTACTAGGAGGCTTGTTGGTAATATTTGTGTAACTTAGGGGTTTGTTTGTGACTTCATGTAGTTTTATGAATATATGCATGATTTCATGTGTGAAAAAGTCATGTAGGGGTGGGTGGTTGTTGAACTTGAATTGATAAGTGAACGTGTGTTTTCCCCCTTGTATCTCCTTCTCTCTTCCCTCTTCTTCCTTTTTCTTCTTTTGTTATCCTCTCCTATATTCTCTCATGGCTGTAGATCCTTGATTCTGTCTTGCATTTCTTAGCCTTCCAAATTATATTCTCAATATAGGAAGGAGAAAGGCATCAGGGGTTTCAGTAAACACAAGATAAACAACTTAGAATAGAATTTTCAAATGTTGTCCACTAGCCATACACAAGTAAGACACCTCAAATGGGATAAGTGACAAAATAAAATTGCCATTACCAATCTGTAAAAGGAGGAAACATGGGCGGACATATGAGAGAAACTTCCAAGGATTCACATGAGTAGCATAAACACTTCTTTTACATCCCACCCGCTGTTATGAAGACCATAAAGTAGCATAAATACTTCTTTTGATATCCCCATTGTGACGGAGACCATATTTACTCTTAATAACATTGTGCGAAAGGGAGCCTATTTGTAAAAGAAACCTCCACGACCAATTTCCCACCAAATAAATATTTGTAGACACCCAATGCTAAAGTCCAAACTCCAATTTAATTTAGTCCTCCAAACCAAATACCAACTCATAGAGAATATGTCCTAATCCTCTCTAACATTTAAGCTACATTAACAAGATTCCTAAAAATAGAAAAAAGTAACAAGGATACTTGAAAGATGAGCAGATAAGTGTTGTGCAACCTCCAAAGGAAATGTAAGTCCTTTTTCCAACCTCTAATCTCCTATCCACGGCCTCAACTATTGTATTATAAAAAGAACATGTAAGACAAGCCAAGACAAGAAACTAAGAAAGTATAACTTGCTAAAAAAGTTAACTCTTTCATCTCAGGCTGATCCGCATTAATCTTGAAAATGTTACTCTTGACCATATTATGCCTACATCCATGGGAGCAATCCAGCCAATATTTCACTATGAAATTGAAAGTTTCACAATACAAAGCTACAATGATCTCTCTCTATACAAAATATGCCCAAAAGGACCTATTTAACAACCCCTCGAAGGATTCCCTCCAAACGCCCAACCGTCCTAACATTCCAATTCAAAATTTAAATTCTTTCTTGCAGCCTAGATGCACTCATCAATGAGAACAGGACACTCGTCGTCGATAGAGAGAAGGTCACTTGTTGACTAGTATGGCCACTCATTGACGAGTCTAATTTCTTGCTCTCAGTATCTTAGAGACTTTGCAATTTCCATCCTTTCGGTATCTACTCGTCGACGAGTCACTACTGCACTCTTCAAGAATTTAACCCATATGCTTTTCACCTTTTGTATGTAAGCCCTAAGTATAAGAGCCACATACAAATACAACAATCTCCACCTTGGCGATTATACACCCCTTAGGAGAACCCGAAAACTATATCTGACTGCTCCACCTTGAACTTGGACTGCTCTGTTAGGTTTGTCTCCCTCCCTTCTATCACTTGGAGACATGAAGTAAGTTCAAGCAATGCTTGAACTTTTCACTAGTGACCGGTTGTGTCAAAATATCTGCTACATTTTTAGATGTGTGAACCTTCTCCAATACAAGCTCACCGGAAGCAATCAACTCCCAAACCCTGTGGAACCTCACATTAATATGTTTGTTCTAGCATGGTACACTTGATTCTTCGTTAAGTAAATAACACTATGATTGTCACAATGCAGCATAACCCCATCTTGTTGTAAGCCTAGTTCTTTGATCAAACCGGTAAGCCATAAGACTTCCTTCCTAGTTTCAACAACTTCCATATATTCAGTTTCAGTCGTGGGCAATGCCACCAGAGATTGAACCATGGATCTCCAACTGTTAGCTTTACTGTAATCCCAAGAGGGGGGCGGGGTGAATTGGTATTTTCAAATTTTATCCCCTAGGTCAATCCACTAACAGCAGTATTACACAAGCCTAAGGTCAATCTAGTGCAGATAAAGTAAATCGATATAAATATACAATAGAAATTAAATTGCACAATTAATTTAGCTAAGCATGCACAATAATGTAGTAAATAAAGATGGCACCCAGAAATGTTATCGAGGTTCGGCAAACTGCCAACGTCCCCGCCTGAGCTAATAAGCACAAGGATTACCATTATAAGCTCACTTAACGGGTGGAACGACATCTAAATAATTAGGTCAATTAGCAAAGGGCTGACCTCAACCTTTACATACAATCCTTACTAGGTTGGATTACTGCCCCCTCAAGCCACGCCTGGAATACAATAGATTTCTCAATAAAATTTGCGTACAACCAATATGCTTCTCAACTAAGCAGATTATGTACCAATGTAATCAATACACTACTGAATGATATGATAAGATAAGCTCAATGTAGTCTTAGAGTCTACCCTCAAAGATTTATGCGAATATTGCAATCAATACGTGAGAGTGTAAGTGATAGGATCTTTGTGTCAAAATAATAGTCTCAATCACAATGCAGCAACAAAGATCATAAGCACACTTCAAATATCTCAACAAATAATTTTTCTCATAATAAATCACAAGATATATTCAAGAATGGTTTGTAAAAATTTATTTGATCTTCATGTCAAGATGACAATCTCAATCAAAAGATGTAGCAACAAATATCTTTAGCACTCAAGCAAATATCTCAAAATGTATTTCTCAAAGATAAGCACAAGAGATATTTTGAAAATGATTTGTAAAATATTTTTAGCAACCAAAACACAATGTGAACTCCTTGAGTATAACCCAAAAGCTCAATGAAGTATTCCTAAGGAAGACTTATTAACAAAGTCTCCTAGAAACAATTAGGACTTACTCTCAAGCTAAAGAAATTTCAATCAACACCGAACAAATGAGAGTGTAAGCCTAGTGAGAAGAATACTCAAGCACACCTATAAAGTGATTTTAGCAATAAGAGTGAGTAAGAATGAGTGTAGGATGCTGAAAAATGGGAGTAGGAATTTTTGAGTTTCAGGGGATTTTTTCTATTTAAGTTTGCTAATGAGTTGCTAATTTTTGCAAATGAGGGGATATATATAGAATTCCCTAAGATTATAACTGTTTAGGACATATTAGTCATTTTATAAAAATTTTAAGCGAGGTCAATAAAAATAACAACGTTTTTAACGTTGGTAAAGTTCGCCAACCCAAGAGCACCGTTCGACTGTACTTAAGGTTCAGTTGACCAAGTGTTTGGGTTTGGTCGACCAGGAGTATTTAAACTAGAAAGATAGTTGACCGTACTTAAGGATTTCAAAGGCAATTTTCCAAATTCGCGCAGTTCGATTGACTGGATCATTTTGAACTAGGAGGTTTCGGTTAATCGGGAGGTTGGAAATTCCCACATGGGGGCTCGGTCGACCAGGCCGTTGCCTATACATTTCTGGTCGGTCGACTGAAGGGTCAACTTGTTGACCTAGTGGGGGTTCGGTCAACCAAAGATCTCAGTGTAACTAAGTTCGGTCGACCAAACATGCCGATTTCGGCATTTTTCGATAATTTTCTCTTTAAAATGTTGTCCCTATTCATATGATGATTAACTTAATTTTAATAGGGCACTCTTTTATGCATTGCATGGGGGACCTAAGGTTAGTCTAGATCTTTTTGAGCTTATCTATCTAGTCATGCATGTAATGCATTTATTATTACATACCATTTCCTATTTACTTTTACAGACCCAAATGAGAAATGAATTAAAATACAACATAATATAGTCTTTAGGGTCTTCAAGCTCTACTTCATATGCCATCAATTTGATTTGCTAATTATATACCTGCACATAAATTAGATAGCCATCAAATTCTTGAGTATTTGTCATTATCAAAATTGTGTGTGGCCTATGAGGTCAACATTCTCTCCCTTTTTTATGATGACAAATACACTACGCAAAAAGTGGGTATAGCCTTAAAGGGCACCCCCCCTGACAATATGCATAATGCAAAAAAAAAATTCAATGCAAATAATTTTTTAAGGACTAAGTATTGCTACCCAATTTTTGCCTCTCATCTCTATCTCCCCCTTTTGGCAATAGTAAAAAGGGCTATGAAGTAAAAAGTCATAGGCATTGGGTATGATACATTAATACACAAGATAAGTTTGGAATTTTTTTTTTAAATTTCGATAGCATGCTATTTGAAAATAGAATATTTTCCCAAAAATACTTGTATTAAAATGACCTATTTTGAGTTTTAAGATTAACAGTTTATCCACAACTACTTAACCCAAATAGTTCTAATATGATCAAGACGTAAAACATAAATACAATCATCCTCATATAGTAGATATGAGAATTATGCATTGTGAAACACAAACAGATTCATAAAGTCTAAACCAATGAAAGATAATAATTTATATCAATTGTTAGACTTAAGATTTTTTAGAAAGCTCCCCCTAAATTTATGCAATGTATCAAATATCTAGGAGGCATCTCTACTATGCATGAGACCTAGTTCACATCTAATTTGTATGAACCTATCCTCTAAAAGTGGTTTAGTGAAAATGTCAGCCCATTGTTCATTTGTGCACACAAATTCAAGTGCCACATCCCCTTTCTACACATGATCACGAAGCAAATGATGTCTAATCTCAATATGTTTAGTTCGTGAATGTGAGATAGGATTCTTTGCAATATTGATTGCACTAGTATTATCACATTTAATCGATATTGTATCGTAGTGCAACCCAAAATCCATAAGTTGTTATTTCATATAAAGAGTTTGAGTACAACAATTTACAACTGCAATATATTCTGCTTCGGTTGTAGATAAGGTAACTAAGTTTTATTTCTTGGAGAACCAAGAAACGAGAGATTGTCCTAAACAGTGACAAGTGCCGCTAGTGCTTTTCCTATCAACCTTACTACTGGCAAAGTCAGCATCATTATAGCTAACAATCTCAAAGGTCGTATGCTTAGGATACCATAATCCTAACTCTATGATTCCAACTAGATACCTAAGGATTTGTTTAACTACTAATAGATGAGATTCCTTAGGAGCGGCCTGAAACTAGCACACATGCACACACTAAACATAATATCAGGCCTACTAGCTATAAGATATAGAAGACTCCCAATCATGCCACGATACAATTTCACATCAATAGGGATTCCTTGCTCATCTTTATCAAGTTTGATGGAAGAGCTCATAGGAGTACCAAAAGTTTTATTATCTTCCATATTAAATTTCTTTAGCAAGTCCCTAACATATTTAGACTGACATATAAAAGTTCCATTTTTAGCTTGTTTAATTTGCAACCTTAAAAAGAAACTAAGTTCACCCATCATGCTCATTTCAAATTCACTTTGCATGCATTTGGCAAACTCATTACACAACTCATCATTAGTGGCTCCAAAAATGATATTATCAACATAAATTTGAACAATAAGCATATCATCATTTTTGGATTTGATGAAAATTGTAGTGTCAATTTTGCCACGGGAAAACTCATTTTCTAGTAGAAAACCACTAAGCCTATCATACCAAACTTTAGGAGCTTATTTTAATCCATACTAGGCTTTGGACAATCGGTATACATGATCTAGATATTTATGATTTTCAAAATCAGGTGGTTGTTCTACATACACTTCTTCATTAATATAGCCATTAAGAAAAGCGCTTTTAACATCCATTTGAAACAATTTAAAGTTTTTAAAAGCATCATAATCAAGTCGTATACGAATGACTTCCATCCTAGTAACAGAAGCATAGGTTTCATCAAAATCAATTTCCTCTTCCTGATTATAACCCCAAACAACTAATCTAACCTTATTCCTAGTTACTACCACATTCTCATCTTTCTTATTTTTATATACCCATTTGGTTCCTATAATTGTATGATCATTAGGCCTAGGAACTAGGTTCCACAGTTTGCTTCTTTCAAATTGATTAAGTTCTTCTTGCATAGACATTACCCAAGACTCATCCTCTATTTCTTCTTTAATATTTTTAGGTTCTTTTTGGGACAAGAAAGTAGAATGACTCACTAGGATTTTCAAGGAAGATATTGTGGCTACACCACATGAAGATTCACCTATGATTTGATCTATAGGATGGTTCCTAATGAATTTCCAATCCCTAGGCAACTCTTGAATTTCATTGTCATTGTTATTATCTTCAGATGATTTATCATTAATTTCTGAATTCTCACTTGCATTGTTTTCAATAGATAACTTGTCTAAGCATTTTCTAGTGTCAATGTCATCTTCATCATTTTCTTAGAAAACAAATTAGATTCATCAAATACAACATGAATAGATTCAATAACTGTTAAGGTTCTTTTATTGAAAACCTTATATGCTTTACTATTAAAAGAATAACCTAAGAAAATACCTTCATCAGATTTAGAATCAAATTTTCCTAAATGCTTATTATCCCTAAGCACAAAGCATTTATAGCCAAAAACATGAAAATAAGAATTATTAGGTCTATAGTTATTTCACAATTCATAACGGGTTTTATTTAGTGAAGGTCTAATCAACACCCTATTCATGACATAACATGCAGTATTTATGGCCTCAGCCCAAAAATATTTACGTAGTTTATGCTCATTCAACATGGTCTTACCCATTTCTTGCAATGACCTATTCTTTCTTTCTACCACACCATTTTGTGGGGTCCTAGGTGCAAAAAAGTTGTGTGATATACCATCTAGTTCACAATAATTTTCTATGCCTTCATTTTAAAATTCAGTGCCTCTATCACTTCTTATGTGAGTTATCTTATAGCCCTTTTCATTTTGAATTTTCCTACAAAACTTAGTAAACTGTTCACATGATTTATTTTTATGTGAGAGAAATAGCACCCATGTGAACCTAGAATAGTCATCAACAATGACAAAAACATATGATTTTCCACCAAGACTTTGCACATAATTAGAACCAAACAAATCCAAGCGAAGCATTTCAAGTGGTCTAGTGGTAGATATAAATTCATTTTTCCTTAAAGCTGGATCTTGTTTGCTTACCCATTTGACATGCATCACAGGTTTTATCTTTTACAAATGGTGTTTTGGGCAAGCCTTTCACTTACTCTTTTCTTACTAGTTTTGACAACAAGTCCATGTTAGCGTGTCCTAAGCACCTATACCATAACCAACTAGCTTCATTTATTGCAGAAAAACAAGTTACTTGTTGTGAAGCTAAATTATCCAAAGTAGTAGTATATACATTTTCATGGCGATCTGCAGTGAAAATAATTTTATGATCTGATTTGCTTTCAACTATGCATTTATCATTTTCAAATGAAACCTTATATCCTTTATCACACAATTGACTAATGCTCAACAAATTATACTTCTAGCCATCAACTAATAGAACATTATCAATAACTAGGGAAGGATCCTTACAGACCTTACCTATGCCGATGAGGCATCCCTTTGCATTGTCGCCAAACGTCATGTACCATCCATCCTTGGGAGTGATTGAAGCAAATTTTGCCTTGTCGTCAGTCATGTGCCGTGAGCACCCGCTATCTTGGTACCACCTGTACTTTGAAGAGGACGATCTCAAATATACCTGCAAGATAGACTAAGTAACTGCCGCTGGTCCCCAAATTTTGTTTAGTCCATGGGGGTTAGTGATTGGATTACCCTTAACTATCCACACCTTTCTAATTTTTACATGTCTATGTTGGCTTTTTGAGTCCGATCCTTATTTTGATGCTGACAAAGCACATATATCTTATGTGTGTGCCTAGTGCTTTGAATAGGTTTACAATTCAGAATGCACACACAGAAGAGAAGGATGGAAGCCAGAAAGCTCACATCAACTAGCGTTTTCCACAAAATACAGAAGAGTAAAGACGAAGACATTTGTTTTGTAATCGTACTGCATTTAATTATTTATCTTTGGTCTGTAATGCATGCATTTGCATGATATGGATGAATGCTCAGATCGACCGTAGATAGACCCTAGGGACTAGCACATTTCATTAAAAACCTTTTTCTAAAAAGATTAAAATTATAAAAAGTTTTTGGAATAGCTTTAGGGTCAAAATCGAGGCTAAACGAAGTTTACAAAAACTTCAATCGACTGACGCCGAATTTTTAGGGATAACTCTCAAATACCATAGACTGACTTTAGGTCCCTAAACATCACAAGAAAAGTCCACTATAACTATAAAATTATAAATATATAAACACGGGCAACTTCGAATAGAAATCCAGACTTAAATGCATTATTTGAATAGCCTTGGTGGACCGAACCTAAAGTTATATATAAGCTTCGGTCGATCGAACTCGCTAGGGTCAATAGGTTGACTATTCGGTCGACTGACCCAAAATACACACAGACCTTCGGTCGATCAAAAGTGTCTAGGGTCAACAAGTTGATCGCTCGGTCGACTGACCTGAAATATATGGGCAACGCCTTGGTCGACTGAACCCCCACGTGGGAAATGCCAATCGCCCGGTCGGCTGAACCTCGTAGTTCAAATTGACCCAATTGACCAAACTATGCAGATTTTGAAAATCTCCTTTGAAACCCTCAAGATGGTCGACCATACTTTCAGTTTAATTTTTCCTTAGTCAACCGACACTACGGTCAATCAAACCTCATGAACGATTGACCGAGCCTTTCGGATTGTTGAATTTTTTACCGTCGGTAAAAAAGGTTATTTTTAATTAAACATCATTAATCTTTTTTTAAAATGACCGCTGTGTCCCCGATGGTTATAATTTTCACAAATTCTATAAATACCCTCTCATTATTCTAGATTAGCAACTTTGATTAACTAATTTTTCGTCAAATCTTTTTCTTAATCAAAGTTCCCTCATATACTATTTTACTTGAAAAATCTTTTTGGAGTCAAATTTTTTAATCTCCTACTCTCTTTATTGCTAAATGGAAAGTCTTTTGTAAGAGAGTATCTATTTTGTTTGGCCATCTATTTTGATTGAGTTTATTGCAAAAACAAATTTTGAGCGTAACTCTTAATTTCTCCAAATACTTTTTATTGCTAATCTTTGTTGGAGAAATACTTACTTTGATCTTTGAAGCATGTGCATATTTCTCTCAACATCAAAGATCACACATCTTCATTTTTTGCAAAAATATTATTAAGACCAAAAACCCTAGGTTCTCTCATATTATTATTGAAATATATTTTTTGGAGAAAATCTCTTATTAGGGTTTAAATATATTTAAGCACTCTTACTCCTTGAACATTATTTCATATCATTGGAGTGCGTATTTTTATTGAACTTATTGTGTACATTTCTACTTGTATTTTTCAGAAGCGTTTTCACGTACAAAGATAGTTTTAATGTACTAGTTGGGTTCAACCTGTTAATTGAACTGGGGAGTCTCAGCCCTGTAAGTGAGTCCGATTTGGTTCAACCCGAAAATTAAACTAGGGAGTCTCAGCCCCATAAGTGAGACTAGTTCGTCTTAACCTTGTAATTGAGTTGGGGTTTTCCTCGCCTCGTAAGGAAAGAATGTAAATGGTTTCTACTCCACCTGTAAGTGAACAGGTTTAGTGGAATCCTTAGAGGGTATGCCCAAGGTGGGGATGTAGGCTAGTTTGGATGAACTTCGATAACAAATTCGGTGTCGTTCTCTCTATCTTATTTAAATTCTTGTACTTTAGTTTTAGCATGTATATAAATGTTTATTTAATGTCATAATTATTTGCATATACACATTTGATTTAAATAAGATATTGCATACGTGTAAGTGTGCTTTTAGTGTTAAAATCATTTTACATACACGTGAATATGTTGAATGAGATATGATACATGGTGAATCGGAAAAACATTTAATTTAACCAAAAAGTTTTTAAAACTCAATTCAGCCCCCTCTTGGGATCACACCAATTCCAATAGTCTATTTCTAAGTGGACAATCAAATTGAATATGACTGATTTGCTTGCATTTGAAACATTTCATTCTACACTTAGGATCTTTAGGTGGGATTTGAGATTTTAATTCACATGTGAAATGTACCAAGTAAAGATTAGGTCGTCTAACATTCTCAATGCCATTAAAACCAAGACGCTCTTTACTAAGAGAATTTCTTTGGGCTCTAAGTAGGTTTTCAAAGTTGTGTTGGCCCTCGGTGAATTTAAAAACAAATTTGGAGCTATCCTCCAATTTTCTTTCAAACTCATCAATTTTCAAATCCTTTTCTTTAAGAATCGAAGCATGATAATTTTTTTCGATTTCAAATAATTTTGACCAATTCTCGCATTTCTTTTTCAAAACATCATTCTCCTTGGTCATTTTATTCAACAGTTTAGACACACGAATATATTCAAATTGCAATTCTCTAAAAGTAGGCATGCTATTAGATTCACAATTATCAGAAGAATAATATGAAGATAAAGAGCAAGAAGACGATACCTCATTATCATGTGCCATCAAGCACAAATTAGAAACCTTTGAGTCACTGCTACTTAGTTTATCCCATGAAGTGTCTGCTTTTATAGCTTTCTTCTTTTTCCTACCATCCTTTTTTAGTAGTGGGCAATCTGGCTTGATATGCCCAACCTTATTGCAGTTATAGTATGTAGGAGCATTTGACTTTTCCTTTCTTTTACTCGACTCTCCCTTATTAGATGCAGACTCCCTATATCTTTTGTATGACATTCTATTCTTCTTGAAGAATTTTCTGAATTTCTAGTTAACATGGTCATATCATCCTCAGAATTAGGTTCGCTGCATTCGCTAGATGTATTAGTGGAAGTTTTTAATGCAGTCACCTTTTTCGCCTTATTTTATTCATTGAGTCTCTCATTTATAGATAATTCATAGGTAATCAGTGAACCTTTCAATTCGTCTAATGTCATGGCCTTAAGGTCTCTACCCTCAGAAATGGTCGTAGCCTAAGCTTCCCAAATAGGAGGCGAGCCTCTAAGGACTTTCATAATCATCTCATATGTAGGATAGGTCTTACCTAATACATGCAGTGAGTTTATAATGTGTGTGAATATAGTGTACATACTCTGAATGGACTCACCTACATTCATCCTAAAAGCCTCATAATCACTAGTCAGCATATCTATTCTACTATCTATTACATCTCTAGTGCCTTCATATATGACTTCTAAATTATTCCAGATTTCTTTTGTAGTAGTACATGCCATTACTCCATTAAACTCATTCACACCAAGATTACAATACAAATTATTCATAGCAGTGGCATTCAGACTAACAACTTTCATATCATCATCATTATTTTCTTCCTCAGTTTTAGGAACTCTAGTCTCACCTTTTGTTTTCATAGGAACATAATTTCCCTTAGAGACAACCCTCCACACCTTCCAATCTATATTTTGAAGGTAGATGCGCATCCTCTGTTTCTAGAAAGTGTAATTAACACCACTGAAAATCGGAGGTCATGTGGAAGAGGGTCCCTCAAGGAAATGGGTCATAGTGCTACGAGTTATCCTAGACCTTTTACAAAATAACTATTAATTCTATGCTACGTGTCTCTGATACCAATTGTCAGCTTTACCGTAATCCTAAGAGGAGGGGTGACTTGGTATTTTCAAATTTTATCCCCTAGGTCAATCCACTAACAGTAATATTACATAAGCTTAAGGTCAATCTAATGCAGATAAAGTAAATCGATATAAATATAGAGTAGAAATAAACCGCACAATTAATTTAGCTAAGCATGCACAATAAAGTAGTAAATAAAGATGACACCCAGAAATATTATCGAGGTTCGGCAAACTACCAACGTCCTTGCCTTGGCTAATAAGCATAAGGATTACCACAATAAGCTCACTTAATGAGTGGAGCGGCACCGAAATAATTAGGTCAATTAGCACAGGGCTGACCTCAACCTTTACATACAATTCTTACTGGGCTGGATTACTGCCCCCTCAGACCACACTTGGAATACAATAGATTTCTTAATAAAATTTGTGTACAACCAATATGCTTCTTAAATATGCAAATTATGTATCAATGTAATCAATAAACTACCGAATGATATGATAAGATAAGTTCAATGTAGTCTTAGAGTCTACTCTCAAAGATTTATGCAAATATTGCAATCAGTATGTGAGAGTGTAAGTGATAAGATATTTGTGTCAAAATAATAGTCTCAATCACAATGCAGCAACAAAGATCACAACCACACTTCAAATATCTCAACAAATAATTTTTCTCATAATAAATCACAAGATATATTCAAAAATGATTTGTAAAAATTAATTTAATCTCTGTGTCAAGATGATAATCTCAATCAAAAGATATAGCAACAAAGATCTTTAACACTCAAACAAATATCTCAAAATGTATTTCTCAAAGATAAGCACAAGAGATATTTTGAAAATGATTTGTAAAATATTTTTAGCAACCAAAACACAATGTGAACTCCTTGAGTATAACCCAAAAGCTCAATGAAGTATTTCTAAGGAAGACTTATTAACAAAGTCTCCTAGAAACACTTAGGGCTTACTCTCAAGATAAAGAAATTTCAATCAACACCGAACAAGTGAGAGTGTAAGCCTAGTGAGAAGAGCACTCAAGCACACTTACAAAGTGATTTTTAGCAATAAGAGTGCGTAAGAATGAGTGTAGGATGCTTAAAAATGGGAGTAGGAATTTTTGAGTTTCAAAGGATTTTTGCTAATTAAGTTTGCTAATGAGTTGCTAATTTTTGAAAATGATGGGGTATATATAGAATTCCCCTAGATTATAACTGTTTAGGACATATTAGTCATTTTATAAAAATTTTAAGTGAGGTTAATAAAAATAAAAGCATTTTTAACCTAGGTAAAATTCGCCAACTCGAGAGCACCGGTCGATCGTACTTAAGGTTCGGTTGATCGAGTGTCTGGGTTCAGTCGACCAGGAGTATTTTCAACTAGAAAGATGGTCGACCGTACTTGAAGGTTTCAAAGGCGATTTTCTAAATTCGCATGGTTCGATCAATTGGATCATTTTGAGCTAGGAGGTTCGGTCAACCGGGAGGTTGGAAATTCCCACGTGGGGGCTCGGTCGATTAGGGCGTTGCCTATACATTTCTAGTCGGTTGACCGAAGGGTCAACTTGTTGACCCGATAGGGGTTCGGTTGACCAAAGATCTCAGTGTAACTAAGTTCGGTCGACCGAATATGCCAATTTCGGCATTTTCGATCTTTAAAATGTTGTCCCTATTCATATGATGATTAACTTAATTTTAATAGGGCACTCTTTTATGCATTGCATGGGGGACCTACAGTCAGTCTAGGTCTTTTTTAGCTTACCTATCTAATCATGCATATAATGCATTTACTATTACATACCATTTCCTATTTACTATTACAGACCCAAATGAGAAATAAATTGAAATATAACATAATATAGTCTTCAAGGTCTTCAAGCTCTACTTCATGTGCCATCAATTTGATTTGCTAATTATATACCTGCACATAAACTAGATAGTTATCAAACACTCTAAAGGGTCAACTTGTTGACTCGGTAGGGGTTCAGTTGATCGAAGATCTTAGTGTAACTGAGTTCGGTCGACCGAACATGCCAATTTCGACATTTTCGGTCATTTTCTCTTTAAAATGTGTTCTCTATTCATATGATGATTAACTTAATTTTAATAGGACACTCTTTTATGCATTGCATGGGGAACCTAATGTCAATTTAGGTCTTTTTAAGCTTATCTATTTAATCATGCATGTAATGCATTTATTATTACATACCATTTCCTATTTACTATTACAAATCCAAATGAGAAATGAATTGAAATACAACATAATATAGTCTTCAGGGTCTTCAAGCTCTACTTCATATGCCATCAATTTGATTTGCTAATTATATACCTGCATATAAACTAGATAGTCATCAAATACTTGAGTATTTGTCATTATCAAAACCAAGTGTGATCTATGAGATCAATACCAACATAAAGGTCCTCTTACAAGAGTAAAAACATAACCCGTTGTAAACCTTCTGTCATCCATATCTCTTGCATAATAAGCATCAACAAACTCCATAACTAAAGGACTACGTTGTTGCTTGCCGAACATGATGCCAAAACCCGATGTACCCCGTAAGTATCTAAATATCCTTTGACATGTCCCGAATATCCTCATCCGTACTTGGACAATCTATAGTAGACAACTTAAAATGACTCGTTAAAGGTGTACATACCAGTTTTGCATCAGTTATACTAAACCCATCTAACACCTTCTACACATAACCGCCCTGAGATAACCATAACCTCCCTGCAATTTTGTCCCGGCGAATCTCCATCCCAAGTATCTTCTTGGCTGAACCAAGATTTTTCATGTCAAACTCTTTATAGAATAGTTCCTTTAATTAATTTACCTCAGTTAAATCTTTTGTGGCTATCAACATGTCATTGCCATACAATAACTAGAAAATAAGATAACCATCATCAAACTTGTTCACGTACACGGAGCAATCATACTCACATCTTTTGTAGGCAATCTTCATCATATACTAATCAAGTCCTTTATACCATTGGCTTGGAGACTGTTTCAACCCGTAAAGAGATTTCTTCAATTTGCAAACTAAGTTTTCTTTCACTAGTTCATTGAATCCCTCCGACTGTATCATAAAAATATGTTCCTCCAAGTCACCATGAAGAAACGTCGTCTTCACGTCCATTTGTTTCAAATGAAGACCATAATGAGCTACCAACCCCAACACTATCCTAATAGAAGTGTGTCAGACCACAGGTGAAAAGATATCATCATAGTCTATTCCCTTTTTCTGTGAGTACCCTTTTGCCACTAGCCGTGCCTTGAATTTTTCTCCTTCCTTTTTTGAAATTACTTCCTTCTTCCTATATACCCATTTGCAACCTATCAGATCAGTCTCTTCCCATCTGGAAGCTCCACCAAATCCCAAGTTTGATTTTTATGTAGTGATTCCATCTCCTCAATCATTGCACCCATGCACCTACCTTTCTCCTGGCCATGCACCGCCTCTTGAAATGTAGTTGGATCGTTGCAACTGGTCAGGAAAGCATAAGACACTAACTTTTCAAATCCATACGTTGGCGGAGGCCTGATAGTGCGTCTGGATCTCTGTATAGGAAGATTGTCAACTTGCTGGTTTCCCAAGTTAGAGATCCTTACAACCAAAGGACCATGATCATTGGCATTGCCCTGAGCTTCCAACTCCACCTGCACAACATGTTCATCTTTGCCCTAGTTTTCTGACTCATGTTTCTATTCATCACAATCTTGAGAACGCTTCACCATAGCCTTCTTATGAAAGACTACATCTCTACTAATTACCACCTTGTTTGTCGTTGGATCCCATAACTTGTATCCCTTCACACCATTTTGATATCCCAAAAAGATACAACGTCTAGATTTTGGGTCAAACTTGGATCTCTCTTCACTAGACACGTGAACATAGGTTGGACACCCGAATACCTTCAATTCGGAGTAGTCTACTGCATTTCCCGTCCATACCTCTTCTGCCACTTTACCTTCTAGTGATGCCTTTGGTGATTGATTTATGAAAACAAGTCATACTAACTATCTCGGCCCAGAAGTTCTTCGGTAGCCCTGCATTAAGCTTGAGACACCGAGCTCTTTCAGCCAATGTTTGGTTCATCCTTTCAATCACACCATTTTACTAAGGTGTCCGACGAACGGTAAAGTGTCTCTTAATGCTCTATTTCTCAAAAAACTCCATGAACGTCGAATCAGTGTACTTGGTTCCATTGTTTGACCTCAAATATTTGATTCTCCTCCCTATCTAGTTTTCAACTTCAGCTTTTCACAACTTGAACCTGGCAAACGTATCAGACTTGTGCCGCATGAAGTATACCTAGACTTTCCATGAGTAATCATCAACAAAACTCACATAATACACATATCCACCCCTTGATGCCACTTTAACCGGACCCCAAACATCAGAATGCACATAATCAAGAATATCTTTCGTCTTGTGAACAACTGGTTTAAACTTTGCCCTGTTTTGCTTTCCAAGAACACAAATCTTACAAAAATCTAGTTGACATGATTTCATACCTTTCAAGAGTTTCCTCTTGTGTAATTCTTTCATACCATGTTCCCCCATATGCCCAAGATGCATATGCCACAAGATAGTTACATCAAATTCAGTATCTACAACTGCAGCTCCACCTACAATAGTAGTTCCCTACAATGTGTTAATATTCCCATCTAACTTTTACCCTTTCATCACCATCAGATTACCTTTCCATAATTTCATAATCCCACATTCAGACTTGTAATTGAAACCATTACAATCTAAGGTTCCAAGTGAAATAAGACTCTTCCTTAACTCCAGTATGTTTCTTACATTACTCAAGGTTCTCACAGCACCATCAAATATTTTTATCTTAACATTTCCTATGCTAATGATCTTACAAGAAACATCATTACCCGTAAGAATTAAACCTTAATTTACCAACCTGTAGGTGCTGAACCACTCTTTATTTGGAGTCATATGATAAGAACATGCCGAGTCAAGTATCCATGAATCCGTAAGGTGATCGGACCGATGAAATCAAAAGAACATCACAATCACTGCAAACTGAATCTCCTTCTTAAACCACATTCACTGATTTCGAAGTCCTCTCATGCTTTTTAGCATTTCCTTTCTTCCAATCCGGACACTTCTGTTTCACATGCCCCTTTTTACCGCACTTATAACATCGGATACCCTTTTTCTTTCTTGGATTGAGTATGGGATTTCTGACTCGATCCATGTTTGGATTTTCCTTTACCATGCTCATAGTTACCTTTCACCACAAGTCCTTCTCCTTCATAACATATTTTCAACCTTTTATGAAAATTCAGTAAGACACTTATCACCTCTTTTAAATTAAGAGACACTTTTCCCCATGTAAAGGTGGTAACTAAATTTTCATAGGTATAAGTAGCTGGTAAGGAGTTTAGCAGCATCAAAGCCCTATCATCTTCATCAAACTTAACTTCAACACGCATCAAATCACTTATGATTTGATTAAAAATATTGATATGTTGATTTAAGTTTGAACCATCAACCATCTTAAGCCAATAAAGATGCTGCTTAAGAAATAGTTATTTGAGAGTGATTTGGACATGTACTGGCTTTCTAACTTTCGCCATACAACCGCTAGAGAGTCCTCCTTTGTCACATGATAGAGGATTTCATCGGCCAAACACAAGCGTATTGTAGAAACGACCTTTTTCCGCAATTCTCCCCAAGTTGCCTCATCCATATTATCCGATTGAACACCATGTAGAGCCTTCACCATCTCTTGTTGCACAAGTATATTTTTAACTTTCCTCTACCACAAATTGAAATTTTTGGTTCCATAAAATTTGATGACATCAAATCTTGTAGAAGAAGTACTCGACGCCATGATAACAACTCTCTGATACCAATTTGTTGTGGAAATCGAGTATAGGATGCACAACGAAATAATTAAATTTACAACAAATGATGAAGTACAAAGAACACAAATTCATACACACCAGTAAATCTAAAAACAAGAAAAGAGAACAACACGAGAATATATGTGATTCGGCAATGCCTACATCCATAGGAGCAATCTGGCCAATATTTCACTATGATATTGAAAGTTTCACAATACAAAGATACAATGATCTCTCTCTATACAAAATATGCCCAGAAGGACCCATTTAACAACTCCTCGAAGGATTCCCTCCAAAAGCCCAACTGTCCCAACATTCCAATTCAAAATTTAAATTCTTTCTCGTAGCCTAGATGCACTTGTTGACGAGAACAGGACACTCATCGACGATAGAGAGAAGGTCACTCGTCGACTAGTATGACCACTCGTTGACTTTTGATATCTCAGAGATTCTGCAATTTCCAACCACTTGTTATCTACTTATTGACGAGAATAGGACACTGGTCGATGAGTTACTACTGCATTCTTCGATAATTTAATTCATATGCTTTTTACCTTTTGTTTATGAGCCTCAAGTATAAGAGTCACACATATAGATACAAATTTTAATTCACTTAAAGATTTTCAATGCAAAAAATTTAAAAATTTTAAGATATCTCAACATTACCCTTGGGGAAAAAAAAATGATGTTGCCAGCAAACCAAATATGGGACTTCAACCTCATCACTACCAATATAGAACCCTTTAGTCACACCAACGAATGATCACGTCAGTCCATTGCCCTCTACGTATCAACCACTATGACAGACAATAAAGGACAAGGACGATTCCCAGCCTCAACCTCCAAGAGGCTGTTATAACAATTCTTAGATTGCATATTCATTATCACAGGCATGTTCATAGAAGACAAGCAATCATTTCCTCCAGACCAACTCAAAGCCCATCTTTCTCCGGCACACTGTCCAAAAAAGCACAACATAATCTAGCTTTCTCAATTCAAATTTAAAAACAGTGGCCCAATTACCCCTTCTTTTAGCATTATGTGTCAGTGTACCACCTTATTTGCAACTAGCCTAGCATCAAGAATCAATCTATCCTTGACAAAAGCACTTTGCTCCATCATTACCAAATCAATCAAAACCTCCTGAGATAACATCCTAGTATGTATGGTTTCAAATTGCCAATGGAAGAAAAAGACAAGCAAGGAGGACGTCAAAGAGAAGGGATGTAGTGGCCACTATCTTTAAGCATTCTAGATATCTCAAAATGTATATTCAATTCTGAAGCATATAAGTATGTAATACATTAATACATAGAAAATGCATTATTCTTGGCGAAGGAAATTCACATGGATTGAAAGTCTAAAAGAAATTTATGTTAAAGGCATACCATAATAAGAACAGTAAATATCAATTCAGATGTCCACATAGCAGCTGATAACCCGACATTCATCAAATTCATTTATTGCATTTTCACATTGGCTAAGCTCCAGAAAACAACAAATACTTCTATTAAGATATTTGAGAAACGTCAAGACAGCACTCTGGATTAAAAAAAAGTATGAACAGCATGTATGTATATTAAAGCATCAAAACAATCATCCATAAGCAAGGGCCATTCAGGGTAAATAAAGTAAATAATAAACAAAGATGCAAAGTTATGAACCCAAGGCACATAAACATACAGATGTATTTACCAAGACAGCAAAGGAATAGAACAACATATCAGAACATTGCTTTCAATCCCACTGCAAGCGCAATCTGTTACTACTTACAAATTCAGAAAGTAGCACCTGAACTGAGTGTCAATAAATGACGCACCAGCCATCCAGTGCCCAAGTGATACACCTCAACAGCACATGTGTCACAAGGCCAGATGTCGTAAGGTGCAAAAATCTCAAACAAAAGGCCCAGAGTTGACTTCAGTAGCAAAGCTAGCACCGAAGTGAGTCACTGTGAAATGCATTGCTCAAATGATAGGACATAGCACATGTTGGTTTATAAGGTGGCTAAGAGAATGCATGTGAGGTTGAATGGCAAAATATAGCACAGACACACGAGACGCAGGTATACAAGGCAGCTGATAGAATATATGCAAGGTGAAGGACAAAACATAGTACATGTCAGCTCATGAGGTCATCTTTTATGCTACTCATGATTAAGATGACAGAGCAATGTGAATACAGTGCAGACTGTTAAACTTAAGAGCTGATACAATGAAATTAAACATTCTTTTAAATCTGCTGCAAGGGGGTAATTATGTTTCTCTTTATGGAATAAAAGCAAAGAAAATTTCTTGAGAAAGAACAATACTGCTTAACACAATTAAAGTGATGCCTTTGAGAAGTTTTGATATTTCCTCATTCAAACCTATTCAAAAACTGGAATCAAGGAATTTGTATTCCCTACGAGAGACATGATCCAATTCATCACAACTGTGACGCACATAGCACTTTTGTTATATTTGGAGCACATTCACGCTAACAAGAAAAATGGTTAAAAATTCACCCAATAATGATACAATTCATGCTTTATCACACAAACCTATCTATCAGTATCCAAGAATAAGAAGTTCCATGAAATGAGATCATCGGCACATATGAAACAATAAGAAGACTGTTACAGGCAAATACCATGTTTAGAATACCAATGCAAAACAGCTTCCTCTTAACAGGAAATCCTTCAAGGAAGAAATACGTCAAACAGAATGCCTAAGGAACACCAAACAACACAAAATTTCACATTTCAGGATTGGAATTGTCCTGAGAACCAACCAAATTCAGTGCCTTTCTTTGATTAGATATTATCAAAACGATGAAAAAAATGGCATGATTTTTTGTCAAGAACCAAAATCAACACCAATTTCAACTTAAGAAAAATTTTGATTCCTCTTGCCAACAAATACCACCCTGCAACAGCCGACCAGTTAGTACAATAAATTCTGAGAATAGCTATCATGGATTATGGATTCTATTTCTTGAACTTCAGGCAACAGCCCATGAGGCTGGGCTTTGTTGTAGTTTACCTGTCAATCTATTCACAAACCACCAAACACCAATTACCCCAAAGTTTTCACATAACAGAGAGAGAGAGAGAGAGAGAGAGAGAGAGAGAGAGAGCCTTTCCAAGCAAATATACCTCTCATTAGTAACATGTGTAATTTTTACTTTTAGCAGCCCAAAGATTTTTATCATTGTTGTCATCATTGACATTGTCATTGATCATAATGTAACACCAAGTGCACAAGGACAAAAAAATTAAGTCGTCTAGGAGGGCTCCCATCTAATCCCCCATCCAATGAAATCACTACAAACAATGTGTTCCACATGGTGGGGCCCACATGTAGTCCTGTGGGCCCAACTGATTGGAGTGATTTCATTGGACCGGGGGGGTTCTCCTCGCGGAGAACCTAATTTTTTCTTGTGCACAAAGTTCCCATGCAGTTATTCTACCAGTGTGGAGAGTGTTTTCGTGACTAGAAAGAACCTCTGGTCCTCTCTAAGGACCTGATTTTTTCTTGAACACAAGGGTCCCACACAGTCATGCTTCCACAGTTATGGAAAGACTATTTTCAAGACTAGAGAGAACCTCTAACCTTTAAGTTTGGATGCAACACTCTTACCATTTGATCAATTATAAAAATCATATTCATATTCACCTCTTTTATGTCTCATCTTTTGTATTTCAGCATATAAAAGAAATTCAAGTTCTAAAATCCTAGTATTACAATCAACTCATTTACTTCTATTCTCCTTCTTTCTTTTGCTCATCAAAAATCCATATTTGTAACTTCCTACGGTGTACATGCGAGAGATAGTGAGCAAGAGAGAGAGAGAGAGAGAGAGAGAGATGGCTTACATGTGTGTATCTGCAAAATAGTCAATTTTCATCACCATGGACATTTAGTGTGCCAAATAACTATTTCTTATATCCATGCACTGCTCCACCGTGATGATAAATATTTGGTTTTATATAAACAATATTCTATTGGTTTTAGAAAACCTTGCTAATTTTGATTTCCTTTTCCTCTTTCCTGCATGATTTGTTAATTTAATTTGCTTCAACTTCCATTTTCCTTGTGAAAGTTAACAATCTGAGACTGTCAAGCACAAATACATTTGAATCTTGATAGCAGCCACTTCATGCAAAAATGTCAAGCCTAGAGCTATATCTAACTCATCCCTCCTAAGGCCCTACTTAGCCCAATCAGTACTAGATAGTAGAAACTTCTATTACCTCTAGGAAACTGTAAATAAAATGCGAGAGAGAGAGAGAGAGAGAGAGAGAGAGAGAGAGAGAGAGAGAGAGAGAGAGAGAGAGTATCTCAAGGAAAGATTTGAACAAAGATAGCACAAAATCCAAGTGTTGAAATTTACTTAAAAGTTAAAATTGGTACTTCATTCACTTTGTACATCATCAGTCCTTAAAGTGGCTTGAATCACCCAATTGATTGAACCCTTTGCTACTCATTTATTTGACAGTCATTCACTTACTCATCAAATTCATCAATCAATTGGAAATTTATTCAATTTTCCATGGACGAATTTGGATGTTGCTCATTAAACTTCTTCAATCACTCATATCCAAAAATATGTTCAGACACTCAACCTGTTTAAACAATGCAAGTTATTTGTTGGTCTGAAACATTGATACCCACATGGACAACCTATATATAGGCACTGTATTGTTGTATTCTTTAACGTCTTAATGTGAATATGCACATTGACATGCCAGTCCTTTTCTATCAATGGATTAAAACAAGAAAGTGATCTGATCAACAGTCATGCTCATAATAAACTGTTGCTCTTTATTCCTTTCTATATGCTAGACCTGATTCCGCAAGAGGTAGGCTCTATTAATGCTGATCTCATCTGTATGGTATCTGGAACCTCTGGTTACTTTATTTGCAGTTTACAGGTTTCAATTTGTGATAAAAGGAACCTCACAGAGAACCTCTGTCTTATCTCATCATCAAAGAAGTCATCGTAGAACTGATGCAATTCAATTCCATCCACAGGACATCCAAACAAAACTACTAAGATTTTACTTCTCTTCCCTTCTCGTCTACCAGTTCATTCGCTAAATTTAAATTCAATCCAATTAACAATCATAGGAGAAAGAGTAAGTGATTCAAAAACAGAATCAGAAGGCAATAGAACAATCAAAATTTCATTAATGATTTCAGAAATAAAATCCACAAAGTATGGGGTAACAATGATCAGTGCCGAAACTAGCACTTGATTATATATTCAAAGCTCTTTTCTTTCCACAACAAAACCATCGATCGCGAAGAGCGCAGGAGACAACCTGGTGCCTAACCACATCGTAGAGGAGGAACTAATCATCTTCCTCCTTCCTCTTAGGTTTCCGATACGTCTCCTCCAAGTGCTTGGCTATTACAAGGCCCGTGTTAGAGAGCTTCCTAATGTTGGGGACATTGTAGTTCTGAGCCAGGTAGACTCCGAACAGCGTTCCCGCCATGAAGGAGAAGCTGCTTCTGATTATACCCATTGCAGCGAGTTCGATGGGTCTAGGGTTTCGGGTGGAGGCTCCGATCTGGATTAATTGTTGGCAACGACTTGATCCCCACGCTTTTGCGTAGCCCCTTCCCCACGCTACCAGCTAGACCTAAACTTGGGTCAGTTAGGGCCAATATTTTCTTGTATCTGTTCAAACATGCAACATCGCTTGATTAGTACGTTTCAATTTTTTTATTTTTTGGTAATACTGTTTTCCTTTTTTTTTTTTTTTTTCGGCTAATCAATTTATTATTATTATTATTATTATTATTATTATGTATATAAACTTCTTCTTCTAAAACATTTCAATCTGTATGAACATGGAACTTAGCAAGTCAAAGTAAAATTTTGAAATAAAATATATTGTAGCGCCCTGAACCCAGTGGGGCTGGAGTGCTATTCTTTTATCTCTCTCTCTCTCTCTCTCTCTCTCTCTCTGATACCACTATTATAGCAACCCAAACCTGAAAGGGGGCCCCGAGTATTCCTGTCCATAATTCAATATAAAACATACTGCGGAAGATAATTAAACCTCAAAATACTTTACCAAAGTTTTAAACCATTTGAGTTACACATTTTTAACTTCATGTTATCTATTACATCTTAAAATAAACAAACATAACAAACTAGTGTCTTGTTTACACTTACAATAACTACAAAATTTAAACCCAGCCCTGTAGCACGCTAGGCTCGATTCTCTGTAGGACCTGAAATATGAGATGGATATTTAGGTGAGACACTTCTTAGTAAGACGAATTAGATTATCATCAGTGTGTGACTAACATTAGTTTTTGTGTGAATATAATACATTCATATATTTAAGTGTAAGTGAAATGACATTTGAAAACTGTACTTACACGTATATAACTAAAAATACATACATTTTCTTTGATAAAATACTTTTGGCTCATTATAGCCCATTTTTCATAAATTATATATATGATAGAGAACCTTCCTTATTAGGCCATCATTTAACATCATGAATAACCCCTATGATTGGGTTGTGGGGTCTGAAGAATGGACCTAGCAATCTGGTTGGCCGACCACTGCTAGGTCAACATAACATGCTTTGAAGTAAGATTTGTCCACCTCTACCTGGTTCGGACTCCAAGAGGGTATGACCCTACTTAGGCCAAATCAACTGTATATGACCTACACTTCCACTACAGTGTGGCTGCACTAACACTTTCACTAGCTGCGGTACCAAGCTTTCATAAGATCTAGTCCCTTAGGGTTCATAAATCATATATATAATTTACATAGTAAAAATAGTAACATGATATGTTGACCCGATGGGTCATACCCTATTTTGATTATGACAAATACTCAAGTATTTGATGACTTTCAAGTTTGTGTGCAAGATCATACTAACTGGATCACATTGATAGCATGCAGCAACTTGAAGAAGAATGAAGATCCCGACATATTTTCTTGTTGTATTTTCATATTCGGGTCTATAATATTTAAATTCAAAAAGGTCTGTAATAATTTACATATCATGCATGTAGGACTATAAGCTCAAGACCTTGGAATGACCTTAGGGATCAATCGACCGACGCCGGATTTTTGGGTTAACTCTCAAAGGCCTTAAATTGACCATAGGACCCACAATATTATATGAAAAAGTTCCCTATTGACTTAGAACTGATTATTATATGATTAGAGACATTGCATAAGAGGAAAAGGACCGAAATGCCCAAAATTGGCATGCTCGGTTGACTGAACCCTAGTACTCAAGGCTATTCGGTCGATCAAACATCCTTGGGGTCAACAGTTTGATTCTTCAATTGACTGACTAGAAATGTAAAGCAAGACCCTGGCCGACCAAACGGACACATTGGAAGTCCCAACACCCTGGTCAATTGAACCACCAAGTTCAAAAGAACTTGATTCACCGAATATCATAAAGTTTAGTCGACCGAACTTAGTCTGGTCGACCGAACCTTGGAGGGTTCAGAATCACCTTTGGACGGTCGACCAAACCTGTAGTTCAAAAATCCCCTGGTCGACCAAACCATGAAATTGGTCGACCGACCCTCTCAAGTTGCTTGGGTTTTACTGAGGTTTAAACATTGTTATTTTTATTAACCTCATTTAAACTTTTCCAGAAATGATTAATAGGTCCCAAACGGTAAAAAATTCAGGGGTGTCTACATATACCCCTTCATTTACAAAGATTAGGAGATTTTAGCAAAAGTGATTAAGCCAAAAACTCTCTGAATTTTTCCAAGCCTATATTGTCCATACTACTTCCAAATACTGTCCTACTCCACATTCCTTGATTATTCAAGCCTAGTAAGAGTATTTAAATTGTTTGTGCTCCATCCTAAAATGCCCACAACTCTCTTTTGAAGTTTGTATTGCTTGATTTTTATCTTGAGAGTTAGGCTAGTGTTTTTCCCACTAATTTGAATAAAAAAAATCTTGTGTGGGAAAACTCATTGGCTTTGGGGTTTTTGCATTGATATTGCAAGATTCCTTAAGCATTATTTTTGGTGCGAAAAAAATTTTATAACATGGGAGGATCCTGGCCATCAATAGTGGAATGTGATCGGATGGTGGGAGGGGGTCTTTGCAAATCGCCCAGCTAGCTTTAATCTCCACCATTGCAGAGCTTCCACGTGGCAAGATCCTGTTGCTCAGAGGCTTTTCATACTTAAGCCCATTTTTTATTTTTGTCTCATTTTCAAACCCTCATTCTCTCGAACGCCCTCTCTCTCTCTCTCTCTCTCTCTCTCTCTCTCTCTCTCTCTCTCTTGCTCTCTTCTCTCGTCTTTCTCACTTCTCTCACCCTCTTTGTCTCTCTGTATTCTCTGTTCTCTCACCCTCTCTGTGTCTCCGTATTCTCTGTCCTCTCACCCTCTCTGTCTCTCCGTATTCTCTGTTCTCTCACCCTCTCTATCTCTCTCTCCTTTCTTCTCTTGTCTTTCTCTCTTCTTTCACCCTCTCTATCTCTTTGTATTCTCTATTCTCTCACCCTCTCTCTCTCTCTCTCTCTCTCTCTCTCTCTCTCTCTCTCTCTCTCTCTCTCCTCTCTCTCTCTCTCTCTCCTTTTGTTTCAGATAGACCCCCTTTGAAAATGAAACCCGACTCTTAGATCACCTATTTTCCTTTCCTCCCCATCCTCATCGTTCTTTGGTTGTCAACGGCTGTTGAACACACGAGTGTGTTCGAGGTTAACAAGGTCCGCTTGGATGATGACAGACAATTGGTTAGCCAAAGGCATTCAAGGAGTCACCCGGGAAGATCCATGAAGTCTAAAAAAGTTAAGTCCCCCTGTTCTCCTTGTATTTGATTTTCTTGTCAATTTTTTTTGTTTTGAGATCCAGTACGTGTGTGATTCGTGTGATATTTGTGGTGATATGAAGAATGTTGATGATTGTTGTTCAAACCCGGGTGTCTATGTGATGGTCTTGTTTGGATTAGAGTTTTAGGCGGGTCGGTGAGGTCGAAGATGAGTCAACTTGTCTTCGACTTAGTGAGTCGGGGTCTATCAAACCAGGGTTAACTCGTGCGAGTCAACCCGGGGTGAGTGGTGTGAGTCAAACCCAGGCTGACTCGCACAAATCAACCCTGGTGGGTTGTGTGAACCCGGGTGACCTCGGGTGAGCCGCATGGGCTTTATCACATGTGTAGGACACGTGTGGGATTTGAGTGAGTTGGGTCGGGGCGTATTAGGGAGTGAATTGGGTTTTAGTATGAAAATGGGTCTGACTAGGGTTGATTTTTAAAATGGGTCCAACTCAAGTTAGTTTTTTTTCTTTTAAAATACAGGTGGGCTCAGGTTTATTTAAATGGGTTTTGTGGTTCTTTTGAAACAATTGGGCCCTAGGTTGGTTTTTAAAACGAGCTTGGGGGTTTAAAAAAAAAGGTCATGGGCTTGGGCTAAAGCATTTTCAAATGGGTCGGCCTGATTGAATTTTAAAACAATGCCTCTTTTAATGGGCCAGCCCAATTGGATTTTAAAATAAGGCCTTTAGTGGTTTTAAAAACGGGTCGGCCCTATTTGAATTTAAAAAAAAAAAAGCTTCCAATGGTTTTAAAAGCAAGTCGGCCCTATTTGAATTTTAAAACAGGGCCTCTTTTGATGGGCCGCCTTAATTGGATTTTAAAATAAGGCTTCTGAGTCCACAGTTGAGAATGGGTATAGATCCCGAGTTCAAGATAGAACTTGGGTTTGGGGGGTTCCGATCATGTTTGGGTCTGAATCCAAACTCAGGTATGGGTTCAGAGGTCTGAACTTAGATTCAAAATCTAGGAGAGGGGGAAAGTACCTGCATTCACTTCACACATGCAACAAAACTTATGCGGATTTGAACAAAACAAGAAGGGTAATCCGAATGTTTTACCTTTCTCTTTCCTCCTCCGACCTTCTTTTCCTCACCTTTGTATTTATCTGGGGTCTAGCCTCTGTAATTGGACCTTTAGCTTCTGCTGCTACAAGGTTTTGGGCTCTAGCAGTTCAGAACTCCTATTTACTCTCCATACTATATAGTGTGGAGTGTTGTTCTCTGCTTTCCTTCCTCTCTCAATTTTAGCATAGTTTCTCTGTATTTAATCAATTCTATCAACTCTGCAGAGTGCCTAAACGCTCTTTTTTTTTTCTCTCAATTTTCACATCATCTCTCTGTGTTTTTTTTTTTTTGTGTCCTCTCTACAGTGCAGGAACCTCCCTATTTATGGGGAGGCTGGGTAGTCCATTTGGTGCCAATTTCCTTTCCAGCGTGGATTATTCTCACGGAATTCCCCAATAACAACCTATCAAGGAAAATGATTTCTATTTTATTATTTTTGTTATTTTGAGATTCTGTTGTTTAACAAATTTTGCTTTTCTTTCCTGTGCAGGTGGATTAGGAAACCCAGGTGGCATCATAGGACTTGTGGGCTCTTAAGCTGCTTCCAGGTGGCCTTTCAAGACTTGCGGGTTTTTGGGGTACCTCCAGGTGGCAGCCCCGAGAGTGGAGGATCAAGAATTTTCTTTTTGCTTTTTGCTTTTTTTTTATTTTGTATCTTTATTTGTTCATTTTTATGTAGTTGTATGCTAATGTATGCACTCCCGCGGGAACCTTCTTGTACATTCCTTTGTATTTGTACCATTTTATTATCTTACATGCTCCCTGCAACCTCCTTTGGGAAGTTTAGATTCCCGCATGCTCATGTGCACACACGTACACTTTGTGCTAAAGTACACATTCCCAAGTCACAAATCCCATTGATCAATTTTAACTACAGAAATTGATCACTTATGACTAAACCAATAGACCGATTTTGACCAAATTTGACCAAACAAACATGGTCACCTAGATATAACTTTAATGTCCAACACAAGCTGATAAAATTAAGACCCAATCTCAAACAATCTAAAGATTTTAAAAGCTTAGTTTAAAATTCGAAAATTCCTGGGTTTGTGAAAATGTCAAGGACTTGATCACTAAACAAATTTTTGGGTTTTGGAATTAAAGTTAGACTTAGAGGCTTGGACATTAAAGAACAAATATATATATATATATATATATATATATATATATATATATTATATTTAAGGACTATATCCTATCACATGGGCTATTAACATCTCACTTAGAGATTAAGATCTTGACTAAATGAATTTTGAGTTTTTGAAAATGAGGCTAAACTTAAAGAACCTTGACTTAATTAAAAATTGAAGGACCACACTAGATTCTCTAATTTTTGGGTTTTCAAAATTAAAATTAAGAATTTAATGAATAGGACCATGATTTATTCTGAAGGACAAAGTCTCTAAAAGTTGTAAGACTCTAAGGCTTAGCCTGTAATGACTTCAGGAACTAGGGACTCCACTAAGGATGCTTGAAGGGCAATAAAAAGGACTTGACTTTTATTTTTGAAAATCTCGGGTGCTCAAGGTCCTAATTTTAGAATTCTGGGTCCTTTAGATCTCAAAGTTGAGTCCTGCTTAGTTAAGTTTGCTTGGGGTGGCCTAGTTAAAATTGGGGTGTTGACAAAAAAATATATTGCTTTGCCACAAATTCCTTGAATTAACCATATGATCTTGTTTTGAAATGCATTGATATAATTAGCATCTATATGGTTAGTCTTTCAGGTTATAATTCTTTTCGTAATGTATTTAAAGCAAAAATCTAGAGTACAATTTGTTTTGAAGATCCAAAAGGTGAGAGATATATACTAGAGTAAATATTTGATGAGAACTAAAGGGAGAGATAAATTTTTTTTGAGATCAAAAGGGGGAGAGATAATTTTTTTAAATTGGATAGTCTACAATGTGTATGAGCTTAAATAAATAAAAAGGGGGAGAGTTTTTCTGAGCTAAAATAAACATAGTTGCCTAAAATTATATTAGATTACATAATTTAGAGGAAGCAACGTCACTTAATATTCACATTTGGTATTAAACTCATAGCATGATGATTGCATGTTTAATGACACATGTTAATCCTCACATAAACCTTTGAACTTAAATGATTGTTTTGCTTCTCCATGTCTATGTAAATTGACACACTGTGTATGTTCACATTGAAATTTAATTCAACAACACAGTTTTGCATTAGCAAGGGGGAGAAGTAAATTGAATAACACAGGGAGACATATTTCATAGTACAATTTTGAAATATAAAGGTTACATATTTTTTTAAGGATGAGATATAATTATGTTAGAACATTTTTATTAAATACCTTTTTGTTGATGTTAAAAAGGGGAGAAGAATATAAGGTTATAGAAAAAATAGTTAACAAAAATAGTTTGCAAAGGAGAAATGTACATAAGTACATGAGTTATATGTGCAAAACTATTGCCTATTTTACACTGTGTTAAATTTTATATTGTGCATTATTGGAGGGGGAGCCTTGTTAGGCATATCCCATTTTCTATTTTTACTCGTGTATTTGTCATTATAAAAAAAAGGGAGATTGTTGACTCCATGAGTCCAATCTTATTTTGATAATGACAAATCACTTAGTATTTGATTTGTGCATTGAGAATGTAAGCAGGAACATTACTTAGCATGCACGGAAGGTGATGAAGTTATGGAAGTCATGAGGATTAAAGCATATATATATATATATATATATATATATACATATATATATATATATATATATATATATAACCTGGTACAATTTATGGAATTAAAAGAGTATAAGAATGAAAATGCAAGTGTCAAGTTCAAGATCGTCATGAGAATAGGCATTTAGAATTGATGTATGTGCATATTTTATATGATACAACTAGAAGCTCAAAATTTACCCTACACATGCATCTCATGAAAACCTTCTAGGGTTAAACATGGACTTAGAGAACTTATTTTGATCCCCGAAAAATGTTTTATAAGAGATTAAAACAAGAGAGCTCAAATGATTTTGAAAACTAAACTAAAAATTCTGAAGTTGGCTTGCCCAGACGATTGAGGAGTACCCTAAGAAGTCTGAAGATACAACTTCAGACAACTAAAGTTTTTTCAGATGTCCGAAGAATTTCCTCAGAAGACTGAAGAATTAGTTCAGTCATTTGAAAATTTAATTGCTGAAACACAGAATAGGTAGAACACCTTCAAACGTCTGAATTGGGACTTCAGAAGACTAAACCCATAGTTTAGCGTTTGACCCTGTGTCCAGACTATAATTTTTAGTGCTTTAAGGAATATCAGATGTCTGAACCCAAATGCTCAGTCGTTTGAACCTGTGGGAACTTTAAAAATATGAACTTTAGTGAGAAAACACGCGGGTTATTCACTTTATCAAATTGATCCAATGGTTAGGACTTAACCTAAGGCCAAGATTACTTATAAAAACAACCTCTAAACCCTAGTGCCTCACTTTTTGCATATGATTGAGGAGCTTTAAACATTCTTGCACATCTCTTGAGAAGCTTTGAATATTATTGCTAAGAATCATTGCCTGCATTGCAAAGAACACACTTTTACTTGGGCATTCGCATATTCAAGATTTGAGCAAATACACGAGCAACTTCTGCTAAATCTAGGTTTGATCTTGAGGTTTGGAAAAATAGTTTATTGAGCTTTCAATTTTTTTAATTAATCAATCATCTTCTCCATTATTCATTTATTGAAAAATCTTTTTGGGAGCAAGAAACTTATTTTCCCATAGTTATTTATTTGAAAAATCTTTTGGGAATAACTTTCTAAAGTTTGAATCCTAGTGATATTCAAAGTTATATTTTTATTCAAAGAGATCTATCTTATTGGTGCAAAAAGTATTTGAAAAATATTATTTAAATCTTTGAAATATTCAAAGTCATATTTTTATTCAAAGATTTAATTGTATGAGTTATTTGATAGTAAGAACTAAGATCTGCATAATAAAAGATTTTTTTTTCATCTCACAAACTTATTCCTGAATATTCATTTTGAGAGATTGATCTTGAGTTATTATTTATATATACTTTTGTGAAAGATCACTACTTGAGAAAAATTTTTGTTTAAAAACTAAAATCTTGAAGAAAGTTTTAAATATATCTTCATTCAAAGATTTGCTATTTGATTAGTATAAGAATTATTTGATTACAAATACTATGAGCATCTAAATACACATTCTTGAGGTATATTATTTTTGAAACATAGTGTTTAAATCTTTGCCATATTCAAAGTAATATATTTATTCAAAAAGTAAACTTTACAGATTATTGATATCAAGAATATAGATCTGTGCATTATTAAAGATTATTTTTGAAAGGATCTTATTTTATAATCTTACACAAAGTATTTTAAAATCGAACCATACGTTTCTCCAAAGCATTTATTTATGAAATCATTTTTGGGAGATATTGATTTCAAGGATTGATTTGTGAAGCATATCATTCATATAACGATATCATCGTTACATACATACATACTGAGTTTCAAGTTTTATCATATGAATATGTGTTAGGAATTTTTATTGTATTCATTAGCTTGTTCAGAAGCATCTGAGTGTTCAACAATTTTATCAATCTACTGTACTAACGGTTCGGGTTGTGAACCGGGAAGGGGGAAGTTGTGCCTCTTGTAAGCAGCGGAGTAGGAGGAAGTTGTGCCTCTTGTAAGTAGCAAAATAGGAGGAAGCTATGCCTCTTGTAAGCAGTGGGTTTGTAACGGGAAGCTCTATCCCAGTTAAAGGAGCAGATTAGTGCAATCCTTGGGGGTTTTGCCCAAGGCAAGGACATAGGCCAGGTTTGGCCGAACCTTGTTAAAATTCGGTGTCTGCACTCTCTCTCTCTCTCTCTCTCTCTCTCTCTCTCTCTCTCTCTCTCTCTTATATTTTTGCACTTATATTCATATTATACCTACTGTGCACGCTTTAAATATTGTTATATATGAATATGTAAAATACATGAGAATAATTGGGTAATACTGAATTAATTGAGTTATCTATTGATTAAATCAATTAAGTTGTATAATACTGAAATCGGTGTATATCCAAGTTTGTACTTGTATGTTTGGGTTTTCACTTAAGGATTGAAATACCAAAATATTTTTAAATACCCTATTCACCCCTCTTTTGGGATTACACCTAAATTAACACCTTCTTACTGAGAGGTGTCTCACTCCAATGATATTTTAACATTTTAGGGAATACTAGAAATCAAGCTTAGGAGGTTTCGGGGTGAGTCTAGATAGTGTTTGGTTTTGAAGTAAGTACTGGTGAGATGCATGTATATAGTTATGTTTTGGTCTACTATGGGCTATATAACATTTTGAGGAGATGTGTATGTAATTATGGTGATCTTAGAACTCTGGTATTGTATTGGGGATATTATGTGTATGATTCTGTTGCATGGTTAGATATATATGATGAACAGGTCAGCCGGTATCACTTCGGTTCTGGGATATTACACTTGGTATCAGAGTTTTATATGTAGAAATATATATATATATATATATATAGTAGAATTTTCGGGTCATTACAATGTGGTATCAGAGCTTAGGTTGCTAGGTTCTGCATACTTTAGCGGATAGCAATACCAAAGCATAAAAATGGATTTTGATGAGGGCAGGACATGGGTAGATTAGGAAACTAGTATGTCATGATTGGAAGCTTGATAGAATCTTGGGTTTTGGTTTTGAAGCCCAGGAGCAGGAATCCATTGACGGTCTTCTGTGATCTTCCTATGACGACAGTTTCCGGAAAATTACAGCAAACCATTGACGGTTTTTGTTTTTGAGTAGAGAGACTAGAACTTGAGACGTTTGTTGGTTGAATAGGTCAGAATTTTGTGGATTAGAGGTTTGGCTCTTGAGATGGATAAGTATGTATATCTATATATAAGAAGAGGATAGGAGAGGGATTTTGGGCCAAACCGTCGACGGTTTTGGATATAGGGTTTTGTGCAAATGCCGTAGGCACTATTTTAAGATCCCTGTAGGCTTTTCTTCAGTAAACAAGTAAGGAGAATAGATTATGTAAGCTATTTTTAGGAAATTTACCTAATTAAAATGAAGGATATGATCGTTGAAATGATGAATATGATTTTACTAAATATTCAGGCATGTGGAAATAGTAAATATGAATTATTATATGCATATTTTGAAAAATTAGGTATATTTTTCCTAGGTGGTTATTATATTATGATTTACTACTCATAATTTGTGTGGCATGAGTAGGGTTATTTTATAGTATAAATCAGCATGTAGAATATTTTATGTCGATACAGAACAAGTATGATTTTATACAGAATTATTATAAGATATGTTCAGACAGATATATGAAATAATAGTTTCAGATAGATATATGATATAACAATTTCAGACAAATATATGATATAACAATTTCAGATAGATATATATATATATATATATATATATAACAGTTCAGTCGGTTATATGCCGAGATCCAGTATCGTATAACAGTTTAGTTGACTATATGCCGAGATCAGTATGATATAATAGTTCAGTCGACTATATGCCAAGATAAGTATGATATAGCAGTTCGGCCTACTTTATGTCGAGTACAGAAATATGATAAGGCAGATTTTATATAGAATTATAAAAATGAGATCACGATATAGATTTATTAGTTATGAACAGTACTATATGTTATCAGAACCCCGATGGACTAGTATGATTCAGATTTAGAGCATGGTATCGTAGCTAGCTAGCTAGATCAGACAGTGTAACCCCCTGTGTGCCAACCTGATAAGTGTTGCGACGAATAGGACGAGCAGACAAAGTTGGGTTTTTAGCCGACAGTGTAACCACACTATTCAAAAAGTGTTGGTTCAGAGGTCGATTAGCCCTGAAATGTTACGATGAGTAGGATACCCACTATGTGTCGACCTAAGAAGTGTTGCTGTGAGTAGGATGGGCGGATTAGGTTAGGTAGGCAATCGTGTATAGTTATGTTATGTTTGATTTAACTTGGTAGGCCAACCATGGTTAAGTCTAGCCTTCAGGCTGCACAACCCGATTGTGCGGGGTTAATTCATGATAGTATGCCAGTACCATCAGGGAAAGAAAGAAAAGAAATTATACTAAGAATATATTTATGCAGATTTATGAAAACATGTTTATTTATTAAGTTAAAGTATGTTTGAGTAGAAGATAAATATATTTTCAATTATAGGTGGGAGTTACAGTTTAAATGTAGTTTCTTCATAGCTAAATTAATGGATATATATATTTTACTCATGCTAAGAACTCATTTGCCACACACTGATAATAATTTGTTCCTTCTTACTGAGGTCTCTCACCACAATGGTATTTTAACATTTTAGAGAATACCAGAAATCAAGCTTAGGAGGTCGGGGCGAGTCTAGATAGTGTTTGGTTTTGAAGTAAGTACTGGTGAGATGCATGTATGTAGTTATGTTTTGGTCTACTATGGGTTGTATAACATTTTGAGGAGATGTGTATGTAATTATGGTGATCTTAGAACTCTAGTAGTGTATCTAGGATATTATGTGTATGATTCCATTGCATGGTTAGATATATGTGATGAACATGTCAGCCTGGTACCACTTCAAGTTTGGGATATAACAGTTGGTATAAGAGTTTTATATGTAGAAAAAAAAAGAATTTATATAAAGCATAATTTTCGGGTCTTTACAAAGAGCAATTAGAAGAATATGAACTTTCTTGAATACCGCTTTTGGTTATTTCTATTTTGCCGCAACTGGAAGGTATCCTTTAAATATGATCACTATTTTGAGCAAGGATACAAATCAACAAATGGATGAATCTTTACTTGATATGATCGATGTTTGGTAAAGATTTCCTATGAAGGAGAGGAGCACAAAGGGAATATTTTGATTTAACTAGATGAAAAACTTGAATCTCTTAGAAGATGCCCCTAATTCGATTATGAGAAGGATGTCTTTAAATAAGCACTAGCACAATAGAAATTTATGATCATTAGTGCTTATGACTAGAGTGATGACTAAATTTTGATCAAGGATTTCATGTTCACAAATTAGTTTAAAAATAAGAGATATGTAGTATAAGATTGATTTCCTAAAACTCAAGCTTGTGTAATGGAAAAAATATGCTTAACTTAAGATATTCATATTTAAGCATGAATTAAGCATTAAGAATTATTTACCAAGTGAAAAACGGATGTCCATTTGGAAGTGGATTCACTCAAGCATGCTTATGAGATTTAATTCAATAGATTATGATTCATGTTACTCATCTCAGAAATATAAGGTTCTCAATATTATTACTAATTATGCCCTAAACTTTCACTTTGAATATTTTGAAGGAAGGATATGAATTATGTGGAGACTGACGTCCCATCCAAGTAGAGATTAACTCATTCATTTCGGGTTTAAAGTTAACATGCTATAGCTAATGATTTCATATTATGACCAATCTTTATGATATATATGCCTTAAGTAATCAGATTGGATATATCATTTGAATTTTCATATTGGCTTGTTTTACCTAAGGTTCTTAGTATAGTGAATGCCTACACTAAGGTTTGACAATTTAACCACAAACCACTTCCAAAGCCTTTGGTCATCACTACCCCCTTTATAACTAATCCTAAAGTCTAAGAAAGAATTGTTCTAGATTATGTAATTCCTTTTGGAACCCATTATTACTTTGGTCCTAAGGGGTTTTCCTTTTTGATAACCTATATCATTTTCTTATCTTTGTCTCTGACACCTCTAAATGGACATGAGTAACTAATGTGCCTTTTCTTTTCATGGTATAAACAAGTTTTGTTTTTATATGAAAGATATTGCTTATTGAACCTGTTTTTACTTGATGAGGCATAAAGGTTGTTATGACCGTGGGATTTAAAAGATGAATCTTTTTTGAAAGAATTATTTCTTTTAACTCTTAAGAGTTTATTTGAACTGTTTTTTTCACTCATAGCCTTGGAAATTATTCTAGAATGATTTTCTATTTTTCCTTCCAAGCAAGTGATTTTCATAACCTTCTCAATCTTTTTATTTTCTAGGATGGCATGATATTCTTTTAGACCTTCTAATTGCTTTGCCAATTTTTTATTTTCATTTTTCATGAGTGTTTTTAGCTTAGACATCCTAACTAGAAACTTATGCATTTTAAATAAAGTTTTTTCTAGTTCTTCATACGAAGACATGCTTTCATTATTAAATTCAACGCATTATTCATCATAGGAATTATCACATTAATCATCACATGAATCATTGCATGCATCATTAACATAATCAAAAGAGACATTAAATAATTCACCACATGATGTTTCGTAGCATTCAATACATGAATCATCAATAGAGATAGAGTGAGAAGCATATACCTCTTCGTCTGCTAATGCTATAAGACAACACCTTTGTCCTTTTTGATCATTCGAGCTCAGAGCATCCAGAGAGGTGGCTTTGGAGTCTCCATACCTCTTATCAAGCTCTTCCCAAATTTCTCTTGCACATTTACATGCATTAATTTCATGAAAAATATTAGAATCTAAAGCGCAATATAATATATCCATGGCATTTGAATTTGCATGCATTAAACTAATATCATTTTCATTCCTTGGCATACAAATTCTTTTAACAATCACTTGTCAGGCCCTCCAATCCATTGATTTTATAAATACACTCATTCTTTGTTTCTAGGAGGTGTAATTGACACCACAAAACAATGGAGGCCTGGTAAATGATTGTCCCTCACCGAATGGCGATACACCAATGAGAGCCATTGCGGTCATTAACAAAAATGTTTAAGATTTTTGCAATGAGACTTTGATAGCAAGTGTGATTTTTGGTGTAATCCCAAGAGGGGGTGAATTGGGTACTTTAAAATTCTAGGTCAATTTAGCCCTAATTTTAAAACACATCTAGTATTACTCAAACCTAGAGTTTTTACATGCAAAATCAAATCCCCCAAGTGTTAATGTATGCAAATATTTAAAATAAATATAACAATCACAATGAATTAAATATTAACATACAAGTGCTAAGAATAAATAGAGAAGGGAGAGAGAGTGCAAACACAACTTTTTTTACAAGGTTTGGGAAACCTTGCCTACGTTCTCACCTCAAGACAACTCTTCTGAGGATTCCATTATTCCACTCCTTAAAAACAAGGCAAAGCTACCTCTTACAATCTGCTTCTTCACACAAGATGAAGCTACCTTCCGCTTCTTCACACAAGGCGAACCTACCTCTACAATCCGCTTCTTTACATAAGGCAAAGCTGCCTCTTCGGACGATACTCCACACCTGGCCAGGTTCTACACCCGAACCAAATAATACAATGGAAATAAAATATTTTTTTGCAAGAGAATGCTTCTCAAATAAGCTAATTTGTTCAATGAAAATCAATATGCACTCTCACAAGATATGAAATAAAGCTCAATAGAGTTTGGAAAATTTTCTCAATTAAATATTTGCAATCTTTGAATATGATATATATGATAAATCCTTCAAACATTTGAACCCAATAAAAATTTTCTTCAAAGATATATTTCAAAGTGAATGTAGGAGAAGTTTAGGGTTTTGCTCAAAATAACCTTTAGCAATAAACAAAATTTATTTGAGCTCTTGAATCTTGCAATGGATATGCTCAAATATTCACAAGCAAAAAAGGTTTCTCCAAGAAATATTTTCCAAGAAAAGACGCGGGAGAAACTATAAATTTGCTCTCAAAATGTTTTGCAAATAAAGAGTATGTGAGAGTAAATTTTTCTTTGTTTTTGAAAAGATGAGTGAAGATAAAAGCTCAAAAACTTTACTTGCAATAAAATCGTTTCTCCAAAAAGATGTTTTTCAAATAAGAGAGTAGGAGAAACTATCAATGTGCTCCCAAAAATATTTTTATAATGGAAAGAGTAAGGGAGCTTTGATTTGTAAAATGAATGCCCATAAAAGAAAAAATATGAATCAATATGCTTAACAACTATTTTAAAAGCACTGGGCAAGGTATTTATAGAGTTTTTCAAAATATGTCTGTTTTCTACTTGTTAGGGAGTAAAATAATATTTTAATTTCAAATTTTGCGATTGGTGGGAGCTCAAATTTTCCTAAACTCGAGAGGTATGGTCAACTGGAACTTGCTTCGGTTGACTGAGCCAAGGTGATTTTTCAAATCCCCGAGGTTTGGTCGACTGGGGCTCAAGATCCAGTCTACCGGATCATCAAGCTGGTCGACTGGGTTTTAGTTCATAGAAAAAGGCCGGTCGGCTGGGCTTTACAAAACTTGGCCAAGTGAACTGGCTGGTTGACTGGTGCTTATGAGGCTTTAAGGGGACGGTCGACTGGGGCTATATAAAACTAGCTATTCTGTTTGGCCAGTCGATTAGGCTTAACAAGGCACGAAAGAGTCGGTCAACGGGGGCCTTTACAAAACTGAAAATTCTAGCCGTGTGTTAAGTTCGGTCAACTGGGCACTAAAGGCCGGTCGACTAGTGGTAGGCTCACCAGGGCTTGGGTCCTTAACTACCAAAAATACAATTTATAAGACCTAACTAATCCCAAGTTCTGTAGAAAGTGAGAAAGTTGGGTATCGATCCACAAGGACTAAAGTGCACTTATTCACCACTTCCAATCTAGTTTACTATAGCTTTGTGTAAAAGAAAGTAAAAAGGAGAGATTTTGATTTTTTTTCTAACAACCTATTGAAAGTATGTAAATTTTACTTTAACTTTACTCCTACAAAGTAGTGCTTAGTTTATGAATCCGACTTTGAATGTCGTGTGCATAAACTACGTTCGATCAGCTATTTGTATTAGGCTAAATGATGAAAGGAGTCATTCGAGGGCATAGGGTACCAATGGTGCACTAGTCATCTGGAGCATGCTCAGGAACTAGAGTATACCCTATCTTAATGATCATGAAAACCTTTTTAGTATCCGTAGCCCACTACGTATATCTGACTGCATCGATAGTAGTGCTATCCTATCTCTAAGACTTCATCATAATCCAAGCATTAAAGGTGCAAGAAAGTAAAAGTATGGTATTGAAATCAAAGCAAGTAAAGAAAGCAGTAAAGGAAAGCATATAAATGAAAGCAAGTAAAGGAAAATAGTAAAGATGAAAGCGTGTAAAAGATCATTCCATTGCATTCAAATTGTCTGTCACTAATGATTGGAGCTACGACCAAATGATCATCTATCTACTAAGAAGCACAAGAGTTTTGAAGGTTGTCACAGGCCTTTAATACTTCTTGCGCAAACCAGAAAAAGTATTGAAATCTACACTAATTTCTACTCTAAATAGCTCTCAATGATGTCTTAAGTTTGTCACCAAGCTAAGAGAGGCCAAAGAGGAAACCTAAGAACATATTTGAAGCAAATACATATACCTATTAGGGTGTACAAGGTTTGAATTTCAAAATAGGAAAGTTTGCAGTAAATCTTGCGCAGAAGATCGTCACTGTTGACCAAGTCGCACCCATGCTTTCCCTTGGTCGCACGTTGGTCGAGGCTCACGGGAAATCAAGAATTTGAACTTTAGCATCTTTGACTTAGTCGCACCAAAGTGTCTTGATGGTCAAGCTGCTGGTCAAGACTTGCAGTATCTCAATCTTCAGTTGAACTTAGGAACTCAACTTGGTTGCCCTTCATGGTTTCCTTGGTCGAGCACTTGGTTGAGACTCCTAATATCTATGGCTTAGTAGGCTTCATTATCTCAACCTGGTTGCCCCTGAGGGTCACTTGGTCGATCACTTGGTTGAACCTTGCATCATTTCTTCTTCAGTTTTAACCTTGGAGTCTGTGGCTTATGACTTGTTCACCCCTGTGTTTGTTGGTTGCACCATATGGTCGAACAAGGTCTTTTCTCCTTTGTTGTGTGTTGAGGCTTTAGGAGCTTGGCTGAACGTCTAATTTAGGCTTTGTGCACTCCAATTACTTCCTTGGCTTCTCGTAATGCATAACTTCTCGATTTTAACCTATATTTCCCAAAACACGAATAAACCTTGCATAACTCCAAACTATGTTAACAAAGGGTATATACAAGATAAAAGAAGACAAAACAAAGGTAAATGGGGACCTAAAATAAAGCATTTTAGGTACTCATCACAACCTCCAACTTACACTTTTCTATTCCTTGAGTAAAGTCAAAACTCAGAAAACTAAGAAAACCACAAAAACCTATCTACCTCCTCTTTCGTGGGAAACACGATTGCATTTATCGTATGCAATAATGCTTTAAACCCCTAATTCGACCTTAATGGATGAGTTGTAGTCTCGTGAGGGTTTTCAGGGTGGTACCCACAAACACCAATATCAAAGAACATTAGATAAGATTACATGCAACATAGTTATGCCATTTTACATACAGGAATATAACCTAATTACACATAGGCTCATTCGTACATAACTTCATTATACACACACTTCGCAATGAATTATTCATGCAAGTCTCAACAATGTATAGTCATCATGAAAAGAACGACTCATAGAGAATCAACCTATAATTGCAATTCAGAGTTAATATCATAATGTAAATTCAAGTATGAAAAGGCCACATCACAAGGCGTGTGTAAAGTGCATGATTCGTTACACTCAGGCTATCTTTGGACACCTACAATATGGTCATCTTGACTCTGCCTCACTAGTATACCCTAAAAAACATTCAAGAAGATAGGCTCACTCTCATATGTAAGGAAGAATGTCACGATCAAACATCCCACATATTTTGAAGAACTAACACTAAGCATGGAGTAAACTAGTCTCATAAGAATGGAATCCAACCTATTAATGAGGTGTCGGGTCCTTCACCCTAGCGTCTTCTCACCTACTCGCCACATCCAACCAAGACCACCCTAGATTGACATATTTATAGACCAAACGTGAGTACATCTTATGCATAGGACAACTGAAGAATCTTCCTATGTGTAAAGGATGGTGTGTTGTGTCCCTAACTTGACCTTTTTTATATTTGGAGCACGTATTCTATGTATTTTTCATTTCTTTTTCTTTCTTCTTGTTATTCTTTTATGTATTTATGTATTTTTCATTTCTTTTTCTTTCTTCTTGTTATTCTTTTATGTATTTCTTCCATGGTTAGTTAGGATAATTTTCACATATTTTACGTCTTCATACATCCGAAAGGAAATTAGGGCTAAAAAAGGAGTCCATAAAATAAGTTTATATCTAGGAGTGGCTCAATTTTCATGTCTTGAGTAGGCTACAAGAACTAGATTTGTATCTCCCCATTAGACATCACCTTTAGGCTAGAAAATGTAAAAACTGAGACTCACGAGCAAAGAAAATCTAGAAAATAAAAGGAAAGTTGAGTTTCGTAAACTTAGAGTTGACGTCAAACACTTAAGCAATAAACAAAAAGCTCAACAGTACCTCACAAGGTGTCATAGTTGCCACAGTTGTTCTCTCAGTGCTCTCAAGGAACCCTAAGTATTACAAATCATGTGAAAGTGCATTTTTAGCATTGTGATGTACCATGTGAATACAAGAGCTTACACAACCCTATTAACACAAATGAATCACTAGTCAACCCTCATAGAGTAGCATATCCATACATAGGCTATGTTATGTGAAACTACGCACAAATAACTTACTACTTCATTAGCAAGCATAACAAGGTCATATAATTGATAAGCCTATGCATGTAACATGCGGGTAATAAAAGAGTATGTAAGTAGTATATATAGTATTAACATGTCATGAAACAAGTGATGTTTACTGAAAAAATTTAAAAATATTCATTTTGTGCTTAAAACTATAAATTGTACCATGTAGTGTTCCTACCCCCTACCCCCAACTTAATACTTCAGTGTCCCTGCTGAAGACTAGAAAGAAAAACGTGGAATGCATGGGAGAGTAAACATTGCATAGTGCTATGAAATCAACCAGTGTACCTGTGTTAGTAATAACCATAAAATCCAGAAAGAGCAAGCAATGATACATCGAAGCACAAAAGTCATAACAAAAGCAAAAGCACCATGTATATTTATTAATTACTAAGGTAGTACAATGTATATGAAGACATTACAAGCATTGGTACAACCAAAAAAAACATGGTGTGCTATACAAAAAGAAAATAAGAGGAAATAAAAGAAAAGAAACAAAAAAAAAAAAGGTGCCTCAGCAGCATGATACAATCACAGAGCAAGAAAAAATGAATTTGAAGCAGAAAGTCCTATTTTGAGTATGCCTTAGAATCAGAATCTGAAACAGGGTATGGATTATCTGGAGCACTGTCGGGGCTAGATGAGTTCACTACCTCAACTGCTATCGTATGGACTAGTGCCACCATCGAGTTCCAGATTTGAGGGGTAAGGTGGGGAAGTGGTGTGGTCGGTCAAATTGGATGGAAAGGACACTATGGGATATTTTTCAGTGGAGGCGTTATGGCACATTATGGGAGCATCTGCATATCCTCAGGAATCACCCCTGTTGCTCACGTCTCCTCCACCAATCGATCTTGCTCTCGTACAGAAGAACCTTCCCCCAGCGGGTCTTGGGACCTTTGACGCCGAGCTTCTGATGGTGACTAGTCCTACTTCCCTTCAATATGGGATCCTGAGCATAGCTTCATCGGTATCTGGGAGAGTATATAGAAGAAAAATAGAGAAGACGAAGAAGCACATGTGTATAGGAGGACCCTAGATCACTGAAAAGGGGTTTGAATGACAAGGAGATTGTCGGAGCTAAGTTTGGTGGCTAGGGAGTCACTGAAGGCTCAGAGATGATGATTAGTGCTTGGGTGACGAAGTTGAAGGTTGGGGAAATGAGGATCAACCAAGAAGTGAGGATGGCGGTAGTTGAAAAGCTGTGAGCAAAACAGAGTTTTAAACTACTTTTGACAATTTTGATGAAGTCGCACCAACTCGTGTGCAGGTCATGCTTGGTCGCACCCCTCGGCTTAAGTAAGAACATTGACTCCCGACTAAGTCGCACCCAGCCCAGTTCTAGTCGCGCACATGGTCGAACCTCTCGGTAGTTTACAAGTCCAGATAAGTTTAGAGACTCGAGCAGGTCGCACCAAATAAGTGATGGTCATGATCCTAATCAAACGCCTCGGTATTTTTGTTTTGAATCTTAAAAGACTTGCAGGTTTCGACTAGGTTGGACAAGTGCGTGCTGGTTGCATCTTTGTCTTACTCCCAACTATCTTATGGCTTACTCTTAAGACTCTAAATCCTATTTACTCTGCTATGTACAACCTACGGACTCTAAAGGAAAAGAAAAATATTCGGGTTGCCTCTCAGAAGCGCTAAGTTTACCGTCTTTAGCTAGACGCTCTAAAACTCATTTCGAACTCACCTTGGCTCAAAGCCAAGAGTGTCCTCCCTCATTTTCTCGTCAAACCTCGTTTTGCATATTCTCAACTTTCCCTCTAGACTGGAGTCCAAATCATGAATTACAAGAATTTGCTTATTAGGGTCCTCTAGGTCAGCTATAGAGGGGCTCTTAGGTCAAAGTGTATCCTCTACAAGGTCCCTCCATAGAATTGAGGGAGTCATTTCCTCAACATCTTTATCACTTATATCCACGTCCACAACTTAGACAGCATTTGGTGGATGTTGAGAAGCATGAAATACATTCAGCCGGAGCTGCATATTGCCAAAGGACATATCCACAATTCCTATCCTACATTGAATACAGGCATTGGCCATGGCTAAGAAAGGTCATCCTAATAGGACTGGAATCGTATTTAGGGCTAGGTGGAAGGTTTCATATCCAAGATAATGAAATCAAAAAAATAGTAGAACTCCTTCACTTTGACAAATATGTCCTCAATCACACCCTGTGGTCTAAAAGAGCCCTATCAATGGTGTAATTGCCAATTACACATGAGATGGTTGGAGTACCAGGGTCTTTCAATTTAGGAGGGAGGTGACCTAATATTATTAAGCTTATGTGCACGGCCAGCTTCACTTGTTTATTCATATGCACCCTTGACTTTTGTTTCTGCGTGCACAATGATTATGCACTTAAATTGCGTATTAGGTGTTTTAATTCATGCATTGAGGCGTATATTTTTAATTAAATATATAATTACTCTCAATAATTTAATATTGTGTCGTATTTATAATATTTGGGTTTTATTGAGTAATTTATGAATTTTTGGTATTTTTTTCGTAGGGCAATTATTAGAAGCTAAAAGCATCACTATTTCGTATTCTAGGCGTAACTTTCTCATTCGAGCTCCGATCGATACGATTCAAAATTCTGGGGAAATCTGAGGAAGTGCTCTCCGATTTTCATGGTTCAAGCTTTGAGAGATATGAGATTTATAATGGTAAAACTTGGGCATGTGTGCTAGGAGATAGAAAATTAAAAAGGAAGAAACAAAGGAAGAAAAGAAAAAAAAAAGAAAAAAAAGAAGAAGAAGAGTGATTTGACCTAGCCATGCAGCCAGCTCCTTTCCAAAGGTGCATTGGATAGGGCTTTTACTTCCCTCTCCCTTATATATTTCTTTTCTTCTTTCTCTTCACAGGAACCGCCCCCTCTCCATTCCTCTTACTATCTCAACTCTTTTCTCTTTATCTCTTTTCATCTCTGTTTTCTCTCCCTTTCCCCATCTTTTCTCTAACTCTCTTCTCTTCCTCTATTTCTCTTCTCTCTTCTCTCTCCCCTTCTTTTCCTTTCTTTCTCTCTCCCTTACTTCTTTCCTCGTACAGCCTGCTGCACCTAAGATCCTTTGTCGCTGCTGTGAACACTCAGTCAAAGCCCCTTGTTGTTGTGTATCTACTACCTAGTGGAGAGACCCCCTTGCTGTAGCTGCTACTGCGGCTGCTCTTCATCATCCTGCTACTAGGCTGCAATCCAAAGGACCCAAGAAGGCTTGTTGTACTTTCTGGCTGCTGCTCTTTAACCCGAAGCCACCACGGTTGCTGCTACTTACTACGACCAGCCAGCTTCTTTCTCTCTTTCTCTTTCTTTCTATTTTTCTTTAGTTTTAGTTCTTTTTGTTAAATAATTGGATAAATTTTATATTTTGTTTAGCAGAATTTAAATTAAAGTTTTAATTTTTAATTCTTGTTTTGTTATTATTATTTAAATCAAGTTATTTTCTTTCTTGTCTTATTTTACATTATTAGTGGAATTAACGTTGCTTGGGTTATTTTTTTATTGATAGAGTTCAGTTTGGTTTCTTGAAAAAAAAGAATAAAATAAAAAAATAAAAAATATCTTCTTTAAGGACTTAAATTAGTTGTCTTCTTTAAAACTAAACTTTTCGGTTCTATTTAGATTAAGCTCGTTTAATTAAAGTCCGAAATTTGTTATCATATTTAGTTATTGTTTAGTGGTTAAAGTCTTAATTTTGATTCAAGTTCTTGATTGCAAAAATTTGGTTTTTCTTGGTTGAGCTTGTGTTTGATTGAGTTTTTAATTGCGTGCTTAAGTTTGTGCTTAAAGTTATCGTTTTTAATCTTTTTCCGAAGTTCAACGTGTGTTTCAATTCTTGCCTGACTATTAAACATAGGATTTTTGTTTCTCATTGTTAAAATTAGTTTGTGTTAGGATTTAGAATTTAATTTGCATGTTATTTTAATTCGTTAAAGAAATCTCAACAAACTAGAAAACTCGAATCTAAATTATGTTCAGTAAATTTTTCTTTTCTTAATTTCTTTAGGAAATACACGAGTTTGAAATTAAAATGCATTCCTTGGGGAAACTTTTTGGCTCTTGGGTTAAGTATTACATGACTGAACTCCTATACTTGGGATAGTTTCCGAGCTGCTCATTTTTCAAGTGAGTCAAGTTTTTGGTGCCGTTACCAGGGAATGTTAGTTTTAGTTTCAAAACTAGTGTTTTTTCTGTTATTTTAATCTTTCTCATGAAAAAAAAAAAAAGAGTTTTGAAGAAAAAATGGTTGCACCTATACCACGCACGCTTATGGATTTTTTGCAACCCACACGAACCCTACAAACATCTTGCATCATATTGCCTGCGAATGCACGAAACTTTAACATTAAGCCTGGAATGATATCTGTGATACCTCAATTTTGTGGAATGAAGTGTGAAAATCCGTGTTGACATTTAACTGATTTTAAGCTTGCATGTGTTACATTCATAGATAGGGATGCTACTAATCAAAAAATTAGATTACGCCTATTTCTTTTTTCATTGAAAGACAAGACTATGACGTGGTTTAATTCTCTTAGGCCTAATTCTATCTTTAGTTAGGCTGATATGTAAAACAAATTTCTGCATAAATTTTTTCCCTTACAAAGAACTCAATTTTTGGAGGAACAGATCAATCGATTCATGCAAGAAGTTGATGAGACATTTCATGAAAGTTAGGAGAGATTTAGAGATCTAGTTAGCATGTGTCCCCACCATAGATTTGAATCATGACGCCTAGTTAACTTTTTCTACACTACGTTGACTCTTGAATCGAAACACTTCGTTCATACAATGTGTTCAAGATATTTATTCGACAAGGAGCCTGATGAGGCATTGGATTTTTTGGATCATTTAGCTGACAATGCTCAGAAGTGGAACACTATGATTGAAAGAAGACCAATTATAACTCAATCATTGAGAGCAGTACATGGTGGAGAGTGGTATGAATTGAAGGATGATTTTTATGTTGAGGTCTTTCTGGCTGACCTTACTAGAAGATTGGATGCTATGGAGATGGAAAAGGAGAATGGTATAGAGCAACTTTGGAATCAACCTACCCAGTCCTACGGATCCTTTTATCGGCCATTATATTATCAAGCTACCTTTCAGCATCAGTATTAGCCATAACAAATCTCTCAAAGTTATGCACCTTCAGGATTTCAATCTAATGCAACACCTGCTCCATAGAATAAGTCTCTTGAGGATGCTCTTTAGCAGTTCATGCAAATTCAAGTCACAACTAACAATTAGTACACTCAAGCCATAAATGAATTGCGGGACACCATTAATGAGATGAGCACGCAGTTGAATATCTTAAAAAAAGGGAAATTTTCGATAGAACCACAGCCTAATCCTCAAGAATACCAGCACCAACAGCAACAAATACATAATGTTTCTTTTAAGACAACAGAGGTTGTTATTGCTTCGAGAAATGGAAAAGAAGTTTCCCAACCCGAGATACTCATCAACAAACCAATAGTTGTCTCGATACTTGAAGTCAAAATTGAGATAGATGAGGTCAAAGAAAAATTAGAGGAAGTGAGCCCAGAATTGAAGAAGTCAGTTAACGTGGAGATTGAGACCAGTAAGGAGTACCAACCTGTGGTACCTTACACTCAGAGATTGAAAGTTGTGGAACCATCACTCCCTACTGGAGTAAACGTCAAGGAGTGCAATGTCGAAGCAAATCCCCGCAGTGGTACGGTGATGGGTACACCCGATAAAGAGTGTAAGCATAATGGTGATAATTTAACTCTTAAGGAACTAGGTAAAAATTTTAATGTTGATGCTTTTGAAGAACCAAAGGTAACTGCTCTAACAACTTTTCCCCAAAGACTGGTTCTTAGAGAAGTGAATTTCCTAGAAAATATGCTAAATAAAGATCCTTTCTTGTTAAAACAAGGAAGGCAGTCTGCACATGTTTTGTCTGGCACCTTAGAATGTATTGATTTATTTGAGACTAACTTTTGTGCAGGTAACAAGACAGATTCATTGTGGCGACTCAAATTTGGAGACTCGCCTGTTCAATTTATAGACCTACACCCACCAGATGCAATTCCTCTAGAGGTTCCACTAGACAAACTGTGATGTTTTTCTTTCCTTTATTATTTTTTTTTTTTACTTTATTTCATTTTTAGTTAATTTTCTATCACATTTTTCCTTAGTTTTAGTTTTTATTTTCCCTTACTTCTCCACCCAGGTACGCTCTACTTCCCCTATGCTTTCACATTAAGGACAATATTCCATTTTAGTTGGGGGGGGGGGGGGGGGGGGATGAGACATTACAAAAAAAAATTGAATATGGATGCTTAGGCCATGATTAAAACTGACTTATACCCTTTACATATTTGCATATAACTTAAGAGTTACACACTTGAGTTATTTATGTGCAGTTTCTCCTTATATGGCTAATCTAGGAATTGTAAATCTATGTGGGTTGACTAGTAGTTCATTCGTGTTATAGGAATTGTAAATCTATGTGGGTTGACTAGTAGTTCATTCGTGTTAATCTGGTTATATAAACTCTTGTATTTACATGGTATCTCATGCGACTGAAAATACACGCATGTGTGACTTGTAGCACTTAGGGTTCCTTATGAGTATTGAGAGAGTGCCTGTGGCAACTATGACACCTTGTGAGGTACTGTTGAGTCATTTATCGTTCTTTTGAGTTTTGATGTTAGCTCAAAGTTCATGAAACTCAACTTTCCATTTCTTTTTGGATATTCTTTGTACACTAGTTTTGGATTTTGACTTGCTAGCCTAGAGGTGGCATCTAGTAAGGAGATAGAAACCTAGGTATTATAGCCTCCTCAAGATGTGAAGGCTGAGCCACCCTTAGATATAGACTTAGTTCATGGCCTACAGTTCAAGCTTAATTCCCATTGGTGGTATGAAGATAATAAAATAAGTGTAATGATTGTCCTAATTGACAATGAAAAGACAGATTTTGAAGAATGAGCAGAAGAAAGAATAAGGAAAATAGAAATGCACTTGAAATGAAAGGTTAATATCTGCTCCACATAAATACCACTCAAAGTCAGGAACACGACATATGTTCTCCACATATAAAGACTCTTAAACCGTTTAATGCTTTAGATGTATTCATGCCAGGTTTGTGAATAAGTTGATCTAGGGTGGTCTTGGTTGGATATGGTGAGTAGGTGAGAAGATGCTAGGGTGAAGGACCCGACACCTCACAAATAGGCTAGATCCTTTTCAGACTAATCCACTCCATACATTTAGCGTTTGTTCCTTGTAATATGTGGGATGTTTGATTGCGACACTCCTCCTCACATATGATGAGCAAACTCATTCTTTTTGAGTGTTTTTGAGAGTATACCAGTTAGGCCGAGTCAAAACGACCATTCTGTAGGTGTCCACTGGTATCCTAGGTGTAACGAGTCATATACATTACACATACCTAGAAATTTCGCTTGTTTATACTCGGATTTATGACTACATTAACTTTGATTTGTAATGCTGTTTAACTTCATGTGAATATACTGTTCTTAACAACTATATAACGATGAGACTCGCATGAATAACTTACTTCGGAGTTGCGTGCATTGTATATGATGAGCTTGTGTGAAATTTGGTTAAATTCTTATATGTGATATGGTATGGTTGGGTCGCATGTGTATTCATTTCATGTTTGTTGAAATTAGCATTTGTGGGTACCGCTCTGGAATTCATTCACATTATTTGCTAGAGACTAGTAAAACTTTAGTTGGGGGGTGTAATTATGCGCTTAAATTGCATAATTAGGTGTTTTAATTCATGCATTGAGGTGTATATTTTTAATTAAATATCTAATTTCTCTTAATAATTTAACATTGTGTCCTATTTATAATATTTGGGTTTTATTGAGTAATTTATGAATATTTGATATTTTTTTTTCAGGGCAATTATTGGAAGCTAAAAGCGACACTATTTTGTATTCTGAGCGTAACTTTCTCATCCGAGCTCTGATCGAGACAATTCAAAATTTTAGGGAAAGTTGAGGAAGTGCTCTACGAATTTTGTGTTTCGAGCTTTAAGAGATACGAGCTCTAAGATAGTAAAACTTGGGCATGTTCGCTTGGAGATAGAAAATTAAAAAGGAAGAAACAAATGAAGAAAAAAAAAGAGAGTGATTTGACCTGGCCATGCAACCGAGTCCTCTCCAAAGGTGTGCTGGGTAGCGCTCTTACCTCCCTCTCCCTTATATATTTCTTTTCTTCTCTCTATTCATAGGAACTGCCCCCTCTCCATTCCTCCTTCTCTTACTCTCTCAACTCTCCTCTCTCCATCTCTTTTCATCTCTGTTTTCTCTCCCTTTCCCCATCTTCTCTCTAACTCTTTTCTATTCCTCTCTTTCTCTCCTCTATTCTCTCTCCCTTTATCTTCCTTTATTTCTCTCTCCCTTACTTCTCCCCCCCTACAGCCTACTGCACCCAAGATCCTTTGCTGCTGCTGTGAACACCCAGCCGAAGCCCCTTGCTGCTGTGTATCTGTTGCCCAGCCGAGAGACCCGCTTGCTGTAGCTGTTGCTACGGTTGCTCTTCTTTGTCCTGCTACTGGGATGCAATCCAAAAGATCTGAGAAGGCTTGTTGTGCTTGCTGGCTGCTGCTCTTCAACCCGATGCCACCACGGCTGCTACTACTTGCTACAGCCAGCCAACTTCTTTCTCTCTTTCTTTTTTTCTCTTTTTCTTTAGTTTTTGTTCTTGCTGCTAAATAATTGGATAATTTTTATATTTTGTTTAGCATAATTTAAATTAAAATTTTAATTTTTAATTCTTGTTTGGTTATTATTATTTAAATCAAGTTATTTTCTTTCTTGTCTTATTTTACATTATCATTGGGATTAACGTTGCTTGGGTTATTTTTTTATTGATAGAGTTCAGTTTGGTTTCTTGAAAAAAAAAAAAAGAAAGAATAAAATACAAAAAAGAATAAAATATCTTCTTTAGGACTTAAATTAGTTGTCTCCTTTAAAACTAAATTTTATTGGGTTCTATTTAGATTAAGCTCGTTTAATTAAAGTCCAAAATTTGTTATCATATTTAGTTATTGTTTAGTGGTTAAAGTCTTAATTTTGATTCCAGTTCTTGATTGCAAAAATTTGGTTTTTCTTGGTTGAGTTTGTGTTCGATTGAGTTTTTAATTGCATGCTTAAGTTTGTGCTTAAAGTTATCATTTTAAATCTTGTTCCAAAGTTCAACAAGTGTTTCAATTCTTGTATGGCTATTAAACGTTGGATTTCCATTTCTCATTGTTAAAATTAGTTCGTGTTAGGATTTAGAATTTGAATTGCACGGTATTTTAATTCGTTAAAGAAATCTCAACAAACTAGAAAACCCGAATCTAAACTATGTTCAGTAAATTTTTCTTTTCTTAATTTCTTTTGAAATTACACGAGTTTGGAATTAAATTGCATTCCCTGAGGAGACGATCTGGCTATTGGGCTAAGTATTACACAAATGAACTCCTATACTTATGATATCTTTCGAGCTGCTCATTTTTCAAGTGATTTACACAAGTCCTTAAGGAACTTGGCATATTCAGGTGTTTGCTTAATGGCATCTAAGAGAGACATGTTGACCTTAACTTGTCTAAATATGTCCATAATGGACTCAGTGGTGGTGCTGAAGAGACATGAAATGCCTTATGAGGAGTATAGTGTGGCTTTGTCTCTCTAGCAGAGGGCATGGATTCTCGGGATTATTCACTAAACTAGAGGAGGATGGTGTGCAAAATTCAACATTGGTTCTACCCTCATCTCCTCCTCATTCTCACCCTCGCCTAACTACTCCTCTACCCTATTGTCTACCACACTACCACCCTGAAAAGTGGTCACTGCCTGGGTCAGTTCATGATATGATGACGGACTAGAGTGCGGCTCACATTCTACCCCGTATGCCCCTTAGGGTTAGCTAGAGGCTGACTTGGCAACTTGTACTCATATCTCCTACTCAAAGAGGTAGCTAGTTGCCCCATGGTGGCTTCTAGCTTAACTATCGATTGGGAGTGAGAGAGAAGGATTTACCAATCTACTTGACGATCAGCCTCAATGCCCTTGAGGGTTTTCAACACCATCTCCTGAACTGTATCATATTTAGGATGAGGAGGAGATGGTTGTTGAAATGATGAAGGTCTAAGGGAAGAAACAAGAGGATTTTGAGAATTATGGTATAGACGAGGATGTGGAGCATTAAGGGCTTGTTGAGGTCTTTGGGATTGGAAACCTAGAGCTTGTGTTCTCCAGGAGAAGTTAGGATGTTGTTTCCACTCAGATTTGTACGTGTTTGAATATGGGTCATCAGATGGCCTATCATACCAATTGTGGGTAGCCTTGATTTCTTCTTGCACAAGCTTAGGCTAGGAAGGCGCATAGGGGCAATTGTAGCAAGTATGTGAAGGATCAGAATAGATGGCGCATACTTCTGCCCATGCCACAGGTTGCGGTTGCTGTCCTAAGGATAGGAACTGGTCTAACTTTTGAACTATGGTGTTCAGTGTGGGTACAAGTTCATGGCCCGTAGCAAGCTTGTAGACTCCCTTAGGTTTGGAAGTGGAAGGCTGGGATGGTTTATGAGTAACAACTACATGCTGCTGAGAATTTTTGGTGAGGTTTTTGAAGAGAACCTAGGCTTTATTCTCGTGTTTAGTGAGGAAAGTACCTCCACAAGATGCATCTACCATTGACCTATCTCATTTAGCTAATCCTTCATAGAAGGTTTGAACTAATTGCCACTTAGAGGCCTGATGGTATGGGCATTTACGTAATAGGTCTCTAAAGCACTCCCAAGATTAGAAAAATAGTTTCCCATCCAATTGAGAGAAACTAGTGATGACCCTCCTAAGATGGTTAGTCTTCCCAATTGGGAAGTACTTCTTTAAGAACTCATGCTACGTGGTGGCCCAGTTGGTCACCAAGTTTGGCTCTAAGAATGTCAGCCAATACTTGGCCTTATCCTTTAAAGAGAATAGGAAAAGCCTTAAGAAAAGGGCATCATCATAGAAATTATGTATTCAGATGGTGATTAAATCTCGAGAAATTCATCCAGATGCTTACAAGGATTTTAATTTGAATTCCTATAAAAGTTAGGAAGCATCGAGATAATAGAAGTCTTGATCTCGAATTGCGTGCCTCGACATCCAGATATCGGATGCAAGACAATGAGGTGTATGTTTTAGCCTTAAAGGCTACGTAAGCTTAATTTTCTTGTTTTGATGATAACAACTCATTAGTGGTTCTAAGTGAGATTATCTTTACATAATAAGCCTTAGTAAGAAGAAACATAAATACAAAGATTAAGTAGATTCTTAATAGGTTAGACATCATAAAAAAGGGGGAGAATGTTAGCCCTGTCAGCTACACCATCTTGGTTTATATGTTTTGATGATATTAATCTATTTGTTGTTTCTAGTATTTTCCATCCTTGTAGATCTTATCTAGTATAGGTACAAAGTGTCAGATACATAGAGGTGCCAAATTAGAAGCAAAGATCGGATCTAGTAGACATCAAATAGAAAAGATCGGAAGGACACTGACTCAGAAGCACCAAAACATATCCCGGAGTTTTTATTGTATATAAATTAATTGTAATAAGGGTTGTGTGAGTGAGTGCATATTATAACTCTTGCGGTGTGTGTCTTGTATGATTTCTGAGTAAGAGTTAAGCCATTGCATAAGCATACTAGGACACATGAGCATAGAGGATCTGCACAAAAGTAACAAACTCACAATTTATAATTTTCAAAGTAAAAACAAAGAGGTTGTCAAAATAATCCTATACTCAATTAAGTTTTTAAAATGGGACAAGTGTTAAGTAATATATGAGTTATAAACATTTTCAAAACTTGGTCCCGATTTTACAAAACTAGTTTTACGTCCTAAAGTCCTAAAAGTCAAGCATATTTTCAATAAAGGACATACTAAGCATATAAGATATCGAAACTTTTTCAAATATGTTTTCATAAAACACGATATCTTATATTTATGGGTAAATTTACTTGGACAAGTTTTAATCTTCATTAGACTCAATATATTTCATATACTTTTGTCCAAGAATGTTTTATGTCATTAAAACGCTTTTTGACAAGGAAAAACAAAGCAATCGTCACTACCATAATGCAACCTTGAGTCCTGAACACCCTTAGGTATTTGGGGCATAACTTTTTATATAAAGGTTTAAATGGAACGATCTTGGTGTCCCTAGAAAGCTAAGACAAAATACCAAAACTTTCAGTTTATGACTTTTTCTAATTCATGGACCTCGTCGATGAAAACAGGGGATTCATCGACGAGTCCAATGGACAGAATGACACTAACAGGCGGAAAACGGCTAGTTTTCCAAATAAAATATTTTTTCTTCCCTCCAACGGCTAGTTAACAGCTCCTAAGGCTCTTGGACTATAAATACAAGCTATTAGACTTGTATTAACATGGTTTTGAAGGTCTTTGATCATTATTAGTAAAAAACATCATTTTATACAAAACCTAACACATTGCATATTAGTTCTTCATTACATGTGCTCATTCTCTCTTACTTACTTATTGTGTTTGATTCAATTCTCGAGAGAATAATGTGAGGTTTGAGTTTTAAATCATATTTGCTCATTGTAAGGAGCATTCTTTGTAATCTTCTATCTTCGTGTGAAAGATTCTTTGTGAACCATGTTGTAAGGTTCTTTGTAAACCGAATTGATAAAGGCTCTTTGTGAGTAGTAGGGATTTGTTCCCAAGTTTGTAAGGCTAGCTCCGCCGCGGAAGGAGTGATTATAGTGGATTGTGGAATCGTTGGCTTGGTGCTAAGGCGTGGACGTAGGCTTGGTGCCAAACCACGTAAAAATACCAGTGTTGTTCTTTCTCTCCCTTACACTCTTTATTTTATATCTTGTGCATGATTTATATTCATATTGTGATATAATTTCTTGTATCTTGCCAAAAGTTTTTATTTTTTAGAAAAATATGTATTCTGCGAAAAGAATGTATTCACCCCCCTCTAGACTATATACTCCTGGGTTGGAGCAACCAACAAGTGGTATCAGAGCCAGACGATTGCATTTAACGGTGTAAAATCTAGAGCGTAAAAGATCAAATGGAGTATTTGGTGAGCACCTCTTCATATGGACGATCTATTTATCAACCACCGATGTTCAATGGTTCAAACTACCATGCGTGGAAAAATCAAATGTCCGTATTCATTCAAGCATATGACTTGGATTTTTGGGAGATCATCTCCAAAGGAGACTTCTCATTCACAAAGAAAAATGAGGATATTCCAAAGGCTTTATTGGAACAATCACCAAGCGAAAAAAGGTTAGTTGAACTAAATTTTAAAGCAAAGCATATTATTCTTTGTGGTTTAAATGATGATGTACATAGTCATATTTGTGAATGTCAAACTGCAAAAGAAATGTGGGATGTACTTGAAAACATCTATGGAAACACATCACAAAATGAACAATCAAAAATATGCAAGTTAGTTAGAGAATATGAAATATTTAAATTAAATGATGGTGAAGAAATTTCTTCCATGCTCACTCGGTTCACACGCCTCATAAACAACATGAAAGCATTTCGTAGAATTTATTCATTAGAAGATTATATTCACAAAATTCTCCAATCTTTACTTTAGTCATCTATGACCATTGAAGAAGTAAGAAATCTAGAAAAACCTAAGATAGAAAATGGTTTTGTCTTAGAATCATCTTGTACTAATCAATAAGAAATAATTAAAGATAATGATATTGCATTCTTCACAAGAGAAGTTAAGAAATTTTTAAGGAAAAAAATGCAACAAAAAGAAAAAGAAGAGTCATGCATTGAATGTTGCAATTGTATTAACTCTAGGCATGACATGATAAATTGCTCCCTAAATCAAAATTAAGAAAATTTTCTAAATGGGGATCATAATGCCATAAATGGTGCTACTTGGGATCAAATCGATGGATTAGCCACCGATGATGAAAATGAGAAAGAAGCATATCCTTGCTTCATGGTTAATGAACAAGAAGATGAAGTAAGTTCGAATGATGAGGATTATACACCTTCATATGATGAAATTGTGAATAGTTGTGTTAAATTGTTTGATGAATTACTTTTAGTAAAAAGGAAGAATAAAAATGTTGAAAAAGAGCTTGCTTTGTCAAAACAAATAGAATTTTCTTTAAAAGAAGAAAATGAATCCCTTAAAAGGAAAAATGAAGAGTTTGCTTTAAATTCTCAAAAAGAGCATGAAATTTTGAAAGAAAAGATAGAAAATTTGGAAGGAAAATTGTCAAAATCCAAAGGCAAGGAACCTTGTCTTTGTTCTATCTTGAAAGAAGAAAATTGCTCTTTAAAAAGGGAAAATGAGGAGCTTATGGAAAAAGCTAAAAAAGACCATGAAATTCTTCAAGGGGAATTAGGAATTAGGTTTAGGTTGATTTAAACCCCACCTAGGTAAAAGTATTTAATGAGTGAAAAATCCCAAATTTTGAATTGTTTAAATTACTTTGTTGGGAACTTTTGAAAAACATGCCAATATTGATGAGTTCAAATTAAAAAACCACTGTGATGCTTTAATTGTATATGTCATTATCAAATGGTTCCTTTTTGAAAATGTTGGCTATTATTTATGGGATAAATAGCATGTGCTCTAAGTTTATTAAATGGAAATACCTTGTTTTTACCATATAAGTTTCTAAGGTTTTGAATTTAAGTTCAAAGACATGCTATGATAGGTAAATCCATCTCTTATGGAAAAGAGATGTATTTCTTAGTCACATAATTCATTTTGATGATATATGCTCTTATTTGAATACATAGTAGAATATCTAAACATAGCATTCATGAATTGAGTTTTAGTAAAAATAATCATAACAACAAGTGGCATTCTAAAATGAAGCATTTATTTTTGATATCATATGTTTGAGGAATACTTTCCCATTAGTGGCAAATTAGGAGAACATGTCTCCTATTTTCTAAGAGCATTTTCAAATAAAACCAAGTTAATTGAAAAGTTATATTTTCCTCCTTCTACTTTATCAAGCCAATATGAGAACTTTAGTGAAACATCCAAACTATTTCGCTTAATATATATATCATTATGATTGGTTATTATATGATAGTATTGGTTATTACATACTTAAGTAAACCCCCTAAATGGACAAAGGATCTTAACTAGTTAAATAATTTTTTAAATGCTATATACTATGTTTTTGTATGAATATCTTAGAATATAGTATATTTTGTCCATCATACAAAATTGAGCTTTTGCGAATTAATTATAGACTTTGTAAATATAACCCTAAACTCATCTTGAAACTTAAATGATTAATATATTCAAAAAGATCATAAATTTTTTTGTGCTTGGGTTATATAATTGAAGGGAAGTAGCAAATTTAAAGTTCATCCAATAAATACTTCAGTGTATTGTGCTTATTTTGGAAATTTTTTATTTATTTATTGGATGCTTCATGTGAACTGAATGCTTACTATCCATTACTTTCTAAATGTTATATTATTTAATAGTTTATATTGATTGAATATATTGAACTGCATGCTTGATTTGAACATAATCTACTTGGTCGATGCAGATTTGTGCATTGCATGCTGGTAGTTAACTAAGGTCTGGCATGTTGAATTCATTGATCTATTTTAGACATGCATGCTAGTTAGTCAACTGAAATTATGACTTCATAAGACTTATTTTTTAAATTCTAAATACTTTTGAAAGTCTTATGCAGTATTAGTATGGTGACCAAGTTGAACTTAGTGTTTTAACCTTAAGTGGTCACTTAGACTGGTTCATGTACATTATCATTAATGAATATTTATAAATGATGCAAGATAAAAAGATCATTTGCATGAAGATTCATTTGTAATTATAAGTCTTTGCATGTTAAATGATTATGGCTTGAAATCCATTGCATGTGGGTTGAACTTTATGAATTTTTTATAATGCATGTTGAATAATTGAATAGGTAGTGGTGTGGTACATGTTGAATCCTAAACATTGTATGCTACATTGAAAAACATGCAAAATTTTCAATAATCCTTTAAATTTTCCTAGAATGCTCTAAATTATACACATGCTCTTTACCAAGTTGTTTGGACACATTTACCGTGCTTAAATTATAAGCATGAATATTTTGTGCTTATTTCGAAAATGTCCATTCTTGAATGATCATTGAATGATTGATCTACAACAAATGGTTTAACTTCTGAATCATCATTCATGAGTTTGGAAGGAAGCCAATCTAGGCTTTTCTAATATTATGGTTTAGCACCCAAAATTTTGGTATATGTGTTTAGCACACACTCACCTCACCACCATGGAAACTAGTCTTAATAGGCTCTTAGAGTATTTTTAAGATAAATGACCTCTCTTTTTGATGATGATCAAAGGGGGAGAAGATATTCAAAGTTATCCATGGGGATAAGGTTTATGGTGTTATATATGTGAGGGAAAACATGATGTATGTGTGGGGGAAAATATGGAATGCATGTTAAAAGTTCAAATGAACATGAATTATTTTTATGCCTCATATGCATATAGTAAAGGGGAGAAAATTATAAATATCATTTAACAATATGTATAAATTAAGGGGGAGCACATAAATTAAGGGAGAGCTTTAAAACATACCCCATATAGAACACCAATGGTTTGCCATCATCAAAAAAGGGGAGAATGTTAGCCTTAGAGGTATGTAAGCTTAATTGTCTTGTTTTGATGATAACAACCCACTAATGGTTCTAAGTGAGATTATATTTACACAATAAGCCTTAGTAAGAACAAACACAAATGCAAAGATTAAGTAGATTCTTAATAGGTTAGACATCATAAAAAAGGGGGAGAATGTTAGCCCTGTCAACTACACTATCTTGGTTTATATGTTTTGATGATATTAACATATTTGTTGTTTCTAGTATTTTCCATCCTTGTATATCTTATCTAGTATAGGTACAAAGTGTTAGATACAAAGAGGTGTCAAATCAGAAGCAAAGATCGGACCTAGTACACATCAAATCGAAAAGATCGGAAGGACACTGACTCAGAAGCACCAAAGTACATCCCAGAGTTTTTATTGTATATAAATTAATTGTAATAAGGGTTGTGTGAGTGAGTGCTTATTATAACTCTTGCGGTGTGTGTCTTGCATGATTTCTGAGAAAGAGTTGAGCCATTGCATAAGCATACTAGGACACATGAGCATATAGGATCTACACAAAAGTAACAAATTCACAATTTATAGTTTTTAAAGTAAAAACAAAGAGGTTGTCAAAATAATCCTATACTCAATTAAGTTTTCAAAATGGGACAAGTGTTAAGTAATATATGAGTTATAAACATTTTCAAAACTTAGTCCTGATTTTACAAAACTAGCTTTACGTCCTAAAGTCCTAAAAGTCAAGCATATTTTCAATAAAGGACATACTAAGCATATAAGATATCGAAACGAGTTTTCAAATATGTTTTCATAAAACAAGATATCTTATGTTTATGGGGAAACTCACTTGGATAAGTTTTGTTCTTAATTAGACTCAATATATTTCATATAATTTTGTCAAAGAATGTTTTAAGTCATTAAAACGCTTTTTGACAAGGAAAAACAAAGCAATCGTCACTACCGCAGTGCAACCTTAGTCCTAAACACCCTTCGGTATTTTGGGCATAACTTTTGATATAAAGGTCCAAATGGGACGATCTTGATGTCCCTGGAAAGCTAAGACAAAATATCACAACTTGCATTTATATGACTTTTTTTGATTTAGGGACCTCATGGATGAACACAGGGGATTCGTCAACGAGTCCAATGGCCAGAATGACACTAATGGGCGGAAAACGGCTAGTTTGCCAAATAAAATATTTTTTCTTCCCCCCAATGGCTAGTTAACAGCTCCTAATGCTCTTGGGCTATAAATACAAGCTATTAGACTTGTATTAACATGGTTTTGAAGGTCTTTGATCATTGTTAGTAAAAAACATCATTTTATACAAAACCTAGCACATTGCATATTAGTTCTTCATTACATGTGCTCACTCTCTCTTACTCACTTATTGTGTTTGATTCAATTCTTGAGAGAATAGTGTGAGGTTTGATTTTTAAATCATATTTTCTCATTGTAAGGAGCATTCTTTGTAATCTTCCATCTTCGTGTGAAAGGTTCTTTGTGAACCATGTTGTAAGGTTCTTTGTGAACCGAATAGATAAAGGCTCTTTGTGAGCGGTAGGGATTTGTTCCCAAGTTTGTAAGGCTTGCTCCTCTGCGGAAGGAGTGATTATAGTGGATTGTGGAATCCTTGGCTTGGTGCTAAGGAGTGGACGTAGGCTTGGTGCCGAACCACGTAAAAATACTGGTGTTGTTCTTTCTCTCCCTTACACTCTTTATTTTATATCTTGTGCTTGATTTATATTCATATTGCGATATAATTTCTTGTATCTTGCCAAGAGTTTTTATTTTTTAGAAAACTACGTATTCCGTGAAAAGAGTCTATTCACCCCCACTCTAGACTATATACTCCCGGGCTGGGGCAACCAACAGTATGTATTGGGTATAAAGTAGTCCCTAAGAGGCCAAAGGGGTTGCTCCACAACCACAAGTTGGCGTGGAGCTTGGGGATTCGAGTTTTGAACAAGGGGAACTAGATTTCGTTTGGCCTTGACTTTGGGTTCGGACAACTCAACAAACTCAAGATTCGAAGTGGGTTTCCTAAGGGACCTACGGGATCTCTCAATCTTGAGGTCTATAGGTACTAACTTTGGATCCAAAGAATGCAATACTAGCATACACACTTATAGCACACAGAATCAAGACTTTAATATGTAAAACAAAAAAAATAAAAAAATAAAAACAAAGAAAAACAAAGCAATAATACGCTAAACTAGAAATTGGTTTATAACTATTACCTAGTCCCTGGCTACGGCGCCAAAATTTGGTTCGCTTGCCAAGGCTTGGGTCCTTAACTACCAAAAATACAATTTATAAAACCTAACTAATCCCAAGTTATGTAGAAAGTGATAAAGTCGGGTATCGATCCACAGGCACTAAAGTGCAGTTATTCGCCACTTCCAATCTAGTTTACTATAACTTTATGTAAAAGAAAGTAAAAAGGAGAGATTTTGATTTGTTTTTCTAACAACCTACCGAAAGCATGTAAATTTTACTTAACTCTACTTCTATAAAGAAGTTCTCAGTTTATGAATCCGACATATTCATGTGAGTAAACTACATTCGGTCAGCTATCCATATTAAGCTAAACAATGAAAGAAGCTATTTGAGGGTGTAGGGTAGCAAGGGTGCATCAATTTTCCAGAGCATGATTGGAAACCGAAGTATACCCTATCTCAACGATCACGAAAACCTTTTTTAGTATCTGTAGTCTTCTATGTATATCTGATCGAATCGATAGTAGCGTTATCCTATCCCTAAGACTTCATCATAATCCAAGCATTAAGGGTGCATGAAAGTAAACGCGTGGTATTGAAATCAAAGCAAGTAAAGAAAGCAATAAATGAAAGCACATAAATGAAAGCAAGTAAAGAAAAGCAGCATATATGAAAGCATGTAAAAGATCATTCCATTGCATTCAAATCTTTGGTCACTAACGACTGGAGCTACAACAAAACAATCATCTATATACTTGGAAGCACAAAAGTTTCGCAGGTTGTCACAGGCCTTCAAATACTTCTTGCACAAACCAGAACAAGTATTGAAATCTACACTATTTCTACTCTAAATGGCTCTCAATGACATCTTAAGTCTGTCACTAAGTTAAGAGAGGCCAAAGAGGAACCCTAAGAACATCTTCGAAGCTCATATTTATACTCATTAGGGCATACAAGGTTTTAATTTCAAAATAGGAAAGTTTGTAGCAAATCTCGCGTAGAAGATCATTGTTGTCGACCAAGTCGTACCCATGCTTTCCCTTGGTCATGCCTTGGTCAAGGCTCATGGGAAATCAAGAATTTGAACTTTAGCATCTTTGACTTAGTCGCGCCAAAGGGTCTTGATTGTCGAGCTGCTGGTTGAGACTTTAGAATCTCAATCTTTAGTTTAGCTTAGGAATTTGACTTGGTCGCCCTTCATGGTCTCCTTAGTCGAGTTCTTGGTTGAGACTCTCAGTATCTATGGCTCAGTAGGCTTCAGTATCTAAACCTGGTCGTCCTTGGGAGTCGCTTGGTCAATCACTTTGTCGAACCTTGCAGCATTTCTTCTTAATCTGAACCTTGGAGTCTATAGCTTATGACACGGTCACCCTTTGTGTTTTCTAGTCGCACCACATGGTCGAACAAGGTCTTTTCTATTTCGATGTGCGTTGAGGCTCTAGGATCTTAGTTGAGCATCTGATTTAGGCTTTGTGCACTCTAATTACTCCCTTGGCTTCTCATAATGCCTAACTCATCGATTTTAATTTGTATTTCTTGAAACACGAATAAACCTTGCATAACTCTAAACTATGTTAACAAAGGATGTATACAAGATAAAAGAAGACAAAACAAAGGTAAGTGGGGGCCTAAAATAGTGCATTTTAGGGACTTATCAATCGGGCTCTTTGAAAAATTAAGTTTTAGCCCTTTTTTGACTCCAAAACTATTTCAAAACCTTTGTATGATTTTAGCATTTTTAGAAAAAGGTTTTTCATAAAAAGTTTGGCTCTCCTAAGGTCTTTCTATGGTTGTCATTGAGCTTAGCATCATTGATTAAACGTCAAAGATGCGTAATTAGGCGTTTAAAATTGTTAATTAAATGCTACAATTTCACTTAAATGTCTGATTATGTCTCGTATCTTAACATTGAGCTTACTTGATAAATTTTAAGATAATTATCCTAATTTTCTGAAAATCTACAAATATTTGTGTTTTATTATTGCAGGAATTTTTGGAAATTAAATCTGGAATTAAAAATGCTAGAGAGACCATGCATAATGAGTTAGGAGAATTAGACTTTGAAATTGGAAGGTCGACTGGGTTTTTAATTGGAAGCAAATTGAAAGCCGTGTGTGCTTGTGTGTGAGAAGATTATGTGGGCTTCTTGCACATGAATCCGTGTCATGTAATGAAAAATGGGCATCAATCCAAGTCCAAAATTTGCTAGGAGACAGTCTGAACATATTTTGGTATTTTAATCAGAACGCTCTCATTTGATATCATATTGGTGTGATTCAAGTGGCATTGGAAATCCTACTAAGGTATCTACAATTCATTGTGAAATAGCCTTTTGCTAATCGGAACGTTTATTAGATCAAAATTGGGCTTGAAAGTGAAGGGCAGCTGGAGCCAAGTTAAGATGAAAAAAAAGTCCATGTACCCTTGATTTGACCTGACCATGCATGAGACACGGAGAGGTCTTTGGCTTTGGTAGAAGGCACTAGCTTCATGGGACAACTAGGTTTAAGAAAATGAAGGATCTTGGGCCATGTTGGAACTTGCACATGAAGCCGCATGGGAGCCAAATAAAAGGCTGAAAACCTAGGGCAGCTTTAACATATAAAGGGGGTCAATTTAGGGTTTTTGGCATTAGGCTTTTAGTTAGGTTTTTCTTTAGTTTTTTTCAGGGTAGGCTTTGGAGAGGAGGCAGAAAGGGGAGCCTTGGGAGTGTGTGTGCAGGCGGGGATCTAGGGCTGCTACTGCCTACCACACAACCTGCCTCTCTTCTCTCCTCTCTCTCTCTCTCTCTCTCGCCCCCCCCCCCCTCCTTGTTATTTTTTAATACTTGTTCAAGTTATTATTTGCGATAATTTCAGTTTTGTTTATTTAAAGTATCTCTTTGGAATATAAATAGTTATTTGGTTGTATTTATTTTTATTTCCAGTTTATTCAAAATCTTAATTATTATTTATTTTAGTTTGTTATTTTCCATTGAAGTTGTTAAGGTACTAAGTTTATTTGTTTTGATTGGGTTATATTTATTTGTCATTTTTTTTATTTATTCAAAGTCATTGTTGACATTTCAATTTGGTTGAGTTATTTTGAATTATTGAGTTTAGATTGTTTTTTTTTTTAAGTTTCCTTTTGAATCTTAAATATTCGTTTGGGTTATTATTTATTATTTTAAAATTAGTTTGGTTCTCTTATTTGGAGTCTTTATTAGAATTTAAATCGTTCTTAGGCATTTTTATTATTAAAGTTAGTTGTTCTATTTTGTTAGGATTTAATCTTGTTTTGGCTTGTGTTTAAAGTTAGAATTTTTATTCAGTTGGATGATTGAAGGGTTTACTTACTTCGTTATTCTGGTATTGAATTTGACGTTCATTTAGTTATCTTCTTGCATGTTTAATTTTTAGTTAAAGTTTAAGTTTCATTGCAAAAATCTCAAAATTCCTAGAAATCGAATCTGAACTGTGTTTAGTAATTTGTCTTTTCTTAATTTCTTTTGGAATTACACAAAATTTGGAATAAAATTGCATTCCTTGAGGAGTTGATCTGGCCCTTAGGCTAATTATTACACGACTGAACTCCTATACTTGCGATAGCCTTTGTGTTGCTTATTTTTCGAGTGAGTCAAGTTTTTGGTGCCATTGCCAAGGAATGCCAGATTTAGTTTCAAATTAGTGTTTTTCCCTTTATTTTGCTTTTCTTCATGAAAAAAAAAAAAGAGTTTTGATAATAATAATAATAATAATAATAATAATTATTATTATTATAATAATAAGAAATAAAAAATACAGTTGCACCTGCACCAGCACCACACAATCTTATGGATTTTTTTGTAGCCTACATACACTGCTGCACCATCTTACACTGCTTTACCTAATGACGGACTTAATTTCATGATTCAGCGCGGGAGAACGTCATTGATACCTCAGTTCTACGAGACGGAATTCGAGTGTCCTTATCGGCACCTAACGGAGTTTGAGTTGAGTTGCAATACTTTTTTTCCTAGTGCTAGAACTGATGAATTTACTAGACTTTATTTATTTCTTACCTCTTTGAAGGATAGGGCGGAGATGTGGTTTAATTTTTTGAGACCTCACTCTATCTCTAATTGGGCAGATATGGAACGTGAATTCTTGCATAAGTTTTGTCCCTTACAGAGAATTCAATTTTTACGAGAACAAATTATTCAGTTTATGCAAAAGGGTGATGAGACTTTTTGGGCTCGCTGGGAGAGGTTCAAGGATCTGATAAATATTTGTCCACATCATAGGTTTGAATCATCGAGGTTAGTCAATTATTTCTATACAACTTTTACTCCTGATTGTAAACAATTTGTCCAGATTATGTGCAATGGAGAACTCTTCTGCAAGGAACCGGATCAGGCACTGTCATCCTTTGATTACTTAACTGAAAGTGTCCGACAATGGAATACACGATACGATTAGGCACCAATGGCAGTACAACCTATCAGCGCAATCAACGATGGAGGTAAATATGAGCCAACATATTATCCAGACACTACTTCGCATTAGTATCTGCCACAGTAGATCTATCAAAGCTACGCACTTCTAGGATTTCAATCTAATGAAGCTCCTGTTCCACCGACGACATCTTTTGAGGATAGCATAACACAAATGGCTAATACACTTTAGGAATTTATGTAGATTAATACTCAGACCATGAATGAATTACGGGACACCATTAATGGGATGAGTACGTAGTTGAATATCTTAGAAAAAAAGGGAATTTCTGGTCGAACCTCAGCCTCATCCTCAAGAATACCAGCAACAACAGTAACAAATACATAATTTTTATCTTGAGATAGCAAAGGCCGTTATTACTTTGAGAAGTGGAAAAGAAGTTTCCCAACCTGTGATACTCATTGACAGACAACAGTTGTCCCAAAACCTTAAGTTACAACTAAGACAAATGAAGTCAAAGAAAAATAAGAGGAAGCGAGAGCCCAAAAGTGAAGAAGTTAGTTAATGAGGAGGTCGATACTAATAAGGAGTACCAACCTGTGGTATCTTATTCTCAGAGATTGTTTGCTGTGGAACCATCACTCCCTACAGGAGTAAATGTTAAGGAGTGTAATGCTAAAGCAAATCCCTGCAGTGGTAAGGTGATTGGTACACCCGATAAGGAAGTTGAGCAGAATGGTAAGTGTTTAAATTTCAGGGAATCAAGTAAAAATTTTAATGTTGATGCTTTTGAAGAACCAAAGGTAACTGTTCTAACAACTTTGCCTCAAAAACCGGTTCTTAAAGAAGTGAATTTCTTGGAAAATATACTGAATAAATATCCTTTCTTATTAAAACAAGGAAGAAAACCTACACATGTTTTGTCTGGTACCTTATAACGTATAGATTTATTTGAGGCCAAGTTTTGTGTAGGTGACAAAAATGATTCATTGTGGTGATTCAAATTTGGAGATTCGTCAATTCAATTTATAGACCTACACTCACAAGATGAAATTCCTCCAGAGCCTCTGCTAAATAGACTATGATGTTTTTCTTTCCGTTCTTTTCATTTTGTTTTACCTCGTTTTATTTTTAGTTAATTTTCAGGTACATTTTTCCTTAGTTTCAATTTTTATTTTCCCTTACTTAGCCACCCAAGTATGCTCTACTTCCCTCATTATCATCTCTTCCGTCTCCCCTATGCTTTCACATTGAGGACAATATTTCACTTTAGTTGGAAGGGGGGGGGGGGGATGAGAAAATACATTGAATTTTTTTTTTTTTTTGAATATGGATGATTAGGCCATGATTAACATTATCTTATACCTTTTACATACTTGCATATAACCTAGGAGTTACGCACTTAAGCTGTATTGTGGGTTATTTATGTGTAGTTTCTCTTTATATGGCTAATTTAGGAATTGTAACTCTATGTAGGTTGACTAGTAGTTCATTTGTGTTAATCTGACTATATAAACTCTTGTATTTACATGGTATCTCATGAGACTAAAAATACACATTCACGTGACTTGTAGCACTTAGGTTTCTTTGTGAGCACTGAGAGAGCGCATATGGCGACTTTGACAACTTGTGAGGTATTGTTTAGCCGTTAATCATTCTTTTGAGTTTTTGACGTCAGTTTAGAGTTTATGAAACTCAACTTTCCTTTTTTTTTTTGGATATTTTTTGTACACTAGCCTTGGTTTTTGACTTGCTAGCCTAGAAGTGACATCTAGTGGGGAGATAGAAACCTAGGTCTTATAGCCAACTCAAGATGTGAAGGCTGAGCCACCCCTAGAAATAGACTTATTTCATGAACTCCTATTCGAGCTTAATTCACATGGGTGGTATAAAGATAGTAAAAGAAGTGTAATGATTGTCTTAATTGACTGTGAAAAGATAGAAATTGAAGAATGAGCAGAAGAAAGAATAAGAGAAATAGAAATGCACCAAAATGTAGTTAACATTTAGGTACATTTTTCCTTAGTTTCAGTTTTTCTTTTCCCTTACTTATCCACCCAAGTATGCTCTACTTCCCTCATTATCATCTCTTTCATCTCCTATATGCTTTCTCATTGAGGACAATGTTTCACTTTAGTTGGGGAGGGGGGGAATGAGAAAATATATTGAATTTTTTTTTTCGAATATGGATGATTAGGTCATGATTAACACTGTCTTATACCCTTTACATACTTGCATATAACCTAGGAGTTACACACTAAGCTGTATAGTGGGTTATTCATTTGTAATTTCTCTTTATATGGCTAATTTAGGAATTGTAACTTTACGTAGGTTGACTAGTAGTTCATTTGTGTTAATCTGACTATATAAACTCTTGTATTTACATGGTATCTCATGATATTGAAAATACACATTCACGTGACTTGTAATACTTAGGTTTCCTTGTGAGTATTGGGAGAGTGCATGTGGCGACTTTGACACCTTGTGAGGTACTGTTAAGCCATTTATCATTCTTTTGAGTTTTTGACGTCAGCTCAGAGTTCATGAAACTCAACTTTCCTTTTTTTTTTTTGGATATTCTTTGTACACTAGTCTCTGTTTTTGACTTGCTAGCTTAAAGGTGACATCCAATGGGGAGATAGAAATCTAGGTCTTGTAGCCTACTCAAGATGTGAAGGCTGAGCCACCCCTAGAAATAGACTTATTTCATGAACTTTTATTTGAGCTTAATTCACATGGGTGGTATAAAGATAATAAAAGAAGTATAATGATTATCCTAAATGATTGTGAAAAGATAGAAATTAAAGAATGAGCAGAAGAAAGAATAAGAGAAATAGAAATGCACCAGAATGGGGTGAAAAACTAATACCGACTCCATACAAATACAACAAAAAGTCAGAGACACAACACATGTTCTCCATATATGAAGACTCTTCAACTTCCTGATGCCTCAAATGTATTCACTTCTGGTTTCTAAATAAGTTGATCTAGGGTGGTCTTGGTTAGATATGGTGAGTAGGTGAGAAGATGCTAGGGTGAAGGACCTTAATAGGCTAGTTCTTTTTCAGACTAGTCCACTCCATACATTTAGCATTTGTTCCTTTCAATATGTGAGATGTTTGATCATGACACTCCTCCTCATATATGATGAATGAACCCATCATTTTGAGTGTTTTTGAGGGTATACCAGTTAGGCTGAGTCAAAACGACCATTTTGTAGGTGTCCACTGGTATCCTGAGTGTAACGAGTCATACACATTACACATACCTCGAGATTTTACCTGTTTATACTCGAATTTATATAACTACATTAACTTTGAATTGTATTGCTATTTAACTTTATATAAGTATACTATTCTTAATGGCTATATAATGATGAAACGTGCATGAGTGACTTGCTTTAGAGTTGTGTGAACTATGTATGAACGAGCTAGTGTGCAATCTGGTTATATTCTTGTATGTGAAATGATATGATTGCGTTGCATGTGCATTCATTTAATATTCATTGGAATTAGTGTTTGTGGGTACCACCCTGAATTTCATTCAAATTTGATAGAGACTAGTAAAACGTTAGTTAAGGGGGTGTGATTAAGCATCAAAGATTTGTAATTAGGCGTTTAAAATTGTTAATTAAATACTACAATTTCACTTAAATGTCTGATTATGTCTTGTATCTTAACGTTGAGTTCATTTGATAAATTTTAAGATAATTATCCTAATTTTCCAAAAATTTACAAATTATTCATGTTTTATTATTGCAGGAATTTTTGGAAATTAAATCTGGAATTAAAAATGTTAGAGAGGTTGTGCATAATGAGTTTGGAGAATTGGAATTTGAAATTGGAAGGCCGGTTGGTTTTTAATTGGAAGCAAATTGAAAGTCGTGTGTGTTTGTATGTGAGAAGATTACGTAGGCTTCATGCACACGAATCTGTATCATGCAATGAAAAGTGGGCAGCAATCCAAGTCCGAAATTCGCTAGGAGACAACCTGAACGAATTTTTGTATTTTAATAATAACTCTCTCATCTGATGTTGGATTGGTGTGATTCAAGGGGCATTGGAAAGCTTACTAAGATATCTACAATTCATTGTGAAATAGCCTTTTGCTAATCTGGACGTTTACTGGATCAAAATTGGGTTTGAAAGTGAAGGGCAGCTAAAGCCAAATTGAGATGAAAAAAGAAAAAAGAAAAAAAAAGCCCATGTACCCTTGATTTGACCTAGCCATAAAAGGGACACGGAGAGGGCTTTGGTAGAAGGTGCTAGGTTCATGGGGTAACTGGGTTTAAAAAAATGAAGGATCTTGGGCCATGCTGGAACCTGTGCACATGGAGCCGCCTAGGAGCCAAACAAAAGGCTGGAAGCCTAGGGCAGCTTTAACATATAAAGGGGGTCACTTTTGGGTTTTTGGCGTTAGGCTTTTCTTTAGTTTTTTTCAAGGTAGGCTTTGGAGAGGAGGCAGTAAGGGGGGCCTTGGGAGGCCGTGCGCAGGAGGGGATCTAGGGTTGCTGCTGCTGCTACTGCCTACCACACGACCTACCTTTCTTCTCTCTTCTCTCTCTCTCTCTCTCTCTCTCTCTCTCTCTCTCTCTCTCTCTCTCTTTCTCTCTCTCTCTCTCTCTCTCTCTTTCTTGTTATTCTTTAATACTTGTTCAAGTTATTATTAGTGATAATTTCAGTTTTGTTTATTTAAAGTATTTCTTTGGAATTTAAATAGTTAGTGGGCTGTATTTATTTTTAATTCTAGTTTATTCAAAATCTTAATTATTATTTGTTTTAGTTTGTTATTTTCCATTGAAGTTGTTAAGGTACTAAGTTTATTTGTTTTGATTGGGTTATATTTATTTGTCTTTTTTTTTATTCAAAGTCATTGTTGGCACTTCAATTCGGTTGAGTTATTTTAAATTATTGAGTTTTAGATTTTTTTTTTCTAAAGTCTCCTTTTGAATCTTAAATATTTATTTGGATTATTATTTATTATAAAAAAATCAATTTGTTTCTCTTATTTGGAGTGTTTATTAGAATTAAAATCGTTCTTAGGTGTTTTTATTATTAAAGTTAGTGGTTCTATCTTGTTAGGATTTAATCTTGTTTGGGCTTGTGTTTAAAGTTAGAATTTTTATTCAGTTGGATGATTGCAAGGTTTACTTACTTCGTTATTCTGGTATTGAATCTGACGTTCATTTAGTTATCTTCTTGCTTGTTTTATTTTTAGTTAAAGTTTAAGTTTTGTTGCAAAAATCTCAAAATTCCCAGAAACTGAATCTGAACTATGTTCAGTAATTTGTCTTTTCTTAATTTATTTTGTAATTACACAAAATTTGGAATTAAACTGCATTTTCTGAGGAGACGATCTAACCCTTGGGCTAATTATTATACGATTAAACTCCTATACTTGGGATAGCCTTCGCGCTACTTATTTTTCGATTAAGTCATTCATATCATGTAAAACATGCATATTGCAAATAAATCTAAATGAAATACAATTTAAAAAATAAACGTCTTCTCTCATTTGCTCTTCAATTCTTCATGGAATGCGTCAAGTTGTATGTGCTTTAAGTCTCTTCTTGGCTTCCATTTCTCCTTTAGCTTGTGTGTGCTGAATTGTAAACCTGCTTAAGTACTAAATACATACATACGATACTTGTACTTTTTTTATTATCAAAACAGTGATTGGACTAAAAAAGTCAACAATATCTTTAGTGCTTTTTTATGGGGTTTTGGTTCTATCGGATTAAGTGTAAATAGAATATTTCCTCACTAATGCTTTTTCTATTAAAGAATTGTTCCACCAAATATCCTTTTATTAGCAAGAGAATCACTAATTGAAAGCATTATTTCAAGAGGCTCCTAATTATATCAATTTCCTGATAACCTGGCGAGAGAAGAGAGATATCCCGCTGAAGATAAATTTTGAAGATGCATTACGGAACAACTTTGAGACTAGTACCTTAAGGTAAACGATAAAAATTTAGGGATGTTCATGAGCTGGAGAGGCAGAAGGCTAAGGTTAATGACACTTGTGTGAGAACTCGAAATTAATTTATGCTCATTAAGGTGACAAAGGAGAAACTAACAAGGTGATTGGAAATTCAGAATCACATCAATAATGCACATTGTGATAGTTTTGGTGCGAAGGTGGCATTGACCAATTATGAGAACTTCACTTAATGGCTACAAGATCCATCTACACTCGCCAAGTTATTTGGATAATTAGATTAAGTTTCTTTTTATGTTGTATTTCTCTGGCTAAGTCCCAAACATTAAACAATTTAAATAAACCATAATAAAACCTAGTCTTCTCTCAATAAACTTATTTGGTTGACTAATTCCACCAAATTTTCTCAACAATAATTTGCCTGAAGTTGTTTTCCATTCTAGCCTAGGTGATGCCTATCATGCATTTCACTTTGGGGACCATTTTTTTTTTGTGTAAATAACTCACGTTACCTCAAAATAATCTGCCTTATGCTGGGTGAGGTTAGGTTAGGCAATGCTCGTCATATGCTTCGCTTGGTGATCGTTATGTAAGCCTCTAGACGAATGCTGAGATCGAGCAATTATGACTATTTTCCAAAAGAACTACTCTATTAAGTGACAGTAATTTTTTTCAAATAAGTAAGCATGCTTTATTTTTTTCCTACATTTCGATCATGGAGAATATGTTACCCTTCCTAGATCAAATAGTGGTCGATCAAATTATTTGTAAGCGATACTTCTAGAATATAAAATGTGGAACAATTTTTGACCGACCTAGAGTGGACAATGGAAGAGGATCAACCAGCCAAGCTAGAGGGAAAATCTACATTTGGCTCAAAGTTTTTGCCAATGAACTCGCCAACCTCTAGATCAAGCTTGATCTTATCTTCATTTTCAAAATCAATTTAGCCTTACCATTGGCAATGTTTAAGTCCTCAAAAAAACACATGTTATGGTATTCTTCATATCTGGTTGAATTAATAATCCTTCTCATCCTTATTGTAATCTACCACTAAGGAGTCTTTGTGATATTCCTCGATGGTGGGTTTGGTTTCTTCTTTCTTCGTTTATACAATTGGCCAATAAATCATCTGTATGATCTAATGGGGATCAACATGCATTGACTATCTCTTTTGCCGATATGGTGACATGTGGACGACCTCTCGACATCCATTATTACTCATAATTATTTTGTAGGTACGCATGGAATTACTTGAAGACTTTTTGAAGATTTTATTATTTGTGGATGCATTCTTGAAGATGATACTTTATGTTCGACTTTATATTTTGCATGGACACTTTAATTTGGAATTGGACATTTTATTTCAAGACTTTATGGACTCATGGATTTAAGATTTGAAGACATAGATATTCATTCTTGAAGACTATTAGGTGCATAAAGACCCAAGTAAAGATGTTGAAGTAAGATCAAACCACAAGACCCATGTGGGCCCCACATGGTTTTATGCTCCATAGGCCACACAATTTTGGCCTCCTTTTTGGCACAAGTTTGAGTTTCAAATTTGAATTATAATAATGCAATATAACTAAGCTTGAGTTGTGTGTCTATGAGTTGGAATTTCTTGTTTTTTAGTAAGTATTAATTGTGTTAGGTTGTCTTTAGTGTAAGAGTTGTGAGAGTGTTTAATGTTTTGTCTCCCATGCTTGTGTGAGAGTTGTGAGAGTGTTTAATGTTTTTTCCCCCATGCTAGTCTTTATATCCTTTCTCATTGTAGGAACTCTAATTTAGTCTATTATTGAATATTGAAGAAAAACTTCATTGTTGAAGCTTGAAGCCTTATCCAATCTTGTGTTTGCGTAGTGTAAGGCTACACTGTTCTCTCCATAAATCAAGTGGTGAGAGACCACTTTATCCAACATCACCATCACACCCTCCTCCCTCTCTCACCCACATGACCTCCCCCTCTAAACACCCACACAACCTCCTTTCTCTACATATCCATACCCATTTTTCATCTTTGTGTTTCAAAGCTTGATTGAAGGACTTCTGGCATGGTCTAAGCTCGTGTTGAACAATGTCAAATCATCCAAGCTCGTGTTGAACAACATCAAATCATCCAATGACACTCTTGGGTAAACTCTTTACTTTTCTTGAATCCTTGTTGGATTGTGTGAGCCATTGCTTGAAGCCTAGAATCCTATATTAGAGGAGTCCACTTAAATCCTTAGATTTCAATATTGTCACTTGCTAATATCAATCATAAGAATATTAAGCTGTTAATTTAGAACTTGCATTCTTGAATTTTAAAAATAACATCTTTTTGAATAAAAACTTGATCCATTGGTAAAGGACCACTTGGGACTTAATTTCTATATAAAATCATACACTTTTTCAAAACTCTTACAACATGTGAATTGTTGCATAATATATGATGTTTGTGTTTGGTGGAATGAATTCTTGAATCAAAGTGTTCATGTGTACGTGCTTGTTTAAGGATTCGTAGGACTAGGCTGACCATACTTGTCCTACATCATCTTGGTATTAGAGCCTAGGTTGGATTAGGTGAACCCTCAAAGTCCCATTTTCCCTTGGCCGAATTGGCCTCCCCAAAATCCCCCTCAAAACCGTGACCCCCTTGCCTTGACAATCCCCTTGGCCGTGAGCCCCTTTTCCTTGTGTTTGTTGTGTTTTGATGGTGACTTGAGGCAAGAATCGTTATCGTGGTTGTACGAATGATATGGACAGTGACATGTTCTTAGATGACTTGTAAGACCAAATCAATGACTTAACCCAAGACTTGACCAATGCACTTGCAAGAATTGAGAGGTTGGAAGCTAGTTTAGCTCCTAACCCATTACAAGAAAATTCGGGATAGCCCCTTGAGGTTGAAAATGAAGTTGCTTCCCATCTCACTTTAGGGAGCAAAGCCACACTCCAAGAGAGAGGGCAATACCTAAAGAACGACCTCCCATTCCTCCACCACAAAGACCAAATGTTCCAAAAAGGTTCCAATGTCATAACCCTTATATTCCAAACTAGAATGGTGAGGATTAAGATGAAGAAGATTTTCAACAAAGGAGACCATATCATAGGGAAAATCATGATCCGGATGTGGTTGTGATGAAAAAAGTGAAAATTGAAGCCTTTACATATGATGGTCAAATGGACCCAAAATTTTTTCAGGATTGGTTGGCTGAAATGGATTCATATTTTGATTGGTATAAAATGAATGATCCACATTGTGTGAGATTTGCAAAAATGAGGTTTACCAAGCGAGCAAAGCTTCATTGGGTGAATGTCGAAAGACAAGAAGCTCGCCGTGGTCATAGGCCTATAGAGCATTGGGACTTGATGAAAGAAAGGTTGAAAGAAAACTATGTCCCAATCTCTTATAGAGAACGCCTCATGGACTAACTCTAGCTTTTGGCAATGAAGTTTGAGTGTGACTGAATACATGAGCAAATTTGATGAACTTTCCATTAGGTGTGGTATGGAAGAAAGTAATAGCCAACAAATTTTTTGTTTAAGATTGGCTTGAAACCCGAGTTGAGAAAAGAGTTGTTTCCCCATCATATTGATTCACTTGAACATGCATTTAATTTGACACATGACTATGAGCAAATGAGTAAAGCTCAAATGGGAAGAAAATTTAGGAACGTTTCCAATAATATTTACCTAAGAAAGGCCACATCATATGAGAGGGACTAGACCCATGAATATGGGTCAAGTGACTTATAGAGGTAGCAATCCCACTATCCAACAACCATTGGACAAGGGAAAGGTACCCATGAATGGATCCTCAAAAGAAAATTCTAGGAATGATGTGTGCTATAAATTTCAAAAAAGAGGCCACTTTGCTAAACAATGCACAATTAGAAATTTAGCAATTGAAAGAGAAGATGATGAAGAAGATTTGGGAGAAGAACAATTTTATATCCTCGAGGAAGTAGCAAATGAGGATGAGTTGTCAACTAAGGAAAATGAAAATGCTAACTTGAATGTCATGAGATGCATCATGGTAACCCCTTGAGAACAAGAGGATTGACGCCGCACTTCTAATTTCTATACTTACATGAAGTGTGGGAATAAAAGTTGCAAAATGATCATTGATGGAGGGAGTTTGATGAATGTAGTTTCAAAATCAGTCTCGAAAAAATTGAGTTTGAAAGTTGAACCTCATCCCTATCCTTACAAAGTTGCTTGGGTAAATGCAACAACAATGCCCATGAGCTAAAGGTGCTTAGTTCCCATCAAAATTGCGGACCATGAAGATGAAATTTGGTGTTATGCCCTTCCTATGGATGTTGCATATACTCTTTTAGGAAGACCTTGATTTTATGACCTTTGTAGACACCCCAATTTTAACCATGCCATTTTCGGAAAGACCCAGCGTAATTGAAGTTAACTTTATTCCCGGGAATGGGAGGGCTCGATTGAGTCTCTTTCAAAATTAAGCCCTTGAGTCCTGAGTTTTCAATAATCGAGTCTTGGTTATGTTAAAAAATAAGTCCTGTTTGTTTTCAATAATTGAATCCTGGTTAGTTTCAAAAAGGAGTCTCAAGTCTTCAAAATTGAGTGAGCTCCAAATTTTTTTTTTTTCAAAAAATAAGTTTCGGATATTTTCAAAATAGAGTCCTTTTAGTTCATAAATCGAGTCTTTTAATCTGGAAATTGAACTTTCAATTAAGGTCCTTTTAATTTTAAATTGAATCTTTGAATTTTTGAATTGAGTCTTTTAATTTTAAATTGAGTCCTTCAATTTTTAATTGAGTATAAATTTTTAAATTTTTAAATGGAGTTTTTAAATTTTAAATTGGGTCGGTAAATTCTCAAATTGAGTCTTTTAATTTAAATTGGATCTTTCGGTAAATTCTCAAATTGAGTCTTTTAATTTAAATTGGATCTTTTAATTGAGTCATTTTTGTTTTTGATTCCGAGTCCTTTTATAGCCGGGAATCAAGTTTTATCTTTAAACCCGGGACTTTTCTTTCAGAAGACAAAAAATTGGCCAACAAATATGCATCAAAAACAAAAATAAAAAGGAAAGGCATGTGTGCAATTAGGGAAATTATTCTCTCCCAAACCCCACTAATTGAACCACACAAACAAGGGAGTGTTAGGAATATACGAACAAATTCCCGAAACCTGTGAGAAACAAATAGAGAAAGAATAACGCCAAAGAAAAATTCAATCACACGCACAAGACAATATTTACGTGGTTCGGCAATTTTGCCTACGTCCACGGAGTTGCAGGGATTTCAATATTATTAGGAAGAAAGCACAGAGAGTGCGGCGATACAATTCTCTCGCTCTCGCTCTCTCTCGCGGATACAACCACACAAACCCTAATCACCCGAAAGCACCCTTTTTATATGTTGCGCCTAGGGTTCCGTTCCGAATGGGCTCCAAAAATTTTCCTGGGGGCGTTGCCCCCGTACCCCCACGAGTACAGCTTGTACCACTTAGTCCATAAGCGCTGCAGCTTGGACTGCGAGGCCCAAGCCTTCGCTTAATGGACTAAGCCTTAGGATAGAAATCTCTAATTAAACAGAGGTCGGGTCGTCATCCAAATTAAGACACAACTAGGCTCCACAAAAGCCCAACAGGGAGGAATATTTTCTATTGGGATTTCCATTTGCTTCCCGCGAGGCCATGCGTGCCACCAATTTGCACCACTCATAGCCCTATAAAGCACACGATTCTCGCACACACAGGCAAGAAGACCTCCATTCCATTTGCTACTGTTCACTTGTCAGCTTCAAGAGGTCTCCATTTCAGGTGGTAGTGCGGACTGCGGGAGTGCCTCTCACGAGGTCAGGTGTTCAAACCCTGCCGGTCTCGTTTCCACCCCTAGACTCCTGAATTTATCCTTCCTTTGGAGTTATGGGGTTAACTTCAAGGGGCACAGGATTAGTCACGTGGACCATAAAATGGACACGTGGATACACGGTGCGTAATCCAAAAAAAAAATAAATGGGGAAAGTTCATTTTCACTGTTCGCGCATGGGGGAGAAGTATTCACTTTTCTTTTTCTTTTCAACTGTTCATCCGCCATATCTCTCTTCCCAATCTCCCCTTCGTCCTCTCTCACCCTCACTGTTCGCAGCTCCATCCCCTAGAGCCAGTGGTCCTCCCCTTCATACTTGCGCACACCAGCTGCGTGTCAGATCCTCCATCTATTATCTCATCACCCAACTTCTCCTCACGACTCTCACTCCCTCCAAAGTCCCTGTAAGTAGCCAAGCATCTCACGATCATCACCACCATCTGCAAGCACAACCAAAAAACAACTCCAGCAAGCCTCCCTCACGCACCAGCGGCCTTGTTCACCCCATTCCATCACCGGCGACTTTTAGCCTCGACATCATCACCACCGTCGGCTTCTCCCATATCCCTGTTCACCCCGTGACCACTTGCAAGCGTCACTGCCCCTCCATCCTCACCTGCAACCATCGCTGGCCACTGTCACCTCCACGCGAGCATTGGAGATTCTCCGGACCACTACCCTCATCTCCCACTCCCACTAGAATAGCCTTACTGCCTTCACCACACCACCATCTCTCCACCCTCGGTTGTGAGCACACCCGAAGCCACCACTGTCACCCACGCCTCCACACTTTTAGCAACTCTCCCTCTCTCACCATTATCTTCTCTCACCCTCACTAATTCATGTACTCATAGTCCCCATCCATCTCTCCAACTTTCATCTCCACTCTCCCCCCTCCACGACTGCTCCATCCCCATCGCAACCACCACCACCACCACCGACATCATCTTCGACCACGCAGCAGCTACGTTCCAACCACATCTCCACAGACCAGACCCTCCTCTCTCCATCTCTCTTGCACTCTCCTGCTCTCCCCCTCGTTCTCTCCCTCATCTCCATCTCATCTCTCTCGGTTCCACATGACACCATCGTCACCTGTTGGCCGAAAACCATCCCCAGCTCCGGTCATCGTCTTCTCCATCTCCGATCTCCCTCTTAATCCCCCTCATCCTAACACCAACACGAGCAGCAGATGCAACCCAGCACAGCCGCACCATCTCTTGCCACCATCTCATTTTGGCATCCACGTGCAATAATAGCAGCAGCGGCAGCTCTACAAATCCTCAGCAGCTCCGGTTTCACCTTCGATGTCTCCATCCACTCCACCAACCAACTCCCCTGGAACCTCACCGCGGATTCAAGTCGGAGACACCCTTCGTCCCTCATTCTTATGCAAGCGCTTCTGTAGCTTGGGTTCATCTCCCGTAAGCCGCCAGTGCTCTCTGTTGCGAGTTTCCCGATGAGCTGTGATCACAAAGACTGGGTGAGATTTGCTCACCTCAACGCACCCAATCCCCAGGTATCCCTTTCCTCTCTTCACCGAGTTCGTAGGTGGCTTGGCACTCTCGCAGCTACGGTTGTGTACTTCTTTTGCATTTTTATTATGCTCAAGGGTTTTACATAGTATCATATTGTCTAGGAATCTATATTTTCAATTTGTTGATTGGTTTCCTGTCACCAAAGATAGATTCAGAGCTTGAAACCTTAGGTGCCTCATTGCCCACTAAAGGCTCAGAAGAATTTAAGCCCCTTATTCGTCATCTTCCTGAGTTCAAATTCTGGTGTTCTGTTACAAAGGCATTTTGCGTGGGGTTTGTGATAACCCTCTTCTCCGTATTTGATGTCTCTATTTTCTGGCCCACCCTCATCTTTGCATGCTCTGGAATTGGTATTCAAAGCCTATCACCTGTTTGATAAAATGCCTAAACTAGACTTGTCTAATTATGTTTTTTTGGTTTCCATAGTGTTTGACATTTTGGGTATTTGCGCTTGTTGAGGTTTATTAGAATTGCCACATCAGGTTTTTAGTATGTTGGTTTTGATTGGTTTGGGGTTGATTAGTATAGTTTACAATGCCTTGTTAATGCTTTCGGAAAATGTGTTAATTCATATGCACTAATAATGTAAAAATTTGTACGATGCATGCAAACTGTTTGATGAAATACTAGAGAAAAATGTTGAGTTGTGGAATTTGAGTTTGGCACCACTTACACACACCATGACACCACACACAACCCACGTGAAAGGCAACGCACGTTGACTTGATTGTCTTGACCAGACCTTAAACAGGTTGACCCATCTCCTTTGACCGGTTTTCTCTTCGAACCGGTTGGGTCCTCTGAACCAGTATGAAATCGGTTTATCCTTTTATTTTATTTTATATTTAAACTTTAAAAAAAAACCCATAAAAATTCCTAACAATTTCATAAAAATCACAATGAAAATCAGAAAACTCAGGAAAAAATTATAAAAATATTTTTGGGACTTGATTTTCATTGTTTTTGCTTAATTGTCTTTTTGTTATTTTAAGAATTAGGGAAAATTTCGAAAAATCACCAAAAGTCCAAAAAAGATAAAAATAAAATAAAATGTTTTGAGACCAGAAAATTGTGTTCATCCCAAATAAATTCCAAAACCTCCCGGAATATTACTTTTCATTTAGAAAATTTTATAAAGATTTCAAAACCCTGGGAGTGTATTTTAGTAAATTATTTTCTTGATTTTCCATCCCTATGATTCAAAAGGGAGGCATGAGCTCTTCAGAGTACGATAGGCCCCAGTTCTGAGGAAATATATATGTTATGTACATTTTTGTGTCATTTATTTATTTACTTTTTTGCATCTGCATTTCACAAATTTTTGATAGGGAGTGATTTTTAAAGGCTTATTAAATTTATTTTGGGATAATTTTTTATTAATTAGGTACCGTTCGTAAGAATGGGCGCGTAGGGGGTGCTGATACCTTCCCCTCGCGTAATCATATTCCTGGACCCGACTCTCATAGTGCAAACCGATTCTACCCTTAATTGGGTAGTAATCAAGTGTTCTAACCATACTGTAAAAGGTTAGTGGCAACTCCATACACCATGATTTCCACGAAAATACTTTTTCAAAATTCACACTATTTTTCCCAGTTCGCAGCCACCCGTGGACAACATCGCGAAAGCTTAGCGACTCTGCTGGGGTCACTTGAGAGTTGAGCTAATAATTAATTGAGAATTATCCCAATCTTAAATCTAATAAGCCTTCTTGATTAATCCTTCCATGTTCTGTACATATTGTCTATATGTTTGTTTGTAGGTACTTTGCGAATAACCACAGTAAGTATAATTGAATGAATACACGCTTGGCTTTGCTTGTTTTTTCATTATTGACTGAATAAGCATGCAATTAATTGTGAATAACTTGATTTAGCATGAGATGATAAGCATGTCACCATTGGTTTCCATGACTTGTGTGAATAAAGCATGTGTTTAATTATGAATAATGGATGGATGAATGTGGGGTAGAGGTTGTAGGCTTAAATAGATAACCTCACACACTCTCACAGCTCTATACCTGAGCTTTCCCTTTTAGGATTAGATAGGGGTGTAATAGCGTTTGTCCCCATGTTGCAAGGCTTATGGGGACCCGTGAACCACTCCGCTCAGTGCAAGCTTTGTCCGGACCTCTGTAAGGGAGGATGGAGTCTCAATTTGGGGACCTGTTGTCGATAAGGATTAGAGCCTAACCACATATGTTGTATCCTAAATCCTTCACCTAGGATAGAGCCTCGGAGAATCCTGTATATACCTTCCCCGGGGTCGGGATAGAAACCACATCCTTCTACACAGGTGGTAATCTATGTATGTCGTACATATGTCTGGAAAATGCTGTGGCTTGTACATTATGCATCCACTCAGGCATCCCTATCACTTGGCCAATATTACGGAAAAGCCCTTTCATTCATGGAGTCAAATTTTATCTCCCAAGACACCCTAACAAGGGGAAAATAAATTATTCCTAATGTCATTAATGAATGGGGTTTTCCCCGAAACTCTGGCCGAATGATTTTTTAGGTTGCATTGCATGCATCCATGCATGAGATTCCTTCTCCAATGGGCTAGTAATCACGTTCTAACTTCCTATCAAGCCAAATTAAAATCCAGATTTCCAACATTGATCCCACCTCTGCCCACCCTTACTATACCAGAAGTAAGGCAAGGACTATGGCTGAGCAAGTGGAAGACAGAATTATAGGCCTTGAACAGGGGCAAGAAGAATTGAATGACAAAATGAGTAAGATCTTGGACCTACTAATGGGTAAGGGTAAAGCTATGCAACTACAACATGAGTCAGACCCCGCTCATCCTTTAGGGTTCACCTCGATCCACGGGAAAACATCGGCACAACCTCTAGTCGCCATAGAAAATCCCCTTCCAAATAGTACTTCATCCATTCCTACCACACCAATGCTAGGAATCTCAGTAGTTAAAGTACCCCCGATAACAATGACAGATGTGGGGATAAGCATAATCGCAACCGAGCATCATTGTGACGTTCTTGAAGAATGGTTAAGAGCCATTGAAGGAACAAATTCATTTGGTTCGCTTAATCCGACAGACCTCTGCCTAGTACCGAAAGTGGTCTTACCACCAAAATTCAAGATTCCGAACTTTGAAAAATTTGATGGGACCCGGTGTCCACGAACTCATCTCTGGTTGTATTGCCAAGCAATTGGAGCCTACTCCAAGGACGAAAAATTGATGATGCATTGCTTCCAGAGCAGTCTAACTGGTACGGCAGCAAAGTGGTATATTCACCAAGATAGGGCGCGGATCCGCTCATAGGGGGATTTGGCCAACGCCTTTGTAGCTCAATACCGTCATGTTATTGAAATGGCGCCAGATCGGATGGCCCTGCTAAAGATGGGAAAGAGGCCAACAGAAACCTTTCGAGATTACGCCTATAGGTGGAAAGATGTGGCGATCCAAGTGGACCCCCTGGTAGGCGACTAGGAAGCCATCACATTGTTCGTGAGTACACTAAAATACCTTTATCGAAGGCATCTCCTGGGAGCAACTCCCTACAATTTCATGGACATCGTGGTAGCTAGAGGAAGGATTGATGCTGACATCAAGGTGGGCTGGGTCCAGGATGATAGTGTTGAGACTGGTCCAAGCAAGAATTGGACTAACAAGAAGAAAGATGAGGAAGCCCACATGATTCAAGGGCGTTATTACCAAGGTAGCCAGAATAGGGGATCAAGGAGAAATTTTGTTGTCGAGCCCACCACTAACCAGGTAGTGCATGTAGGCATAAGACCCTAGCTCACTCCCTTCTGGCCTACGCTCGCTCAACAAAATGTTCAGACGCAGGGAAGGGGTCTTAATAGGATCGAGCCAATTCCTATGTCCTATTCAGAATTGTTCCCCCAATTACTTAAAAGAAAGCTCATCTCAATTATCCCCAGAGTAGCTGTACGACATCCCCTATCACAGTGGTACGACTCAGACACTCGTTGTGCATATCACTCTAATTCAGTAGGCCACATTGTTTATCGATGTTGGACATTTAAGCACAAGATACAATTGCTAAGGGAGGCTAGTTGTTTGGCTTTCGATGATATATAGACATGAATTTAGAATGATCCTCTACCCAATCACAGGGAACGAAAGGAGCGAAGCCTAGAAGAAAAAGAGTATCAGTCATGGATCTAGGAATAACCCAAATAGAGGGGTTTATCTTTTTACAGCAGGAGTGAAAACACAAAATTGACAAACTATTAGCTATCCAATCCACTTCATTTGGAGCTTTTGTCTTTATTTCTTTATTTTCATTTTCTCTTTGTAATTTTGTGACATTTCCATCTCAGAGAACTTTGTCCCCATCAATGAAGTGAAGTTATGCACTTTTGTATATCATTTGCATCATGAGTTCAATTGAAAAATTTTGTTTGCTCGTGTTTTATGCGGGAATAGGGAAAGTAACATTACCAATATTCATGAGGCAGGAAGAGATGTTGATCTTGAAAATTTAACCCAAAGACGGAAGAAGAGGAGGATGAAATAATTGTCCTTACCCTATTGAATTCCAATGTTATGAAGGAGTATTTTACTCTCAAAGGAACTCAACGAAATGTATGTGTTCAAAAAAATTCATGTTAGTTCATTACTCTTGTTTTGATCAAATGACAGATGGTCATCTTTGGCTTACCAATCCTCCTAAAATGAACCCAAATGTGGATTTACCATTTTCTAATCTGTTTGAACTTGAATGTTAAGCCATTTTCTTCAAAAGTCATTTCCCAAAAACTTAACTGGGTTTGGGGTTTCAAAGGTTTGACAAATTATAGGAGACAACAATTGGTTACACAAAGTGACCGCAGACCATTTTTCGGCTACCAAGAAAGAAAATTTGAGAAAAAATAAAAACCCTTTGCAAGCCCTCTTGAGCCTAAAAGAATTCAATTATTGATTAACCTGTTAAATGATCACACCCCACACAAGAGCAGTTCTAAAAAGATTAGTCCAATTGAGCTTCCAATGAACATGATGCTAAAAAATCCTCCATAAAAGGGAAAGCAAAAAGAAGAAAATGTAGAAAAAGGAGAAAAAAAAAAAAAAAAGGTAATGAAAAGGGACATGCTTAAGATGTGATCTTTGACCAAGGATTACCCCTTTTAAATTCAGTAAAGTTTGAGCCGTATTGTAGCCTTTTCTTCTCTAACCAATACCCTAAGCCTACATTACGGTCCAAAGAAAAGACCTGACCAGATTGGTACACATTGTCTCAGATAATTTGTTATACTAAATGTTGAGTCTGAACTACGTAATGACCTGATCCTGAAAAAGGTACGTAGGTAGCTTGTTCAAATGACAAGTTCGGTCAACACTTTGTAAACAATTAGGTGTAATCCCAAGAGGGGGGGGGGGGGTGAATTAGGTATTTTAAAATTCTTTGAACCTATTTACCACTTAATTCATATTTGTATATTTAACTAATCAATTTCAGGGATTTATTACAAAATCAAATTTATTTTACCAGTGAGTTCTTTTTACCCAATTAATTGTGTGTAACGTTATTCAACCTACACATGCAATACGAATAAATCAAATGTAGTGCAGAAAGTAAAGAATAAAGGGAAGAGAGAAGACAAATGCAATTTTTACAAGGTTCAGCCAACTCGGCTTACGTCCTCGCCTTGAGCAACCACTCAAGGATTTCACTATAATCCTTGCTCCTTATTGGGACGGAGCTTCCCTTACAATCCGCTACTTACAAGAGGTACAACTCCCTCCTACTCCACTACTTGTAAGAGATACATCTCTCTCCTCAAACCCCGGTTCACACACCAAACTATGAATACAATGAAATCTGTAAAACACTCAAAATTGCTTCCCAACAAAGCTGGTGAGTACAATTCAAAATCCTAATACATTTACCATATGATAAAATTTGAAGTTCATAATGTATGAAACAATACAATCGTTTATAAATGATACACACAAAACCATTTTTTATCAAATCTCCCAAAAATATTTTTATAACTCAATGCTTTGGAGATTTTAAGTTAAATTTTTTATTACAAAAACAACTTTGAAGATTGTAAAGATGTTAAACACACTTTGTCAAAAACAATATTTCTCTAAGTATTTCAATCTCAATGTGATCTTGGTAATATTTGACTTAATGTATAAATATGTATCTATATGATGAGAATACCAAAGATCAACACACTTACTATATGATTTTCAGAAAATATCCTTCAATATATATATAGTTATAAACACTAAGGATCTTCAAATAAGTAGATTTGTTATATTGAAAAAATCAACTCTTTGAATGCAAACTCACTTGAACCAACAATATTTAATCAATAACTAAAGCTCTTCTCAAGTGGTAATCTTCTAAAAAATGATTTGCTATATGCACGCACAAGATCAACCTTTTATCAAGTATTCAAAAGTAGATTTTGCAATGATCAGCTCTATGAGAAAATAGATATACTCTTGAATCAAAAACTTATTCAACCAATAGCTAAAACTTTTCTCAAGTAATAAACTTGTCAAAATCAATTTTTATATGAATGTGAAAAACTCAATCTCAAAGTTCTCTAAAGATGTTCAAAAATAGATGTTGATATGAGAATTTCTTAATAAAACTAAATTGATTAATCAAACCTCAATACCAAGTTGAATGAAAGCTGTATGAGTGAGATCCCTTTTGTTTTTCTGAGTTGATTTGCCTAAAGAAGATGAATGAAGAATGAAGTGCAGGCAATCGTATAGCAAAGTGCACAACATTCTCAATTCGCTTTCAAAAAGTGTTCTCTTTTCTTCTTGTTGATCTTGGCTAATGTACTATGGCTTAGATATTCATTATATATAATGTCTTAACCTTAGAATCGATCTCAACCATTGGATCAAAGAAATATCTCGCGAGTCCTTTTAATAAAAATCGAATTTTTAAGTTTTCCCATAAGTTCAGACGACTAAGGTTGAAGCCCAGGCGACCGAAGTTCCTTAAAGCTTCGAAAAAATAGCTTGGAATACAGGGTCAAGCGCCTAAAGTATGGTTCAGGCTCCTAAAGTGGCAAGTTCAAGTGCCTGAAGTCCCAAGTTTAGGCTCCTGAAGTGGCGAGTTCAGGCATCTGAAGTCCTAAGTTCAGGCGACTGAAGTGCCTCGACCAGTTTCTATGTTTCCCATTAATTCTTCAGGCTACCGAACTTAATCTTCAAGCTCCTGACGAAATTCTTCAGGCAACTGAGGTTGAGTTCAGGCTACCGAAGTGGCCATTTCCTGAATTTTTATTTTCTAATTTAAAATTCTACTTTGCTCTCATTCTTGGGTCTTTTATAAAAATACTTTCCAGGGTTTTAAGAATACTTCTAAGTTCATGAATGTCCCCTAATGATATTCATGAGATGCATGAGTCCTAAAGTCATTTTAAGATGTGATTTGAGCCTCAAACTAAATCATATGAAAATGTAAGTACATGAGTTCTAAGTACCCATTCCTATGATGTTCTTGAACTTTGCTGCTTGCATCTTGATTCTCGTATTCTTTGAGTTCCATGGAATGTGCCAAGATATGTAAACTTTAATCTTCATGACTTCCATTACTTGTTATCCTTCCGTGCATGCTTAATATAATTCCTGTTCACAATCTCAATTGCACAGATCAATACCAAGTGATTTGTCATTATCAAAATAGGATTGGACTCGTAGAGTCAACACTTTGCAAATATGGTGCCCCAAACAGGGGCAGATTTTTTGTTATGGGATGAGATTTTTGAGCTTTGGTTTCTTTATTCTTGTTAAAACCTGAATCCCTAGCCTATATTCCGTCTCGTGTTTCAAAGTCCATCCCGAGATTGGAATATTGATTAGATTACTTAATAAGACACCAGACAAAAAGTTTCATATAAGCAAGAAAGAATCTCTAGTTAGGAGGTCAATGAAAAAGAAAAGAAAAAAGAAAAAGATGTTTGCCCACTAATGTGGTTCCTTGAGTTTGTATCAAAGTTATATCCATGCCAAAGTACTGGTAAAATTGTTTCCTGTTAAGCAAGCACAAAAGGTCAAGTGAAAACAAACAAGTTTGAGCATCCCTTTCTGAGATTGGTTTATCTAATCGCATATTCATTTTAAAACATTAAGGATGCAATTCAAAGAAGGTCATTTTTGGTGGAATGCAAGATGGATAGGATCAGTCACAAATGAATGTAAATGGGGCAGATTCCACAATGAATTTCGGCGAAACTGATTTAAGGGCATCCACACTAGATTGGAATTCAAAGTTGGTTTTGTTGATTATGGGCATAATGGGGAAAGAAAACCAGTACGTCATCATACATTTCATGCATTGAATAAAGAAAAAGAAAAAAAACATACATATTCTCATACATATAGCAATAGGCATACACCCTTGCATCCTTGCATTATAGGTAGCCGCATGCATACATCGCATTGCATCATCTCTCTGTACTTGTTTGGATAGACTTTTGTGCGTCCATTCTCCATCCTAGTTTAAGGAATCCTTGTTAAAACTGGGGCAGCTGTCTGAGGCTTTAACTAATTCATCAACTCTGAAACTAGAGCACTAAACCACTCCCAAATTGATTCATTTGCTTTGAAACTAGGGCACCTGATCCAGGCCCGTATCATCTGTTGGGAAGCTGGGCCCCTGACCCTGGTCCAAATTTGTATTGTCCATCTTAAAATCGAGGCAGTTGATGTTAGTTTTCCCCCCATATCGATTGTTTAAGCTAATCCTTCGTGATCGTGGCCAAATCATTAAAAATAAATAAATAAACAAACAAACAAACAAAAACTCCAGGTAGAAAATCCTGTGGCTATCTTAAAGGCATGTGGCTAGTCATTTTTACAATCAAACCATTTTTCCAATCAGATCATTATTCCAGCCAAATCATTTTTTCGATAAAAAAAAAAAATCACTCAGACTATCTTAGAGGCATATGACTTTGTTCCCAAATCCGAATAGTCATTCCTCAAGAAAAATCACCCCAATTGTCTTGGAGGCACGTGGCTTTGCTCCCAAATCCAAGTGGTCATCTTCCCATTAGAATTACTCGGACTATCTTGGAGGCATGTGCCTTTGTTCCCAAATTTGAATAGTCATCTTTCAAGAAAAAATCACTCTGACTATCTTTGAGACATGTGACTTTGTCCCCAAATCTAGGTGGTCATACTCTCATTCCCATGTGATTCCATGCTAGCCACTAGCTACTAGCCCTCGCTAATTAGTCAACCAAAAACCAATAAACAACTTCTTAGAGAATTGTGCGGCATTTCCATTTTTCCCTAGTTGCTCTTCTCCCACCCATGGATTGGCAAAAACAATACTCAATTGATCATCCCCAGTGGAGCAATTTTTTTTTTTATGACTTAGAACCTTGCACTTGAGAACATTTTTCAAAATATCTCGAGAATCGCACCCGATTAATCATCCCCATACCTAGTACGAGTCATCCGCAATGCAAGTCATCTCCAATCCCTTTTGATTCAACATTAACCACTAACTACTCACCCTCGCTAACTTCTAACCAAAAACTACTAACTACAAACTTTCTAGGGAGCTATGCGACACTTTCATTTCCCCATCCCTGATAGGCAAGCATCCTTGATCGACCCAAGGGCACTGAATGGTTGTGCGGCCTGGTTAAAATAGGTGTTGTTTATCTTTGCAGTCTTGTTACTACAAATAACATAGGAGAGTTCCTACTGTTACTTTAAAGCAACAAAGCCTACAAAGAGGAGTAGCTATAGACACCCCAATTTTAACCAGGCCATTTTCACGAAGACCCAACATACTTGAAGTTAACCTTATTCTCGGGAATGGGAGGGCTTGATTGAGTCTCTTTCAAAATTAAGCCCTTGAGTCCCGAGTTTTCAACAATCGAGTCCTGGTTATGTTAAAAAATAAGTCCCATTTGTTTTCAATGATTAAATACCAGTTAGTTTCAAAAAGGAGTCTCAAGTCTTCAAAATTGAGTGAGCTCCAGATTTTTTTTCAAAAAAATGAGTTCCAGATATTTTCAAAATTAAGTCCTTTTAGTTCTTAAATCGAGTCTTTTAATCTGGAAATTGAACTTTCAATTAAGGTCCTTTTAATTTTAAATTGAATATTTGAATTTTCAAATAGAGTCTTTTAATTTTAAATTGAGTCCTTCAATTTTTAATTGAGTATGAAATTTTAAATTTTTGAATGGAGTTTTTAAATTTTAAATTGAGTCGGTGAATTCTTGAATTGAGTCTTCATTTTTGTTTTTGAGTCCAAATCCTTTTATTGTCAGGAATCAAGTTTTATCTTTAAACTCGAGACTTTCTTTTGGAAGAAAAAAATTTGGTCAAAAAATATGCAAGAAATTCAAAAACAAAAATAAATAGGAAAGGCATGTGCATAGTTGGGGAAATTATTCTCTTCCAAACCCCACTAACTGAACCATGCACACATAAGGGAGGAATATTTTTTGTTGGGATTTCCATTTGCTTCTCGCGGGGCCATGCGTGCCACCAATTTGCACCACTCATAGCCCTATAAAGCACACGATTCTCGCACACATGGGCAAGGAGGCCTGCATTCCATTTGTTACTGTTCACTAATCACCTTTAGGAGGTCTCCATTTCACACATTAGCATAGGGGGGAAGTTCATTTTCACTGTTTGCGTAAGGGGGAGGGGTATTCCCTTTTCTTTTTCTTTCCTACTGTTCATCAACCATAACCTATCTCTCTTCCTGCTTTCCCCTTCATCCTCTCTCTCACCCTCACTGTTCGCAGCTACATCCCCTAGAGCCAGTGGTCGTCCTCTTCATACTTGCCCACACCAACTATGTGTTAGATCCTCCATCTGTTATCTCATCACCCAGCTTCTTTTCACGACTTTCACTCCCTCCAAAATCCCTGCAAGCAACCGAGCATCTCACGATCATAGCCACCGTCTACAAGCACCACCAGACAGCCACTCCAGCAGGCCTCCCTCATGCCACCAGCCACCTTGTTCACCCTATTCCATCACCGACGACTGCCAACACTGACATCATCACCACCATCAACTTCTCCCATCTCCCTGTTCACCCTGTGACCACCTATAAGCATCATCGCCACTCCATCCTCACCTGCAACCATCGCCGGCCACTGTCACCTTCACGCAAGCATTGGAGATTTTCTGGACCACTAACCACCTCTCTCGCTCCCACTCGAACAGCTTTGCTGACTTTACCGCACCACCATCTCTTCATCGTCGGTTGTGAGCGCGCCCGAAGCCACCACTATCACCCACACCTCCACACCTGTAGCTACTCTCCCTCTCTCACCATTCTCTTCTCTCACCCTCACCGATTCACACACTCATAGTCCCTATCCATCTCTCCAACTTTCATCCCCATTCTCCCCCCTCCACGACTGCTCCATCCCTGTCGCAACCACCACTACCACGGGCATCATCTCCCACCACGTAGCAGCTGCCCTCAAACCTCATCCCCATAGACTAAGCCCTCCTCTCTCCATCTCTCTTGCACTCCCTTGCTCTCCCCCTCATTCTCTCCCTCATCTCCATCTTATCTCTCTCGGTTCCACACGGCACCATCATCACCTGTTTGCCTGAAAGCATCCCTAGCTCCGGTCATCATCGTCTCCATCTCTGCTCTCCCTCTTAATCCCCCTCATCCTAACACCAGAACGAGCAGCAGATGCAACCCAACACAACCGCACCATCTCATTTCTGTAGCCACGTGCAAGAATAGCAGTAGAGGTAGCTTTACAAATCCTCAGCAGCTCCGGTTTCACCTTCGACGTCTCTATCCACTCCACCAACAACCTCCCTTGGAACCTCACCGCGGATTCAAGTCGATGATACCCTTCATCTCTCATTCTTATTGAAATAGAGTATAGTAGCAGTTAAGCAAGAAAAGAAATATTTCTCTCTTATTCAATGTGTATATTACGTACAGCTGAGACCTCTGATATATATATATATATCCAGAGGAAGAAGAAGAAAGGAAAAACAAAAGAAGAAAAAACTAGAACAGAAACTTAACAGAACTCAACTAAAAATATAAACTGAAAAAACTAATAATCCCCCTCAAGATGATGTGTAGATATTATGCACATTCATCGTGGATAAAAGAACTTCAAAAACTTTAGAACCTAAAGGTTTAGTCATTAAATTGGCAAGCTGATGAGTAGAAGATACATGTAAAGTGGTAATAAGACCCTCTTGTAATTTATCATGAACCAAATGACAATCGACTTCAATGTGTTTAGTTCGTTCATGATAAACCGGATTGGCTGCTATGTGAAGAGCAGCTTGGTTATCACAAAATAAAAGAACTGATTGAGGATGATGTTGATGCAGATCAGCAAGTAACGATTTAAGCCAGATAATTTCACAAACAGTGACAGCCATGGATCTATATTCAGCTTTTACTGAGGATCGTGATATGGTGTGTTGCTTCTTTGATTTCCATGATAGAAGAGAATCCCCAATGAAAATGCAAAAACCACTTATGGATCTACAAGTATCAAGACAGTTGGCCCAATCTGAATCTGAAAAAGCTTTGAGATGAACTTTAGATGAAGATGGAAAAAATAAGCCTTGTCCAGGAGCAGATTTGAGATATCGTAAAATTCTCATAGCAGCTTGTAAATGAGGCATTCTAGGAATATCTAAAAATTGACTAAGATGATGTACATCAAATGTAATGTCAGGTCTGGTATGAGTCAAATATAATAATCTTCTAATAAGTCTTCTGTAAGCTGAAACATCATCTACTAGTTCACCAGCATCTTTAGATAATTTTGTATGAGGATCCATGGGAAATGAGACTGGTTTAGCAGCAAGTAATCCAGCATCTGAAATTAATTCCAAGCAATATTTTCTTTGAGATAAAGAGATAACTTTTTTCGACCAAGCTATCTTCATTCCAAGAAAGAATTTTGTAGACCCCAAATCCTTCAACTTAAACTCAGCAACTATTGATTTTTTAACATTCTCAAGAACAGCTAAATCACTACTAGCTAAGAGGATATCATCAACATACAATAACAAGGCAACAAAAGATCCTCCTTCCTTCTTAGTAAACAAAGAATAATCAACTTTGGACTGAGAAAAACCCACTGAAAACAACACCATGTGAATTTTGAATTCCATTGTCTTGAAGCTTGCTTTAAACCATATAAAGATCTTTGCAATTTACATACTCTTTTGTCCCTCTTACTAAGATAGCCCGGAGGAGGCTTCATATAAACTTCCTCATCTAATTCCCCATATAGGAATGCATTATTAATATCTAAATGATGGAGATGTCAATCATGTATTGCAGCAAGTTATAAAATACACCTCGCAGTAACCATCTTTGCAACAGGTGAAAAAGTCTAAAAAAAATCCAAGCCTTCCATTTGAGTATAACCTTTAGCAAAAAGTCTTGCCTTATGTCTTTCTATTGAACCATAAGAATTGAATTTGATTTTATATACCCACTTACAACCTATGGGAGTTTTATTAGGTGGTAATGTTGTGAGAACCCAGGTTTTATTCATTTCAAGTGCAGACAATTCTACAAACATAGCAGCTCTCCAAGGAGCACGCTGAACAACTTGATGATAAAAAACAGGTTCAAAATCTCGAGAAATAGAAATGGAGAATGCTTTGTGTGATTCAGATAATCTGCAGTAAGAAAGTACTTCAGAAATGCTATGTTTATTACCTGAGATATTAACAGGATCCTTGGTAGATGATTGAGACTTAGAGGTAGCTAAGTTGCAATGATAAGCTTGTAAATAACCAAGCTATTTGTGTTGTCGAGTTGATTTTCTCAAGGGTGGAAATTGATTTATATCATGGAAAGGTAAATTATTGTTAGATGGAACAACAGAAACTGGAGTAGGAAGTGCTGATGTCAATGGTTCACAGAAAATTATATCCTCATTAGAATCTGAAACTGGATTGGGGAAAACTGTAATAGAACTTTCTAAAGGTGTGATGGACTGAAATGAATGTTCATGTGTAGAAATCATATTGAAATCAGATGAAAAAGGAAATATGGATTCATGAAATATGACATCTCTAGAAACAAAGAAAGTTTTCTGTTCCAAATCATAAAGCTTGTAGCCCTTTATACCAAATGGATAACCTATAAACATACATTTTCTTGCTCTTGGTGAAAATTTTGATCTGTGTTGAACAAGGGTTGATGCATAGCATAAACAACCAAAGACTTTTAAATGTTTATATACTGGAGCTGAATTATACAAAACTTCATGTGGAGACTTGTTTTGCAAAATCAATGATGGAATTCTATTGATAATATATGTTGCAGTCAGTATACATTCTCCCCAAAAAATTAAAGGAATGTTTGATTGAAATTTTAAAGCTCTTGCTACATTTAATAAATGTTGATGTTTTCTTTCAACTATAGAATTTTGTTGAGGTGTTTCTACACATGAAACTTGATGCAAAATTCCTTTTGAATTAAAAAAATTTATCATTTTAAACTCTAAACCATTGTCAGATCGTATACATTTAATCTTTGTCTCAAATTGTGTTTCAACCATATTGTAAAAAACAGTAAAAAAATTTTAACTTTAGATTTCTGCTTCATTAAGTAGGTCCATGTAAATCTAGAGTGATCATCCACTAAGGTAAGAAAGTATCTAGACCCATTATGTGTTGGAACAGAAAAAGGCCCCCAGATATCAGCATGAACAAGATTAAAAGGAAAACTTTTATTATATGAATGAATTTCAAAGGAAGCTTTTTCTATTTTGCTAAAGGACAAACTGTACAATGATTATCTAGTTTATCTGGGAAACTAATGTTTGATATAGTTTTTGAAAGAAAATTCAAATGAGACAAGGAAGGATGCCCTAATCTGCTGTGCCAGATTTTGGAGTTTATGACAGAATGTACAATGGTTGATTTTGGTGAAGAACTAACAGCATGAACAGCCGATTGTTGCAAAATATATAACCCAGCAGATTTTCTAGCAATCCCAATCATCCTCCATAGGGTAAATTCCTGAATAAAATAAACATCAGGTAAGAAAATAAAATTGCATTTTTGAGATGAAGTAAGTTTACTAACTGAAAGTAAATTATATGAAAAATATGGTACACAAAGTACATCTTTGAGAATTAAACTTTCAGACAATTGAATTGTGCCAATATGAGTGACTGGAACAGTATATCCATTTGGAAGCATGACAGTAGTGTCTAAAGATTTTGTAATAGAGGTAAACGTATCAGTTGAATGAATAATATGATCTGTAGCACCAGTGTCTATGATCCAAAGATGTTGGGATGTTGATGAGGATACTAAACAACTTGAAGGAAAACTTGAAAGTATCATACCTTGGGTATTTTGTGGAAGAATGTTAGAAACAACATTAGCTGCTTGATGATTGATGGTTTCATTAGATTGTGAGTGGATTAAAGCTAACAATTTCTAACAGTCTTCTTGAGAAAAAGGCAGTTTGTTATAAGGTTCAAAATTTGCATCAATAGGATGGCTTGTGACTTGATTAATTGATGAAGACTTTCCCTTCTGTCGAGAATTGGTGAATTTATAACCTGGAGGATACCCATGTATTTTGTACCATTTATCAACAGTATGATTATTCAATCCACAATGAGTGCAAAATAATTTTGCTCTCCTCTGCTGCTACTGCTGCTGATTTCCAGAAAAATGATTACCAAAGGTAGTTTTGTGGCCTGCAAAATTTGATTCTGGTATTTTGCTGATAAAGGCAACTGTATCAATTACACCAGATTTGCACATCTCTCGTTGTTTCTCTTCTTGAATCATTAAAGAAAAAACTTTGTTTATTTCTGGTAGAGAATCCATCATCAAAATCTATCCTCTAATGTGTGAAAAAATTTCATTTAATCCCATCAAAAACTGAATGACATGTTGCTTATATTGATATTTCAAGAATTCCCGAATAGCATCACAAGTGCATGTTCTTAGAACACCACAAGAACAAGTAGGAATCTGATTATAAGCAGCCAATTCATCCCATAAAGATTTAAATTTCGTATAGTAATCTCTTACCGACATATTTTCTTGGACTAAACTCGATAAATCCTTCTGAAGTTGAAAAATCCTTGGTCCATTTCCTTGTGTAAATCTGTTCTTGAGATCTTGCCACATATCCTTGGCAGTGTGGGAACAAATAATGCTAGCCCCAATTTCTCTTGACACTGAATTAATGATCCAAGAAGATACCATATTATTACATCTTTCCCACATAGCATTCGAAGCATCTGTTGAGGATGGTCTAGCAATTGTTCTGTTTACAAACCCAATCTTGTTCTTCGCCTTCAAAGCCATCATCATGGATCTACTCCATGTGTGATAATTTTCCCCAGTGAGGACATTCGAAACCAGCATTGTGCCCGGTGAATCACCACTCTGTAAGTGGTATGGATCACTTTCTTCATTCATATTGCTCATTGAAATGGATGAAGTAGACATTGCAGTGGACCTTCTCAATCTTTCTGCTCTGATACCATGAAACAGAGTATAGCAGCAGTTAAGCAAGAAAAGAAATCTTTCTCTCTTATTCAATGTGTATATTACGTATAGCTGAGACCTCTGATATATTGATATATATATATATATATATATATATATATATATATATATATCCAGAGGAAGAAGAAGAAAGGAAAAAAAGAAGAAGAAAAAACTAGAACAGAAACTTAACAGATTTCAACTGAAAATATAAACTGAAAAAACTAATACTAATGAAAGCGCTTCTGTAGCTTGGGTTCATCTCCCATGAGCCACGAGCGCTCTCTGTTGCGTGTTTCTCGTGAGCTGTGATCACAAAGACTGGGTAAGATTTGCTAACCTCAAAGCACCCAATCCCTATGTATCCCTTTCCACTTTCAACCGAGTTCGTAGGTGGCTTGGCACTCTCGTAGCTACAATTGTGTACTTCTTTTACATGTTTATTATGCTCAAGGGTTTTACGTAGTATCATATTGTCTAGGAATCTATATTTTTAATTTGTTGATTGGTTTCTTGTCACCAGAGATAGATCTAGAGCTTGAAACGTTAGGTACCTCATTGCCCACTAAAGGCTCAGACGAATTTAAGCCCTTTATTCGTCGGCTTCCTGAGTTCAAATTTTGGTATTCTATTACAAAGGCATTTTACGTGGGGTTTGTGATAACCCTCTTCTTCGTATTTGATATCTCTGTTTTTTGGCCCACCCTCATCTCTATATGCTCTGGAATTGGTATTCAAAGCCTACCACCTGTTTGATAAAATGCTTGAACTAGACTTTTCTAATTATATTTCTTTGATTTCCATAGTGTTTGGCATTTTGGGTATTTGTGCTTGTTTAGGTTTATTAGAATTGTTGCATCAGGCTTTTAGTATGTTGGTTTTGATTGGTTTGGGGATGATTAGTATAGTTTACATGCCTTGTTAATGCTTTCGGAAAATGTGTTGATTCATATGCACTAATAATGTGGAAATTTGTCCGATGCATGCAAACTGTTTGATGAAATGCTAGAGAGAAATGTTGAGTTCTGGAATTTGAGTTTGGCACCACCCACACCCACCATGACACCACACACAATCTACGTGTAAGGCAACGCGTGTTAACTTGATGGTCTTTACCAGACCTTAAACAGGTTGACCCATCTCCTTTGACTGGTTTTCTCCCTGAACCGGTTGGGTCCTTTGAACCGGTATGAAACTGGTTTAGCCTTTTATTTTATTTTATATTTAAACTTAAAAATAAAACCCATAAAAATTCATAAAAATCACAAAGAAACTTAGAAAACTCAGGAAAAAATTTTAAAAATATTTTTGGGGACTTGATTTTCATTGTTTTTGCTTAATTGTATTTTTGTTATTTTAAGAATTCGGTAAAATATGGAAAAATCACCAAAAGTCCAAAAAAGATAAAAAAAAAAAAAATGTTTTAAGGCTTGAAAATTGTGTTCATCCCGAATAAATTCCAAAACTTCCCGAAATATTACTTTTCATTTAAAAAATTCTATAAAGATTTGAAAACCCCGGGAGTGTATTTTTGTAAACTATTTTCTCAATTTTCCATCCCTATGATTTAAAAGTGAGGCATGAGCTCTTCGGAGTATGATATGCCCCAGTTCTGAGGAAATATATATGTTGTGTACATTTTTGTGTGATTTATTTATTTATTTTTTTTCTCATGTGCATTTCAAAAATTTTTGATAGGGAGTGATTTTTAAAGGCTTATTAAATTTATTTTGGGATAATTTTCGATTAATTAGGTACCGTTCATAAGAACAGGCACGTAGAGGGTGCTGATACCTTCCCCTCGCGTCACCATACTCCCGGACCCGATTTTGGTAACGCAGACCGATTGTACCCTTAATCAAGTGTTCTAATCACACTTCAAAAGGTTAGTGGCAACTCCATAAATCATGATTTCCATGAAAATACTTTTTTAAAATTCACACCATTTTTCCCAGTTCGCAGCTGCACTCGTTGCCAGTGTTTTGGAGGGTTCGGGACGTCGTGACAACCTTGATGTTTCATATAATGGGTGTGCCAACACCTATACCTTTAGGTGTAATGGGAAAAATATTGTCTTGAGTCCTATTGAGCCTAAAATTGATAAAAATGGTAAGCAAGACAAGAAAAAAGAAAGATTTGAAAGGAAAAGAAATGGTTGGAAATTCATTGCAAATTTTAAATAAAAAGTAATTTGAACAAGAAAGCAAAGAAACACAAGTTGTCTATATTATGGTGACCAGAGAGAGTGACTCCTCCATTCCTGAACATGAGACACCACCTGAGGTGTCACCTATACTTTCTAAGTTTGAGTGTAGTAACCTAAACCCAAAAAATAAAATAAAAATAAATAAAAGAAGAAGAAAGAAAATTTGAAAGGGCAACACGACAGGGACTCATCGACGAGTGCCATTTGCTCGTCAATGAGGAGATCCTGAGAGCAGGAAATCTTAGACTTAGGGATTCGTCGACGAACCTCTTGTTCTCGTCGACGAGTGTTCCTTTTTGGATTGTCGATGAGTACCAGCCTATAAATAGGCCATGGATCATTTTAATCCGCAAAAAATTCCTCTCTTCACTCTCTCTCTCTCTCTAGGGCTTCAACCTCCCTGCCTTCTTTCTTCGATTTTGACTTGGTTGCAGCTCGATTTGATGATCAGAAGCTACCACGAGGTTCTAGGGGCAATTCTCTCCAAGTTAATTGGAGTGGAATCGTGATTTGGGATTCATGGGCACCACTCCAAAACTAGGGTAAGGGAGTTATTTTTTTAGATTAATTAGTTATTTGACTATCTGGACTTGGAAATGTTAGAATATTGGGCATTCTAGGGTTGAACTGATTAAGTTAGGATTTTTGGAATACAGGGTTCCGTTTTTTCCATTCATTTTAGGAAGAACTTCGAGGAATAGGTAAGAGGAATAAGTTATAATAGCTTTTCATTAATTTTGAATCGGTTGAATTCGAGTATGTAAATCTATATATATATGAAATAAGGAATAGCTTCTTAAGAGTGGGGTGAATTGAATTCTAAAAATTTCTTTTAATTCCTTTAAAGTTACCTTAAACTTCTTTTATTTCTTTTAACCAATTCTTGACTTGTTTGTTTAATTTTTTAATCAATCAAGAACTTAGTTGTTTTATCCAATCAATAACACAATTAAAAAACTAATCAATTAAACACAATCAAACATTCAATCACAATATATCTTTTGTTGTCAGCCTTGGATATGAAATTGTAAGTCCTGTTGTTGAATTATAATTTATACTTTGCTGATATAGATTTGCTTCTTCAATATGTTTTTCAACAACACATTCACACTCTTCTCAATATTCAGAACTCAACTAAACTCTCAGTTAATTTATCCTTAGGCTATTAACCAAGTAACGTACTCCCGTATGGTTTCCGCAAGATATGGCATAACCAACGTACTCCCTTTCCGTTTCCGCAACCCAAATCAAAATTAAACTTTCAGTTTACTTGATTTCTATATTACGTAGTATATATGATTATCAATTAAACCATCCACGCAATTTAAATATGTTTGAAAATAAAGAGTAAGGGAAAAAGAGAGTGAGACGGAGATTTTTACGAGGTTCGGCTTATACCCAGTCTATGTCCTCGCCTTTGGCAAACCACCAAAGGATTCACCAAACTTGTTCCGTTGATGGGTGGAACAAACCTTTACAACACTCCTTGGTTAAGGCTAGAGCCCGCCTTCTCCAAACGATATCCCCTCGTCCGGTCACTCCTTAACTAGGCTAGAGCCCGCCTCTTTAAGCAATATCCCCTTGCTTAGCCAACGTTCCAAACAACCCTTGGAATCGTCAATCTACAAGATAAAAATCAAATATTTGTGTACAAGAATTTGCTCACACAAAGAGCTGATTAGTACAACAATTACAGCACAACTAATATACTTCAAAGTAAAGAACAATATGGAAATTAACTTGAAGCTCAAGGAAGTGTATCACCAATTTCATTCTTTCAATGGATGAAAGATTTCAAAATTGTAGCACAAACTTGGTGGGTAAAATCAACAAGAACTCAGTAAGCTTCGTGCAAGTTGAGAGCAAGAGAGAGCCTTGAGAATTTGAGAGCAATTTGAGAGAGATGCTGAATTTTAATTCTTGGCGTATGATTCAATAATCTTTTAGGCTTATTTATAGACTTCAAAAGGTAAGTAACTTGGTCCCCAAGTGTGTTGAAATATCCCCCAAGTTTCCATAAATTTTGAGCTACAAACAACCCCATTTAAAAATTTGACCGTTATGAGAAAAATCAAAACAATCGCGTGGCAATCGTCTGCCCAATCCTCCAGTCGCCTGCCATGTTATTTTTAAAGGAACAGCAGGGGTAGTAGCTTGGCAGTCGCCTGCCATGACCACCCAGGCGCCTATCCTGGTTCAGACAGTCAACTGGTTGCACACATGCTGTTGTCAACTTCGAACACCCTTCTACTTTTTGGTAATAAATTTTTCTGTATAACTCCTAATTTGATTATCTTGGTGTCAAATGAAAGCTAAGAGAAAATCCTAATACTTTCATGTTGAACACATTTTAAAATAAAGAGTTTTTTATAGAGAAAAATGCATATCAATGCATATGTAGAAAAATTGACAACATTTGAGAAATCCTCTTTTTGGTGCTTTTCATTCCAAAACTGATTCTAACCTTTTTGAAACAATTTTTTACCTTATAAAAATATTTTCCAAGTATGTTCAAAGGTATCTAGGTCCAATAAATTTACCTAATAATTTCATGTATCCATATTGAAATTATTTGAAGTACTTACATGAAATTTCCTAGACTCTTTCAAATTTTCAATCATTGAATTCCTTGAGGTCTTTATGCTTGCTTCATCTTTCTTTGAGCTTTCATAAAGTTCTCTTTAATACTCATGCTCTCATGATCTTCAAGCTTTATCTTTAAATCCATTTTTGAATCCATGCTTCAAGCTTGATATAAATCATCCTTCTTTGAAATATAAACTTTCATGAATTCTTTAACCTTGCATTCATCATTGAGTCCTGAAAATACATCGCTTAAACAAAGCATGTTAAGTTCTACTTGTTTGTTAGCATCAAAATAGGATATTAAGCGTTGTAAGGCCAACAATATATATATATATATATATATATATATGTATGTGTGTATGATTTTATGAATGGTTTAGGAAATTTGAAAAATAATGGTTTTTGAATATAAATCATATTCGGGAAAAACAATGTGGCATGAGATTAACTTTTCATATTAAATTGGTTGTGAATACTGTTGTAAATGCATTGATGGGTTTGGACGGTTTGTTTTGTGTGAGATGTTGTGAATACTATTGTGAATGCATTGATGTGTCTGGATGATTTTTTGTGTGTGGTTATTCGGGCATTTCATAATATAACATTGGCAGACTTGAGGAGTTCATTATAGTGTCCTTGCTATAAATCGTAATATAACGTTGGAAGTAGAGGATGTTGTTTTATTGTCATTTATATAAAGGGGGTAAAATGTTGGCAGTGACATGAGGAGGTCATTTTATTGATTTACTTTGAATAGGTCAATGTGAAGTGTGACATGATAGAAGTGAAGTACGTGTTAAGAACGATGGGGAGGGATGCTCAGTATGTAAAGTGAATGATGGGGAGGGATGCCCTGAGAATCACCAAAAGTGAAGTACAGAAGTGTAATACGAGTGTAGTATCTTGTGTGGATGTGATTGAAATGTATTTTTTACTATGGGTGTGAGTACATGTATGCGAATTGAATGTGTTGTGAATGTTGATTGTTGACTTTTTGAGTCTGATCCCTATTTTCATTATGACAAACCACATCTCATGTGTACGTTTAGTCTTTGAACAGATTTATAATGCAGAAGGCACAAATGAGAGATGCAATATTGAAGCCTTGAATGCACACCAACGATCATATTCGAAGGCGTATTCCATGGACAATCAAAGGAGCAGAAGACTTGAAGACTTTACTTATTATTTTCTAAGTTGTAATAATTATTTAGGTTTAATGAGTGCATGCATATCATATGATCTAAATTGAAGCTCAACCAAGACCTTAGATTGACCATAGGACCTCCAAGTAACATGAAAAACCTTTTTCATAAAATGCCTAACTTATACAAAGGTTTTAAAATAGTTTTGAAGTTAAATGAAGGAAAAAACTATTTTTTACAAAGGGGTCGGTCGACTAGCCATCCTACCAGACAGTAGAAATAAGCATTCTTCTTAATCCATTATGTCTTATCTTAACAGGTGTTCAACATGAAAGTTGTTGTATTTTCTCTTAGAATTCTATTGACATCAAGAACATCCAATTTGAAGTTGTACAGAAAAAGTTATGACCAAAACACTGAAAGATCTTCGTAGCAAAAAAATTCCATTCATGTTTTTTCTCTCTCAGTGATAGGCGTTTCTCTTAAGCCATAACTTCTTATATTAAAACGTGATCAACATGAAAGTTGTGTAATTTTCTCTTAGAAGAAAGTTGATACTGTCCAATTTAGAGTTGTATAGAAAAAGTTATGGCAGCAAAACAGAAGGGTGTCCGCACAGAAAGCTTCTCAAAGATAGAAAAATGGCTAGTTTTCAAATTAAATCATATTTTAATAACCCAACAGCCATAAAACGGCTAGTTTTGGTCTTTGCCTATAAATAGAAGCCAAAGACACTTGAAAATTTGAGGAGAAATATCTTGAAAGCATATCTACATATTCTTTGTTTGTTCCTCATTTTTCATACCCCCTTTGTACATTAAATTTCATATTTCTCCTACTTTTTCATTTTGAAAATTCGTTTTGGGAGAAACTATTGTGAGTTTTTGAAGGAAGCTTGGAGCATATATCCACTCATATATTTCTACTTCAAAGGCTTCTTTTTTTTGAGGTATTTTTGGAAAGGCTGGAGCATATATTCAAGTTTATATATATTGCTTGAAGGCCTCTACTTTTTATTTTTGTTGTTTTTCAAAGATCAAATTTCTCCTACTCTTATTGAAAATCTTTTTGGAGAAAAATATTTTGAAGGTTTTATTTAGAAAGGCTTGAGTTTATATTCAAGTTTATATATATATATATATAGCTTGATAGCCTTTTTATTATCAAATTCTTCAAAGATCAAATTTCTCCCATACCTTTTATTTGAAAATATTTTGGAGAAATTTATTTTGAAATTGTCTTGAAGGCTTAAGCATATATTTAAGCTCATACATATATTGCTAGAAAGCCTTATTGAATTCGTTTTTATAAAGTTCAATCATTTTAACTGCAAACCCTAACTTCTCCTATTCATTTATTTAGAATGTTTTTATTGGAGAAAATCTATGGGTTAGTTCAAGAATGCTTTGAGCATATATATTCATTGATATATATATATATATGTATAGTACTTGAGAAGCTTCTTGACAATGGCTTAAGCTAATATTCACTTTCATATATTTTGCTCATAAGCCTTATTTAAATTAAATTTTAAAAGGTTATTTTCATAAAGAAAATCATTTTCCATACTCTCATTAGTTTACTTGAAAAATATTTTGAGAAGTATACCATACTCTACCGAGCTGCATTTTTAAATCATTTGAGATTTCATATTAGAGTTTTCATTGTGTACATCTCTATTTATCTGAATAGCATTCTCTTTGTACACAAATTTTTATTATTGTTGTATTCTTGTCATGTAGTCAGAAGAGGATTGCACTAGCTTGTAACGTGCACCAAATTGGTTCAAACCCGATTAGGAGAACTAGGAGCACCGTCTTGTAAGGGGTAGTTGTAACAGTGTCGATCCACTCAGTAAGTGAGGAAAAGTAGTTGAATCCCCTAAGTTGGTTTGGCTTGAGGCGGGGACATAGGCATGATTGATTGAACCTCGATAAAAAATCTTCTCTCTCTCTCTCTCTCTCTCTCTCTCTCTCTCTCTCTCTCTCTCTCTCTCTCTCTCATATAAATTTCACACTTTAATTTACGCATGTGTATGAATGTTTATTTATTGTCATTCTTATTTTTCATGCACGCTTTAATTTTTAAATGAGATTTAATGTGGTGAATCGGTGAAGTTTAAATTAGCAAAATATTTTTAAATCCCAATTCACCCCCTCTTGGGATCACTCCATAACTCTTAGTTGGTATCAGAGCCCATTTGCAATAAGCTTAACCATTGTTTTTGCATTGAGATCGCAATGACTCGTTTTTTGTGTATCCCTATTTTGAGGATAAATCCTTTGCATATCCTCCATAGCTTTTATTGTATAGATTTTACTATTTTTATATTGAAAATGATTTTTTTTTAAAATCAATTGTTTGGGGAAATTGGAAAGTGTTTCTTAAAAGAAATTATGTCCAAATGAAAATGTTCTTAAAATGCATAGTTTCCCAACATTGAAAATAAAATGAAAAAGCATGGCATGGTTTTTATGCATATCATCTTGTGTGCCATGCAAATATTTATATTGTGCCTTAGTTACTAATGCTCTTGAAAGAGACTATGTTTTGTATTAGAGCTAAGGATATTTTGGAAAAAATAAGCGGTATGGAAAAATTGAGAGAGAGGAGAACGCCACTCTGAGCTTAAACATCTAAGAAAGAGTCATTTGAAAAGATATATCTTTTCTCCTTCAACTTTATTAAATATTTCATGCCACGATTCATGTGATTTTTTTGTGTTGAATCTTTTATGAATCATGATAGCATGCCATCTTATGAGGTGCATTTCAAGGAAATATTTTTTAATACGCATAAGATTTTAGGATAGAACATATAAGGGGTTATAATGCTTTAAATGCTTAAATAGTGTTTTATGTTTAAAATTTTAAATTTTAGTATACACTATTGTTATACTAAGATTATTAGAAAAGCAAGCCAATATGAAAATCTTAATTGATAATATCCAATCCAATTGCTTAAATTATATATATTATGATTGGTTAAATTTTGAAAATATTGACTATCGCATACTTTAATGTGTAAATCCCCTTCATATGGTCAATGGCTCTTAATTGATGAAATAATTCGTAATGCTATATATATATATATATATATATATATATATATATATATATATATATATATATATATGCTTAAAGTTTAAATAATTTTAAGTATAGCATTTTTTTTTTGTCCACCAAATTGAATTGAGTTTTAGGAAATTAATCTAGTGCTATGTATCATATAGCCCTAAACTCATAATGGAACTTAAATGATTAATCATATTTAAGTTTATTTAAAACTCATCCCCTTAGTTGAAAATATTAGCTTAATTCTTAGAATAAAATGCCAAATATAATCTCTTTGCCAAATGAGTTGAATATAAAAGGGGTGAAAAAGTGGCTAAATGTGTCAAGCCCAAGAACTCAAGGTCAAAGTTATGTTATTGAAAATTTAGAGTATTTGGCTAAATTTTAAGCATTAAAAATGAAAATCTAAGAACATAAGATAATAATGGTTAGGCTAGGGGGGAGTTCTTTAAAATTCATCCAATGTGCAATCAAGTGTGTTGTGCTTAATTTAGAAATATTTTATTGTTTGATTTATATTGGATGACTTGAGAGCTGAACGCCAACTATCCATTCTTAGCTTTAAAGTCACATCAATTGATTGATGGTTAATTATGATCCTTTGAACTGAATGTAAATATCCATCTGTGCTAAATGTTTATATTATGGATGGATAACTTATAACATAAGCTATTATTTGAGCTTAAATAGATCACATGCTATTTGAACTGAATTCTATATGTCCATTCTTGTTTAATGCTTATATTATCTGATGAATGGATATCTTTTAGCATGATATGTTATTTGACCTGTATGCTTGAACTGGAACATCATCTGCAAGGTTGATGCAGATTTGTGAATTGCATGATGGTAGTTGACTAGGTTTTGCAGTGCTATTTTGAATGATCATATATAGACATACATGCTAGCTAGTTGACTAGAATTAAAATTCCATAAGACTTATTTTAAATTTTAAATATCTTTTACAAGTATTATTTAGGATCAAAATAGTGACCTTATTGAACAATAGTTCAGTAATCTTAAAATGATCACTTAGCTAGACTAGTGCATGTACATGGTGATTATTGAATATCTATAGCCATTACATACTAAATAAAAATGCTTTGAAACTTATTGCATGCTAGTTAGTTTTTATAAATATCATTAAGCATGCAAAATAATTTAATAAGTTGGTACATGTTGAATTTTAAAATGGTATATGCATATTTGAAAAACATGTACAATTTCTATGTTCCATGATTTTTCCTAGAATGCTCAAAACTTTACACATTCTATGTACCTAGGAAAGTCTAGTTCATGGACACCATTTGGTCCTAATCCTTGGATTATGAATTTCACTCTGGACCTAAATGGTTGATCATCATGTTATAACATTTAAGTCCATGTAACTAGGGAATATTACATGACATAGGGTTAGTGTTCATTTCACACACACTCTTTCGAGTTATGTTATCTTCTTTTGAACCCCAATTGAATTTCTACTCAATATTTTTGAAAATATTCTCGATTGGCTATCATGTGCTAATTAAAATGCAATACGTTATGTGTATGCTCTAAACGATTAATATATGTTGCATGCTGAAATCCTTTAAAAGGAAGAATATATGATGAGTGCGTGTAAATGACCATCATCCTTGAACTAATTGCATTCATGTATGCATTGAAATATACAGGAAAGCTTAATCCCCATCCTCATGAAAAATGATTTAAAATCACCTGTCCTATGGACTTATATGCACAGTTCTTCCATTGTTTTTATCTTTGAGTCCTGAAGGTATTATACAATACCTTCTGTGCTAAATAACTATATGTTGACTCTATGAGCCTGATCCTGTTTTGATTATAACAAAACCAATATTTCTCACCTGTGCACTGAGCTTCTTGAACAGGTTTATCCTTAGCATGCATTGTTGGTAGGAATTTAAGCAAGTCATACGAATTGTGAAGATCAAGCTTCATTTATGGCGTCGGAAGAATCGAAAGAATGAAGACTTATTTTTTCTATTGTATTTGCATTCATTTTTTAATTTGGTCTATAATAATTTATATCAATTTGTAATAATATCTGCATGTCATGCATGTAGGTAATTGTAAGTTCAACATGATCGTAGATTGACCATAGAGACTGAATGACCTTAGGGATCGGTCGACCGACGCCAAATTTCTTCGGTGTCCTCATAGACCTTAGAGAGACCTTAGGTCCCTACAAAAATGCACAAAATAGTCCCCATAATCACTTGTAATATCAAAGGAATAAGTTGAAGTGTAAATGGACTGAATATAAAAAATGTGAGAGGTCGGGTGACCGAACGTGTTGTGTTTAAAACACTTCGGGCGCCCAAACAGCTGAGAAGTAAACAAACTGACTTGGTTTTGAGCGACCGAACCAAATATGAACGTACCATCCTCGGTCAACCAAACCAGTACTATGTACTTTTCTATCATCCCCGGGCGCCCGAACCTACAGTTCATTTTACCCTCAAGTAATCGAATACATGAGTTCGGTAAACCGAACTTGAGATCGAGTGACCGAGACACAGATATAATGATTTTCGCATTAGTCCAGCCAACCGAACATACACCTGGGCACCCAAATGCCCAAAAGAGACTTTTTCTACTGAGTTTATTCGGGCAACTGAACCATGGTTCAACCACTCGAAAACTCTCGGGTTGCTTATTTTTTACTGGGGTTAATTTTCCTGATTGGTTTTAAAACAATTCTATCTATGACCCCTATGTCCCCAACGGTTATAATTTGGCGAACTTCTGTATATACGACCTCATTTGTGCTGATTAGCAAGAGATTAGAGAAATAATTAGCAAAAAAATCCTCTCAAATCCAAAAAGCTTATTTTGCTCAATCTTCTTCAAACACTCTCATACACTCATTCCTTTGATAAATCCTAGTATTGTGAGAGTGCTTATTATGTTATTGCTTTGTCATAAATTGCTTAATACTCTCAATACCTTGTGCTTGATTGTCTGTTGATTTTTGAGAGTTAAGCAAAGAGTTATCCCACAGATTTTATTTGATAAATCTAGTGTTCGGAACTCATTAGCTTGTGGATCTTTGCATTGTCATTGCAAGATTCCAATAGCTATAGTTTTTGTGTGCAAATATTTTTATTTTTCAAACAACTCTTGAGCCTATTTCAATGAATAAAATATTTTTTGAGTTGATTTGAATATTGTTGCAGCATCTTTGAAACCCTAATCTAGCATTGAGATTTGATATATCTAGTTTCAAAGAAATAGCTTGTTAGAACACTCTTAAGCATATTTGTGATTATACCTTGTTGAGTGTTGCCTACACAAAAATCACATCATAGAGCTTACAATTCCTATACTATTGATGCATGGTTGATTGATTACATTTGGTACATATCTACTTGATTGATAAGCATAATCACTATACCCTATTTGTATTTTGAAAATACTGTTGTATTCTAGGTGTGGCCTCAGGGGGCAGTAATCTAACCCGGCAAGGATTGTTTGTAAAGGTTGAGGTCAGCCCTGTGCTAATTGACCTGGTTATTTAGGTGTCGTTCCACCCGTTAAGTGAGCTTATAATGTAATCGTTATGCGGGTGTGCCAAGGCGGGGATGTAGGCAAGATTGGCCGAACCCCGATATCATATTTGGTGTCACTTTTACATTTCCTGTATTATATTCTACTTTGTGCTTAATTTAATTTTCCTACTGAATATACTACGTATCTGATTGACACAGTATTGCATCTTGTTGAGAAATACTTAAATTGTAGTGCATGTACTAAATTTGGTAAATATATCATATCTACAATTTCATGCATACTTAGATTGCCCCTAAGTTGCGTAATACTGTTGCTAGATTAGTTTAACCTAGGAGGAAATTTTAGAATCTCCAATTCACCCTCCCTCTTGGGATTGCACCAAAGCTAACAATTGATATCAGAGCCTCGTCACTTAGACTTAAACATTATTTTCTAAAAGATCATGATGGCTCGTGATGGTGTATCCCAATCGTGTGTGGGTAGGTTCTCTACAAACCCTCAAATGTTTTTTGGTTAAAAAATTTCTGATTGGAAACTTAGAATGACTATTTTTATAAAATCATTGAATTGGAGGACTTGGAGAGTCATTACTCAAGGGTATATCGTGCCTATGAAAAGTGTCAATAATGTTGAAATTCCCAAATCAAAAATTGAGCTAAATGATAATGATATGAGTTTAATTCAAATAAATTTTGAAGCCATGAATATTCTATTTTATGATTTAGATTCTAATATCTTTCATGAAGTAAGGGCATGTCAAAATGCTAAAGAAATATAGGAGGAACTTGAAAAAAGATATGGAGCATCTAAGCATGAAAAGTCTATAGCTCTATGTGACTCCAGCTCAAAAGGCCATGAAGGAGAAAAGTAGTGCTTTATTGCTTTAACTGACGATGAGGTAAATTTTTCTCCTTCTGCTTTATCAAATAATCCATGTAATGATTCATGTGATAAATCTTGTGATGCATCTAATTCTGAATCATGTGATAGTTCTGATAGTGAAAGCATGCCAACTTATGAGGAATTGCAAGTTGAATATGTTAGAACTAATAAGTCTCTTGTTAAAACACTTAAATTCTATACTATTTTGAAAAACAAGAATGGGGCATCATTGAAAGAACTTGAATCACAAATTCTTGTTAATAAATAAAAGGATTTGAAAATCATGAATTTGGAAAACAAGAATGCTATGTTGCAAAAAGAGCTTAAAGATGTAAGATCCCAACTTACAATTGAAAATGAAAAGGATCTTCATATCCTTGATCTTGAAAATAAAGCAAACAATATGACTAAAGAATTTATGAAACTTCAGAATGTTTGCAAAGGTCTAAAGAACTTAAAAATTCAAGATCTAGAAAAGAAAATAGAAAAACCAGTCTAAGATCATCCATACATTCACTAGAGGTAAAAAAAAACTTTGACATGCTCTTAGGTTCACAAAAGATGACCTTAGATAAAGAAGGTATAGGTTTTAATAGGATTAAAAATAGGAAAAGGAAGAACCTATACATGGGGTACTTTGTAAGAAAATCTAAACATTATGCTAGTACCTCCTCCAGTCCATACACTCATACCACTTGCATCATATGTAAAAAGAAGGGGCACATAAAATTTGATTGCCCGTTTAAAAGGAAAGGTGTGAAACCCAAACGGGTCTGGAGAGTCAAAGTACCACCCAATCCTAGCCCATCTAAACTCAAAGATAGAAAAATGGTATAGGTTGTAAAGAAAGGAAACTCATTAGAACTTAAGGAGGAACGAATTCCTTGGAGTTACATAAATGATTTTCTTAGGTTCTAGGCTTTGGGGGAGTGATGTCTATTGGCCTATGGAGTGGTATGTTCCTAAAACGTCAAATCTTAATACATTCATTCCACCTTTGATATACTAAGATAATTTGAAAACCAAGCCAATCTGCAAATCCAAGTATATAATCAATCTGAACTTAATGCATATATTCATTGGTTAAAATATGAAATCATTGGCTATAGCTTAACAAAAATCCACTTCCAAATGGAAAAAAGTATCCCTACTTGGTATCAAATTTTTAATGCTTAATTCATACTTGAATGTACAAATCTTAAGTTGAGCATACATTGTCCATTGCATAAGCTTGCGGTTAAGGGGATCCATCTCACACTATATATCATTTAATCCTAAACTCACTTGTTTGTCATAAAAGCCTTGATCAAAATTCAGTCATCACTCCAGGTTTAAGCACTAATGATCATAAATGCTTATTATACAAGTGCAAATTAAAAGGCATCCTCTTTATACGCAAATTAGAGGCATCCACTAGGGGATTCAAGTTTCGTTGTTAAGTCAAAGTATTCCCTTTGAGTTCTTAAATATAAATCCTCTAATCTTGGTTAACCTATTTCGTCTGTAGGGATTCTTTATAAACCACGATCAAATCAGATAAAGATCCATCCTCTCATTGGTTCATATCCTTGCTCCAAAATTATGATCATACTTAAAGGATACTTTCCAATCACCAAAGAGATACATTCAAAATTCATATAATCTTTAGCGCTCTTTGCCAAAGCAGTTAGGACATTTTCTTTAGAATGGTTATCTTGTATAATGTCCCGCTACTACCAAAATACTCTTCTGAACATATTAATAATTTAATATTTAAGAGTATTTATCCCTACTAGCTTTATAAGCTCTCAAACATTAAATCAAATCCACTAGAGCTTCAACTTTGTGCATTAAGTTAAATGACTAATATGATTGCTACTAGTTTCAACATATATGAAATGCAATAACTGAGAAACCTATGCATGAACGATAAGAAAGACAAGTCATTTGAACTTAGGCCTCTCACGTATTGTAAATCATAAGAAAAGAGGCAAATATAGGCTTAGAACTCTCAAATAAATACTTATTGTGAACTTTTAGTCCTCTAAGCTGAAGCATGATAAGCCAAGATTAAATCACGAAAAGTCTAAAACACTTGGCTAAGTAATTAGAAAATAAGAAAAGATATAAAATGATTAAGTGATTAACTCAGAGGGATCATTACACTTTCATGACTACTAAATTAAATTGCTCTCATAATCATAGTTTACATGCCTTAATGAATAACAATACTGCACTAAACTCAATTATATCCTCTGTTCTTTACTATTTATATTTTTTTATGGATATATTATATTTATGAATTGATAATTGCTACTTGATTGCATTCTTAGTCTAGAATGCCTCCTGCATGGCAGATGTAGCGCATGTGAATTGCATGCTGGTAGTGGAAATAGGTTATCCCATGCTCAAACTGAATTATTTTGAATTGATTGCTTGAATCTATCAGATTTTGGTGCATGAAAATTTGGGAAATGTTCAATTTATAGACGACATGCTGCCAAAATTTTGATAGAAATTTTCCCAAACTAAAACCTTGTGTTAAAGATGATTATGATAAAATAAACGTTAAAATCTTTTTGAAAAGATGAGTGAAAACTAATTGAAAATTAAATTTCGTCCTTACATAATCATTAGGTAGCAAGGGGAGCTGAACTCCATCCTTATAGAAAGAGTTTAAAGGACTTATATACATCTTACAGATTTATTTATTGTATATGAGGCTTTTCTGTAACCTTGAACATAATATCCAACTTTTATGGCTTTATATTTAGATATGAATTGTTCTTGGTTATGTGCTATACAGTACACCTTAATATCTATTTGTGATGCATTTATGGCCTTTTGGGTTAACTATACTAATCAAGTGATAAATAAATATAAATATAAATAAATATATATATATATATATATATATATATATATATATATATATATATATATATATAAATTCAGTATAGTTGGTCCAAGGACTCTAAAAATAACTTCTTATACTGCTTAACAAATTTATTCTTTTGCTAGTATATGTAGTTCATCTCATTTTGGCCATATCTTCAAATTGTTAGGGTGAGCAACTTAACTTAAAATTCTCCGGCTCTAAAATTCCTTAACAATTCTAGCACTTTCACTCATACTCTTAATGCATATATTGAGTTGTGTGCTTCATTATTGATCATGAATGTTGGATGTATTTGAATAATAGCATGCACTGTTTTGGCCTTTAAAGAATATCTTGCATGAATTGATAATGAGCTATTCTTGTAATCATTCAGGTGATTGATTTATTTTTGGGATTTGCTCTACTTTCAAACAATAGGCTGCCGAAATTTCAAAAAAAAATATTTTCTCAAAATTGAATCTTATATCTAAATGTTTTGTGTTTACTTTCCTACCTTAGACCCTTCTTGTTGATGTCAAAAAGGGGGAGAAGTGTTTAATGCAAAATTGGGAAAGTTAAATGTATCTCAATTCATATTATCACTCTATACATTAAATGTATCTTAGTTCATATTATCACTTCATACTATTTGAGCTTTAATTGACAATTAAAACATAATGCATAATTTGTGTATATTTGTCTTCATTCAAATGTCTGCACTTAAAATTCAAATTATATACATATACTTAGGGGGAGCCTGTTTGGCTTTGCCCACTTTTGCAAATTGTTTTGTCATCATCAAAAAAGGGGAGAATGTTGACTCTATGAGTCTGATCCCGTTCTGATTATGACAAAACCAATGTTTCTCACCTGTGCACTGAGCTTCTTGAATAGGTTTATCCTTAGCATGCATTGTTGGCATAAACTTAAGCAAGTCATACGAATTGTGAAGATCAAGCTTCATTTATGGCATCGGAAGAATTGAAAGAATGAATACTGATTTTTTCTATTGTATTTGCATTCATTTTTTAATTAGTCTATAATAATTTATATCGGTCTGTAATAATCTCTGCATGTCATGCACGTAGGTAATTGTAAGCTCAATAAGACCGTAGATTGACCATAGAAACCGAATGACCTTAGGGATCCGTCGACTGACGCTGAATTTTTTCGGTGTCCTCATAGATCTTAGAAAGACCTTAGTTCCCTACAAAAATGCACAAAATAGCCCCCATAATCACTTATAATATTAGGGAAATAAGTTAAAGTGTAAATGGACTTAATAGAAAAAATACAAAAGAACTCATTGAGTTCAAAACACTTCCGGCGTCCGAACGGCTGAGAAGTCAGCAAGGTTGACTTGGTTTCAAGCGACCGAACTAAATATGAATGTACCGTATTTGGTCAACTGAACCAGTACAACGTACTTTTCCATCCTCCCCGGGCGCCCAAGCCTACAGTTCATTTTACCCTTGGGCAACCAAATACGTGAGTTCAGTAAATCGAACTTGAGACCGGATGACCAAAACGCGGACAGAATGATTTTTGCCTTGGTTCAGCGAACCAATCATACACCTAGGAACCCGAACGTCCATAAGAGACTTTTTCTATTGAGTCTATTCGGGCGACCGAACCATGGTTCAACCAACCGAAAACTCTCGGGTTGCTTATTTTTTACCAAGGTTAAAAATAATTAAACGGGGTTAATTTTCCTAATTGGTTTTAAAATAATTCTAATTATGACCCCTATGTCCCCAACGGTTATAATTTAGCCAAATTCTATATATAGCGCCTCATTTGTGCTGATTAGCAACAGATTAGAGAAATAATTAGCAAAAAAATTCTCTCAAATCCAAAAAGCTTATTTTGCCCAATCCTCTTCAAATACTCTCATACACTCATTCCTTTGATAAATCCTAGTATTGTGAGAGTGCTTATTGTGTTATTGCTTTGTCATAAATTGCTTAATACTCTCAATACCTTGTGCTTGATTGTTTGTTGCTTTTTAAGAGTTAAGCAAAGATTTATCCCACAAATTTTATTTGATAAATCTAATGTTGGAAAAAACTCATTAGCTTGTGGATCTTTGCATTGTCATTGCAAGATTCCTGTAACTATAGTTTTTGTGTGCAAATATTTTACAAGCTATATTATTTTTCAAACAACTTTTGAGCCTATTTCATTAAATAAAATATTTTTTAAGTTGATTTGAATATTGTTGCAACATCTTTGAAACCCTAATCTAGCATTGAGATTTGATATATCTAGTTTCAAAGAAATAGCTTGTTAGAACACTCTTGAGCATATTTATGATTATACCTTGCTGAGTGTTGCCTGCACAAAAATCACGTCACAGAGCTTACAATTCCTATACTATTGATGTGTGGTTGATTGATTACATTTGGTACATATATGCTTGACTGAGAAGCATAATCACTGTACCCTATTTGTATTTTGAAAATACTGTTGTATTCCAAGCGTAACCTGAGGGGGCGGTAATCCAACTTGGTAAGGATTGTTTGTAAAGGTTGAGGTCAGCCCTGTGTTAATTGACCTGATTGTTTAGGTGCCACTCCACCTGTTAAGTGAGCTTATAGTGTAATCCTTGTATGGGTGTGCCAAGGCGGGGATGTAGGCAAGATTGGCCAAATCCCAATATCGTATTCGGTGTCACTTTTACATTTTCTACATTATATTTTACTTTGTGCTTGATTTAATTTCCCAGTGGAATATGCTGCGTATCTGATTAACACGGTATTGTACCTTGTTGAGAAATACTAAAATTGTAGTGCAAGTACTGAATTTGGTAAATATATCATATCTGCAATTTCATACATACTTAAATTGCCCCTAGGTTGCGTAATACTGTTGCTAGATTAGTTTAACCTAGGAGGAAATTTTTAAATCTCCAATTCAACCCCCCTCTTGGGATTGCACCAAAGCTAACACAATAATCTCTTGCATGCTAAGTTTATTATAAAGGATGAACATATGATGAATGTTTTTAAATGAAATTCATCCTAAGCTGTAAATGCGCTTATGTATGCTTGAGAGTATACAGGGGAGCTGTGCCCCATCATTAGAAATTAAAATAGAGCTTTATTGTAGCGTATGTATCATTGTTTTTGTTTTTTTCCTAATCTTTTATGGATCCATGAACATCATATCCTATTCATTATAGAATTGTACTATGATATGAATCGTTCTTGAATATATGAACAACATTGTAGGACTAAATTTCAATTTTCTGATACATGTAAATTCTATAGAATGATTTTACTGGTTGGATGAAATGTCAAATCTTTATTTAGTAAATTTTTTTAAAAATTGTTGCTTATACTGTCATAATGAATTTTTCACCGTTGGTATCAATATAAGCAGATAAAAGCATTTAAGTTAGGATTCAAATCAAAAGGGGGAGCATCTGAAAATAACTTTCTATCTTGTTATGCTCACCAACATTTTTGGTTTAGATCTATTTTGAATTTCTCTGTGGCTTGTGTACTTTAAAGCATGATGATTTTATTGAAAACTTAAGTGACAACTTGTTGTTTGCCACAATCTTTTAAAATTTGCTATATGATCTTATTCTAAAATTTTAAATTTTTTTAGATCTATATGGTAAAGTGAAAACTTACGTTTAAATTTTAAACGTATATCAAAAAATTCTTTGCTTGTTTGAGTCCTTATGGTAAAGTTTCTTTTTTAGCAAGCATTGTCCCTAGAACTTATTAGTAATATCCAAGGGGACATTTGTTTTTAAATTTTTATTGAAAGAATGATCTAATAATTTCTAAATTTTATCTCTTGCTTGTAAACTTAAATGCATTCATGACATGTTTTACTAAAATTTGTTTATGTCATGAAATTTTACATTTTAAGGGCTTTATAGTTTTAAATGGTCTTCTTTTCAAAGGAGATATTTTATTTTTTTATTTTTTGGCCCTTTTGCTGGTAAAAAAAGGGGGAGAAGGTTAAAGAGAAAAATTATATTTCATTCTCCTACCTTTATGTTTCAAAAATGGAAAATGAACTTTGTGCTTAATTCAACATTTTTTTAAGAAAGCTTCAATATATAAACTGCACATTAAACCACTGAGCTTAAATGCATAACTTGGAAAATGATGAAGTCTTCATGTTTGAATTGAATTATATTGAATATCTTTTTTAATTATCCATAATGTGAGGGGGGGCCTTTTCAGGCTAACCCAATTTTGCTTATCTGTTTGTCATCATAAAAAAGGGGAAGATTATGGACTTTTTGAGTCCGATCCCTATTTTAATTATGACAAACCACATCTCATGTGTACATTTAGTCTTTGAACAAATTTATAATGTAGAAGACACAAATGAAGGATGCAATATTGAAGCCTTGAATGCACACCAACGATCATATTCCAAGGCGTATTCCATGGACAATCAAATGAGCAGAAGACTTGAAGACTTGATTTATGATTTTCTACGTTGTAATAATTATTTAGGTTTAATGTGTGCATACATATCATATGATCAAAATTGAAGCTCAACCAAGATCTTAGATTGACCATAGGACCTCCAAGTAACATGAAAAACTTTTTTCATAAAATGCCTAACTTATTAAAAGGTCTTAAAATGGTTTTGAAGCTAAAATAATGCAAAAACTATTTTTTACAAAGGGGTCGATTGACTGGCCATCCTACTGAATAGTAGAAATGACGGTTCTTCTCAATCCATAACGTCTTATCCTAAAACGTGTTAACATAAAAGTTGTGGAATTTTATCTTAGCTTTCTGTTGATATCAAGAAAGTCCAATATGGAGTTGTATAGAAAAATTTATGACCAAAACATTGAAAGGTGTCAGTAGTAAAAGAATTCTCTTCATGTTTCTTCCGTTTTAGTGATGGGCGTTTTTATCAATCCATAACTTCTTATATTAAAATATGATCAACATAAAAGTTGTGAAATGTTCTCTTAGCTTTTTGTTGATACCAAGAAAGTCCAATTTAGAGTTGTATATAAAAGGTTATGGCAAACAAACTTAAGGGTGTCCGCATAGAAAGCTCCTCAACGGCCGAAAAATGACTAGTTTTCAGATTAAATCATATTTTAATACCCCCAATGTCCATAAAATGGCTAGTTTTTATCTTTGCCTATAAATACAAGCCAAAGAAACTTAAAAAATTGAGGAGGAACATCTTGAGAGCATATCTACACATTCTTTGTTTCTCCCTCATTTTTCATACCCCCTTTGTGCATTTAATTTCATATTTTTCCTACTCTTTCACTTTGAAAATTCTTTTTGGGAGAAACTATTGTGAGTTATTGAAGGAAGCTTGGAGCATATATCCACTCGTATATTTCTACTTCAAAGGATTCTTTTTCTTGAGGTAATTTTGAAAGGACTTGAGTATATATTCAAGTTTATATATATTGCTTGAAGGCCTCACAAGTTTATACATTGTGTACATCTCTGCTTATCTGAAAAACATTCTCTTTAAACGTAATTTTTTATTATTATTGCATTTCCAGCGTGTGGTCAAAAGAAGATTGCACTGGCCTGTAACGTGTACCGCATTTTCTCAAATACGATTAGGAGAACTAGGAGCACCATCCTGTAAGGTGTAGTTGTAGGTTGTGGCTCAACCCCGAAATTGGAGCTGGGGTTTACCTCGCCCCATAAGGAAAGGTTGTAACGGTATCGCTCCACCTGGAAAGTGAGCAAAAGTAGTGGAATCCTCTAAGCTGGTTTGACTTGAGGCGGGGACGTAGGCAAGATTGGCCAAATCTCGATAACAAATCTTCTTTCTCTCTCTCTCTCTCTCTCTCTCATTGAAATTCCGCACTTTAATTTCCGCATGTGTATGAATGTTTATTTATTGTCATTCTTATTTTTTATGCACGCTTTAATTTTTAAATGAGATTTAATGTAGTGAATCAGTGAAGTTTAAATTAACAAAATAATTTTAAATCCCAATTCACCCTTTCTTGGGATCACAACATAACTCTCAATTGGTATTAGAGCCTACTCTCAATAAGCTTAACTGTATTTTTATTTTTATTTTTTGCATTAAGATTGCAATGGCTCGTTTTTTTTTTTTTTTTTAGCATTAAGATTACAACTTTTATTGTATAGATTACTATTTGGATATTGAAAATGATTTTTGTAAAATCAATTGTTTGGGGGCTTTAGAAAGGGTTTTTTTAAAAGAAATTATGTTCAAATGAAAATGTTCTTAAAATGCATAGTTTCCCAACATTGAAAATAAAATGAAAAAGCATGACATGGTTTTTATGCATATCATCTTGTGTGCCATGCAAATATTTGTATTGTACCTTAGTTACTAATGCTCTTGAAAGAGATTATGTTTTGTATTAGAGCTAAGGATATTTTGGAAAAAATAAGTGGTATGGAAAAATCGAGAGAGAGAACGCCACTCCGAGCTTAAACGTCTAAAAAGGAGTCATTTGAAAAGGTATATCTTTTCTCCTTCAACTTTATTAAATATTTCATGCCATGATTCATGTGATTTTTTTTTTTTTTTTTTGTTTTGAATCTTTTATGAATCATGATAGCATACTATCTTATAAGGTGCATTTCAAGGAAATATTTTTTAATACACATAAGATTTTAGGATATAACATATAAGGGTTTCTAATGCTTTAAATGCTTAAATAGTGTTTTATGCTTAAAATTTAAAATTTTAGTATACACTATTGTTATACTAAGATTAGTAGAAAAGCAAGCCAATATGAAAATCTTAATTGATAATATCCAATCCAATTGCTTAAATTATATATATTATGATTGGTTAAATTTTGAAAATATTGGCTATTGCATACTTTAATGTGTTAATCCCCTTCATATGGTCAATGACTCTTAATTGATGAAATAATTCGTAATGCTATATATATATGCTTAAAGTTTAAATAATTTTAAGTATTGCAATTTTTTTTTGTCCACCAAATTGAATTGATTTTTAGGAAATTAATCTAGTGCTATGTATCATATAGCCCTAAACTCATAATGGAATTTAAATGATTAATCATATTTAAGTTTATTTAAAACTCATCCCCTTAGTTGAAAATATGAGCTTAAATCTTAGAATAAAATGCCAAATAATATTTATTGAAAATATAATCTCTTTGCCAAATGAGTTGAATATAAAAGGGGTGAAAAAGTGGCTAAATGTGTCAAGCCCAAGAACTCAAGGTCAAAGTTATGTTATTGAAAATTTAGATTATTTGGCTAAGTTTTAAGCATTAAAAATGAAAATCAAAGAACATAAGATAATAATGCTTAGGCTAAGGGGGAGTTCTTTAAAATTCATCTACTGTGCAATCAAGTGTATTGTGCTTAATTTAGAAATATTTTATTGGTTCTTTTATATTGGATGACTTGAGAGCTGAACGCCAACTATCCATTCTTAGCTTTAAAGTTACATCAATTGATGGATGGTTAATTATGATCCTTTGAACTAAATGCAAATATTCATCTGCGCTGAATGCTTATATTATGGATGGATAACTTATAACATAAGCTGTTATTTGAGCTTAAATAGATCACATGCTATTTGAACTGAATTCTACATGCCTATTCTTGTTTATTGCTTATATTATCTTATGAATGGATATCTTTTAGCATGATATGTTATTTGACCTACATGCTTGAACTGGAACGTCATCTGCAAGGCTGATGTAGATTTGTGAATTGCATGCTGCTAGTTGACTAGGTTTTGCATGTTAGAAGAAGTAGGAGCACCATCCTGTAAGGTGTAGTTGTAGCTTGTGGCTCAGCCCCAAAATTTCAGCTGCGGTTTACCTCGCCTCGTAAGGAGAGGTTGTAACGGTGTTGCTCCACCCAGTAGGTGAGTAAAAGTAGTGGAATCCTCTAGGCTGGTTTGGCTTGAGGTAAGGCAGGATTGGTCGAACCTCGATAACAAATCTTTTGTGTGTGCGTCTCTCTCTCTCTCTATCTCTCTCTCTCTCTCTCTCTCTCTCTCTCTCTCTCTCTCTCTCTCATTTAAATTCCACACTTTAATTTTGGCAAGTATATGAATGTTTATTTATTGTCATTTTTATTTTTCATTCACGCTTTAATTTTTAAATGAGATTTAATGTGGTGAATCAGTGAAGTTTAAATTAGCAAAATATTTTTAAATCCCAATTCACCCCCCTCTTGGGATCACACCATAACTCTCATTGATGTGTTCTGTTATGATGTATGATACGTGAATACATGGGTCTCTGGAATATGATGATATTGGATGTGTCTGAGTACATGTGTGTGGAATTAACTGCATGAATATTTATGGCAAAGTAAACTCTCCGCTCGAGGGCTTACTCAGTAAGGTGAGTGCCCTTATTAGTATCAGTTGTAGCCACACCCAAATTAATGGACAAGGTTATGAATGGTATCAAAGCAAATGGGCGTTACATGTATGGGCATGTAATCTCCCCAATCCTCAGGAACTTTCACTATAAATATTGGTTATGTATGTGTGAGTGCAATCTGCATATGATTTTCTAGTTGCTGTTGATTAATAAAAGAATATATTTTTGTATACACTAAAACTCATTTGCCACGCACTGTTATAATTTATTCCATCCTTACTGAGAAGTGTCTCACCCCAATGAATTAATAATTTTTCAGGTCCTTCAGGTGATCGAGCTTAGCAAGCTCCAGGATAGGGTTTAGTTTTTGGTTAATTATAAGTGGTTGTAAGATATGAAGTATTTAAAAGTTGTGTTTAAATTCCTGGTTATGTAATATAAAGTGAATGGATACACTTTTTGGGATGTTTAGATAATACTCTGGTATTTTATTTGAGGTAGTTATTTATTATTTTCTGCTGCATGATTGGTATTATGGTATTAGAGACGGAAGAATGGCCTCATAACACCCCGGGCCCCACCTGGCTGGTTTTGGGGGCATTAAATTGAGGATGTTATTTTCAAACCTCCAAATGAATTGCCTCCCATGAGAGACATTCAACATGCCATAGACCTTGTTCAAGGATCATCTTTGCCGAATTTTCCTCATTATAGGATGAATACTAAAGAGCATGATAAATTGAAAAGATAAGTTGATGAGTTGAGAGGTAAGGGTTTTATTCAAAAGAGTATGAGCCCATGTGCATGTCCCACCCTTTTTACTCTCAAGAAAGATGGAACATAGAGAATGTGTATTGATAGTAGAGCAATTAATAAGATCACCGTCAAGTATAGGTTTCCCATACCTAGGCTTGATAACATGCTTGATCAAATGGTTGGTTCTAAAATATTTTCAAAGATTGATCTTAAAGTTGGATACCACCAAATAAGATAACTGGAAAACTGCTTTTAAACCCAAAGATAGCTTGTATGAGTGGTTGGTAATGCCATTTGTCCTCACTAATGTACCTAGCACATTCATGAGAGTGATGACCCAAATCTTCATACCTTTCATTGGGCACTTCCTTGTTGTCTATTTTGACGATATCTTGATTTATAGCCAAACAAGAAAGGAACATCTAGTTCATTTGAGAAGAGTGTTTGAAGTGTTAAGAGAGCAAAAACTTTATACAAACTTGAAAAAGTGTACTTTCATGACCTCAAAGGTAATCTTTTTAAGATTTGTTGTGACTGAAAGTGGAGTTTCTGTTGACCCTCAAAAGGTCAAGACCATTCCAAATAGGCCTACTACTAGAAATATTCATGAAGCAAGAAGCTTCCATAGGTTAGCCACATTTTATCGAAGGTTCATTAAAAATTTTAGTACCGTCATGGCACCCATAAAAAATTGTCTTAAGAAAGGTGAATTCATATGGCCTAAAAATGCAACCAAAGCTTTCTTATATATAAAAGACATGATGACAAAAGCACTTGTGTTACACCTTCCTGGTTTTCAGAAATTGTTTGAAGTTGCTTGTGATGCTTTTGGTGTAAGCATAGAAGGAGTGCTTAGTTAAGACAGTCATCCTGTTGCCTTCTTTAGTGAGAAATTAAATGATGCAAAACAATGTTACTCCACATATGAAAAATAATTTTATGTTGTGGTTCAATCTTTGAGGCACTGGAGAAATTAGTTGCTCCCACAGGAATTTATACTCTTTTCTAATCACTAGGCCCTTAGATATTTGAGTACCCAAAAGAAATTGAATCATTGAAATGTAAAGTGGGTTGAATACATTCGGTAGTATACTTTTGTGCTAAAAAACCGAGCTAGTGTTGAGAACAAATCTGTTGATGCCTTGAGCCAAGTTGTGGCCACTTTACAGACCTTAGAGGTGAGAGTCATAGGCTTGAAGCCTATAATCCAATATTATAGGAGTCCACTTGAATCCTTAGATTTCAATATTATCACTTGCTAATATCAATCGTAAGAATATTAAGCTGTTAATTTAGAACTTTCATTCTTGAATTTTGAAAATAACATCTTTCTGAATAAAAACTTGATTTCTTGATAAAGGACCACTTGGGACTTAATTTCTGGATAAAATCACACTTTTTCAAAACTCTTACAACATATGAATTGTCGCATAATATATGATGTTTGTGTTTGATTGAATGAATTCTTGAATTAAAGTGTTCACGTGTATATGCTTGCTTAAGGGTTGGCCGTAGGACTAGGCCGACCATACCCATCCTACATTATGATCTTTATAATTGATAGACTCGGGAAAAAAAGATTTGTTGCCGTTCATGCTACTAAATTGGGCCAAAGTCATCATAAACGATATGATCATGGGACAATTGTGGGTGAATAGGGTTTTCCTCTTAGTGTCCTTATTTAAAAGAATATGATAGTTGAATCCATCATTGTAGCTGTAGGTGATAATTTAAACATACTTATAAGATGACTATGGGTGAATGGAAGCAAAGGCTTTCATTGGAATTTCTATTTGTAAATCTTGAATTTCCAAACATAACTCTTCACATGCTTTCCAATATTCAAAATCTCGTCTCAGTTTGTAGATCACCCATGATTATTTTCATCACAGTTGTCATCTTAGGAGAAGCATGAGTAACTGCTTGAATACTTCCTATGGCCAAATGTTGTTGAATCATTGCCAAATTAGCATTGTAAGTTTGATTGGCTTCTATGGCATAATGACCTTACCTTGCATGTTTGGCAATTGATGGAATAATGTTGTTGACCTTATAGGTCACACCCAGTTTTGATAATGACAAATACTTGTTGTATTTGACGACAATTTAAGGATATGTGCAGGTATATAATTGACAAATCAAAATGATAGCACATGAAGTAGAGCTTGAAGACCTTGAAGACCATATTTGTGTTGTACTTTAAATTCATTCTATGTAATGCAGGTCTGTAATAGTAAATAGGAGAAAAAGGGTTTGTAATAATCAAATGCATTGCATGCATGATATGATAGGTAAGCTCAAAAAGACCTAGAATGACACTAGGATCCACATGCATGCATAAACATATATGCTTATATGAATAGGGTGAATGTATAAGGATTGGAACTGAAATGCATTAAAAATGCATGCTCGGTCGACCGAACTGGAATGTATTAAAACATTCGATCAATCGAACCGGTCAGAGGTCAACATTTTGACCACAGCTCGGTCGACCATACCATACCAAGTTCATATAGCTTGGTCGACCGAACTCCCACCAGGTCAACGTTTGACTCCTTGGTCAACCGAAAAAATTTATATGAGCAATGCTCTAATCGATCGTACCCCCACGTAGGAGAATCCAACTTCCTAGTCGATCGAACTACCTAGTTCAAAATCACCTGGTCGACCAAACCGCGCAGAATTGGAAAAATCATCTATGAAACCCTTAATCCAGTCAACCGAACTCTCAGTTCATTTTTTGCACGGTCGACTGAATTTTTTCACTTGGTCAACCGAACCTCAAGTTCGATCGATCGGTGCTCTCGGGTTGGAAATTTTTTTTATCGCGGTTAAATTTTTTAAACAGTGTTAATTGTGCTAAAACGTTTAAAAATAATCCTAATAATACCCTATGTGTCCTGGACGGTTATAATTTTGAGGTAGTCTATATATACCCCCTCATTTGAAAAGATTAACACCTAATTAGCAATCTTAATTACCAAAAATTCTCTGAAACTCAAAATCTCCTATACTCATTTCCAAGTCTCCTACACTCTTACTACTTCTTATTGCTAAAAATCCTCTTATAAGGGTGCTTGAGTGTTATTACCAATAGGCTTTTGCTCTCCCTTACTTGATTGATTGAGATTATTTTCTTTGGAAGCAAAGCTTTAAGTTTTTCCTAGGAGACTTTATTGATAAGTCTTCCTTAGGAAAACTTCATTTGAGCTTGTGAGTATTGTATTCTCATTGCAATATCTCAAGGAGTTCACATTGCTTTTTGATTGCTAAAAATACTTTTCAAATCATTTTCAAATATCTCGTGTGATTTACTTTGAAAAATATTTGCTGAGATATTTGTGCATGTGCTAAAAGATCTTTGTAGCAATATGCTTTGATTGTTTTTATCATCTTGAACACATAGATCAAATTGTTTTAATAAACTAAATCTGAATATCTCTTGAGGTTTATATTTTGAGAAAAATATTTGTTGAGATATTTAAAGTGTGCTAAGGATCTTTGTTTGTGCATTGTGATTGAAATCATTATTTTGACACAAAGATCATATCACTTACACTCTCATGCACTGATTGCAATATTTGCATAAATATTTGAGAGTAGACATTTAGACCATAATTGATCTTTACTTCATCATATCATTTGGTGGTGTATTGATTACATTGGTACATAATCTGCTTAGACAAGAAGCATTCTTGTTGTACGCAAATTTATTTGAGAAAGCTGTTGTATTCCAAGCATGGCCTGAGTGGGTTGTATACAACCTGATAAGGATTGTTTGTAAAGATTGAGGTCAGCCCTGTGCTAATTGACCTGATTGTTTAGGTGTCACTCCACCTGTTAAGTGAGCCTTATAGTGGTAATCCTTGTGCTTGTTAGCTAAGGCGGGGACGTAGGCAGTTTGCCGAACCTCGATAACATTTCTGGGTGTCATATCTTATTTACCACTTTCTGGTGCATGCTTGGTTAATTTTATTGAGCAATTTAATTTCCACTGCATATTTAAATTAATTTAATTTATCTGCATTAGATTGACCATAAGGTTGTGTAATACTACTGTTAGGGGATTTACCTAGGGCTTTAATTTTGAAAACACCAATTCACCCCCCTTTTGGGTTAACGGTAAAGCTAACAAATGGTCATGCACAATCGTGCCAAAAATATGTTTGATAAAAAATCAAACACCTTTTTAAAGGATGGTTTGGATTTAGATGGTACATCGCAGATTGATTGTGAGTGGATTTGTTATGTCATCACTTGTTAAAAGTGTAAATAAAATGATAGTAAGAACCATAGAAATCATAAAAGGAAGGAGACAAAAGGGAGGAGAAAACACTTAAATTAGAAGAGGTAAAGAGAGATAAAGAGAGAGATATTAAGGGGAGAAGAAAGTGAGAGATAAAAAATAAATAAATAGATTAGAGGGATAAAAGGCATTGGGAGTCTATTTAGCATTGGGTTATTATTACATGATATTTGTCGAGTTGAGTTGGAAATGCCCTTATAATAACCATTATATGTATTTAACCCTTCTCAGGGTCAAATATACATTAATTTTATGGTTACAAGCATAAATTCAAAATAATAAATCTTATTAATAAAAGACATTTATAAAAAATTTGAAACATAATCATAAATTGGGACCGTTTCATAACATTAAAGGTCCAATTTATTATAACCAACACACTCGCCCAATACTTATCTGTCTCGTTGCCTGATGATGAGTGAACTTTGCCTAATGACTTAGGCGACCATTGTTTCCCGATGATGGGTGAAGTTCACTTGAAGACTTATGCAACCATTTTTGCCTAATAACAGTGTGTTCTCTATCACCTAAGTGGCTAGTTACAACTTCTATGTAGCCTAGGTGATAATCGATTTTATCCCTTAAGCAATTTGTGCTTTGCCTGCAATGTTTTACTTACGCCTCTTCTAGGTGACTCTCCACTTAGTTACTTGGATGATTAGGAGATGTGATTAACTTTGCCTAAGCGACATCTTTTTAAGGAGATTATTTTAGCTGAACAATCATCATCACATTTTGAAGAGGTTCACAAGGATGACACAATCACCTACACAACTACTTTGTTGAGTTATTTTGTATTGTCTTGCATATGCGACTAGAGCTTAAAAATCAATTCGCTAAAGTAAGTATTGAATTGTTTCACTTGTTTCATTGTTAGGCATGCCTAAATATATACATATAATGCATTCTTTTCTTTTAACAAGAAAAGTTGATTTCTATTACTCAGTGTTACCTTTTTTAACTTTCTCTAGTGGGATAACATGACACTTGCTCTTAAACTTATGATTCATATCCTTGAATATTTGGGCTTGAAAGATATTGATAGCCTTGAAATATATTTTTATCCATTAGTTTATTTCCTCATGAAACTAGCATTAATTTTACCGATTGCTATTACAAATGCAAAGATAATTTTTTATTTATTTATGAAACTTATGAAAAAAAAAATCAATTTCATAATTGGATGGGAGATACTTGGATGAATGATTATTTAGATACTTACTTGTGTGTGTGTGTGTGTGTGTGTGAGAGAGAGAGAGAGATTTTCAATAGCATTTCAAAGAGATGATTATATAATGATTTTGAAAAATTAAAACTAATCAAAGATAGATATAAGGTTTATCATTTTTTTTAGAATAAATGTAGCGAAAAGTTGACTTTTTTGTTAATATTTGTCGATGTCCAACTTTGACCTAGAGGTTTTTTACAGTAATTAATGGGCTTAATAAAGGTTTAATCCCCTCTAAGAAGCCTTAATTGCGATTTAGGGCTTCTTAGAGCCTTATTAGGGGATATAAGGGCCTTTTTTTAGGTTAATTGAGCCCATGTTGGGCCTATAGGGCCTCAAGAGCACTCCCAACAACCTTGAGGGGCAAGGAAGTAATTATCCTTGCCCCCTAAGGATACTCTAGGTATTTGAAATTTTAGAGGAGCCCTCGCTCACTCTTGCCTATAAATAAGAAGAGAACCTTAGGGGGAGACAACAAGTATAAAGAGAGAGGGGGAGAGTGCATATGTAAAATACAATAAGGAAGAGATGGAGAGAGGAAGAGAAGGAGATCATAAGTGAAACTTAAGCAAGAGAGGGAGAGAAGAGGAGAAAAGAATAAAAAAAGAAAAGAAAGAAAAAAAGCAATAAAAGAAAAAGAAAGAGTGAGGAAAAAATGGTTCACGACTTACACAAGGTTGATGTCATCGTCGTCTTCCTCTGCTTCAAAACCTAATCCAAAGAACTTGGAAGGATTTGATTATCCTCAAGTTAATTGGGATTCAGTCCATCACTGTCATCTCGGTTTCGAGTTATCCAACTGATTCACTTGGCAATCTTGTGAGGATTACAGGCTAGCAAGTCCTCGCAAATCAAAAATTCAAAGACTCCTTTGGATTAGAACCTCAAACGTGCAATCTTTCAATTGATTAAAACAAGTAAATTTAGGATTTTGAATCGTGAATTACCTTCCCTATGATTTGTGTGTCATAAAAACTATTGGGTACCTTTTTGTGATCCAACATGGCATGAAGAAGATATTCGATGCAGATGATCGTGGGGACGTGATTGATAATGATCTTGGAAAATATTTAAATATGGAATTTATTGGTGAGAAGGAAGGCTATAGGACAAGTCCGACCCATGCAAACAAAGCCCTTGGCTCGGTTTCAATGGATTTTTTTTTCTTTGTTTTGTTTGAATCACTTGGAAAGCCTCATTTTTTTTCTTTTATCTTCTTATGTTGAATCTTATTGTGTTCTCTTTTAGGTCTTATGTCAAAGGTGTTAATCTCTTAACATGAGTTTTGTTTGCTTAATGTTCCCTTTTGACTTCTAGTTATTGTCTACTTAGATGATCTTTTAACCTTCTACGAATGCATAAAAAGAAGGTGTTGGCCTAACAAGGCTTACGACTCTTATTTTGATGATAAAAAATCAAGGGAATTTAACATGCTTTGGTTCAAGTGGTGATGTTTCAGGAAACAAATCTTAGAAGCTCATGATCAAGTAATCTCAAGAGTATGTTAAAAAGCCTACATCAAATGATCACAAGAATGCATTGAAAGCTTACATCCAAAACAAGTGATCTAAAGAAAGCTCAACAAATAAAAGTTTTTCAAATTCTATGAAAGCACAAATAATGTTGAAGCTCAAGAAAAAAAAAAAAAAAAGGATATACATAAAGTCTTCAAAAGTTGAAAGTTTTATAGCTTTAAGGAAATCTTATGTAAGTACTTCAAATTTAAAGTCAATAAGAATGCATTGAAGCTCTTTAGGAATAATCAAAGACCTAGAGACCTATTGTTAAGACCTTGAAAAATAATTTTCAAAGTTACAAATTAAAAGGTCCAAAGAGAAAAAGAAGTTTTTGAAATAAAAGTCTTAAGAAAAAAAAAAATTGAAATGCTCAGGTGCCTGACCAAAATACCTCAGGTGACTAACCTTTATATGTTTTTTAAGATGGACAAACAAAATGCTACCGGCGCCTGAATTGGTCCTGATAGAGTATTGACGTTCAAATTTAAACTGATTTTAATTCGACAGGTGACTGACAATCGTAAAATTTTAAAAAATTCAGTGTGGGAAAGTTTCTAAAATTAGTTTCTTGGACTCCAAACTTCATGTAAACTTGGGAAATACTCCAAGTAAACTTGGGGAACAAGGAATACATTTTTTAAACTTTATATGTAGCCCCCAAGGCAAAAGATTTAACCACCAAGAAATACTTTCAGCAATCAAATATTCCCAATAGCTCTTGACTCACTCGAAAAATGAGCAGCTCGGAAGCTATCTCAAGTATAGGAGTCCAATCGTGTAATATTCAGCCCAAAGACCAGATCGTCTTCTCAGAGAATTTATTTTAATTCAAAACTCATGTAATTCCAAAATAAATTAAGAAAATAAAAATTTACTAAACATAATTCAGATTCAGTTTCATGGGATTTTTGAGATTTTGTGACAAAATTAAAACAACGTGAAATTTAATTTACGAACATAACACGCACTAAATTAACGACAAGAAACAGGAAACAAGCACAATAAAATAGGTGGTAACAAAATTAATTATGAAAAAATAATCCTACATCTAACCATTCAGACAGGAAATAAAACTTATGTTTGAAATTTCGAACAAAAGCCTAAAAATGAAAACTTTATTACGCAAGTGAAACATTCAACCTTAAAATCTTCAATCAACCACTAATGCAACCAAAATTAAAATTTTAGTACAATCAAAATCTTAACAAAATGTAAATTAAAAACTGAACTTTAATAATAACCATGTAGAAATTAAAAATTCCAAGACTTAAATTAAAACACAACTTAAATAAGCAAGATGAACTTAAACAATTATTTAAAGGAAAAGAGAGAATGAAAGAAAGAGAAAAGAAGAGAGATGGAGCAAAGATTAATCTAATAATAATATTCTTAAATTAAAGAACTAATTTAAACAAAAAAATTAATCCCTACTTAGAATTGAAATGGACTAAATTCTTAACAAAAATTAATTTACACTGTTAAATTCAAAGAGAGAGAGAGAGAAAGAGAGAGAGAGAGAGAGAGAGAGAGAGAGAGTGAGAAGAGAGAGAGAACAGAGAGGAGAGTGCTAGCAGTGTAGAAGTGGCAGCCCAGCTGCTGCCCCTTGCGCCCCTTCCCAAAAAAACCACTCCTAAAGAACTAAAGAAAAAAGCATAAAGAAAACCCTACATCTATCCCTTTGACTTTTCAAAATAACCCATAAATCCCCCTTATTTTTACAATTCAGCCCCAGCTACTAGAAGACCCGCACGTCCCAGCTTGCTGCATGTGGCCCGCACGTGGTCACATCAAGCTCTTTTTCTTTTTTCTTTTTTTCTTCCTTTTGTTAACACATAATCAGTTTTGCCCTTCAGAGCTAATTTTGACCTAGTAAACGTCTGTATCTCTCAAAGTTTGAAACATAAAAGTTGTAGAACTCTTTTTTATCTTTTCCCAAAATTTTGAATCATATCGATTGGAGCACAGATGAGAAAGTTATGCTCAAATTATGAAGTAATGTCAAAATAGTCCATGAAACAATGTATCGTAACTTCACGTCTAATTTGACCTTGATGCAGCCAGTATTTCTCAAAATGCAAAACATGAAAATTGTAGAGCATTTTCTTATCTTTCTATAGCATCTTGATTCATCTAAATTGAAGGTCATATGAGAGAGTTACACGCAAATTACGAAGTACCATCGGTTTTTAGCTTCCAATAATCACCCTGCGATAAAAAATACCAAAAATTCATAATTTACTCAATAAAATCCAAATATTATAAATAGGACACCGTGCTAAAATATTGAAAGTAATTAGGTATTTAATTAAGAATATAAGCCTCAATGCATGAATTAAAGCACCTAATTACGTAGTTTAAGTGCGTAATCACACCCCCCCAACTAATGTTTTTCTAGTCTCTAGCAAATAAAGTGAATGAATTCCAAGGCAGTATCCACAACTACTAACCCCAGAGAATATGAAATTAATGCACATGCGACACAACCATACCATTTCACATACAGGGATATAACCGAATTTCGCATAAGCTCTTCATATATAATGCACACAGCTCCTTAGTAAGTCATTCATATGAGTTTCATCATTATATAACATTTAAGAATAATATACTCACATGAAGTTAACCAGCGGTACAATTCAAAGTTAATGCGCTTATATAAGTTCAAGTGTAAACAGGTGAAATCTCGAGGAATGTGTGATGTGTGAGACTCATTACACTTATGATACTAGTACACACCTACAGAACGGTCGTTTTGACTTGGCCTAGCTGGTATATCCTCAAAAACACTCAAAAAGAATGGGTTCACTTGTCATATGTGAGAAGGAATGTCGCGATCAAACATTCTACATATTGTAAGGAACAAACGCTAAATGTATGAAGTGGACTAGTCTGAGAAGGATCTAGCCTATCTATAAAGTGTCGGATTCTTCACCCTAGCATCTTCTCACCTACTCGCCATATCCAACTGAGACCACCCTAGATCAACTTATTCAAAAACTTGAAATGAATACATCTGAGGCATTAAACGGTTGAAGAATCTTCATACGTGGAGAACATGTGTCGTGTCTTTGACTTTTGTGGTATGTCTGTGGAGCAGGCATTAGTATTTCATTTCATGTGCATTTCTATTTGACTTATTCTTTCTTCTGCTCATTCTTCACTTTCTGTCTTTTCTTGATCAATTCGGACAATCATTACATTTCTTTTGTTGTCTTCATACCATCAATAGGAATTAAGCTCGAACAGTAGTCTATGAAATAAGTCTATTTCTAGGGGTGGTTTAGCCTTCACATCTTGAGTGGGCTACAAGACCTAGGTTTCTATCTCCCCACTAAATGTCACCTCTAGGCTAGCAAATCAAAAACAGAGACTAGTGTTCAAAGAATAGTCCAGAAGAAAAGAGAATTGAGTTTCGTGAACTTTGATTTGATGTTAACACTCAAAAGGACGATAAATAGCTCAAGGATATCTCACAAGGTGTCGTAGTCACCACGGGTGTTCTCTCAGTGCTTACAAGGAACCCTAAGTGCAATGAATCACGTGAATATGTCTATTCAGCCTAATGAGATGTCATGTAAATACAAGAGTTTATATAGCCGGATTAACATGAGTGTACTACCAATCAATTTTTCATGGATTTACAAAGCCATATAAAGAGAAACTACACATAAATGACTCAAGTGTGTAACTCTTAGGTTATATGCAAGTATGTGAAGGGTATATGTCAGTGTTAATCATGGTCTAGTCGTGTAATTCCTCAATGCTCTTTCCTTTTTTCTTGTTTTTTTTTAAATTAATATATAAAACCCACTAAGTATACGTGCACAGTGTCACATGCAAATGCTCACCCCCCCCCCCCCAAACTAAAGTGGAACATTGTCCTTAATGTGAAAGCACAGGGGAAATAGAAAAACCGTGCACAAGAAAAGTAGGGTGTACCTGGGTGGAGAAGTAATGGAAAAGAAAAACTGAAACTACAAAAAATGTACCTGAAAATTAACTAAAAATAAAATAAGGTAAAATAAAATGAAAAGAAGAGAAAGAAAAACATCATAGTTGTCTAGCGGAGGCTTTGGAGGAATTTTGTTAGGTGGGTGTAGGTTTATAAATTGAACTAGCGGGTCTCCAAATTTGAGGCACCGCAATGAATCAGTCTTCATACCTACATGAAAGTCAACGTCAAATGAATTAATACTCTTCAAAATACTAGACAATACGTGTGCAGATTGACTTTCTTGTTTTAACAAGAAAGGGTCTTTATTCAGCATATTTTCCAGAAAATTTACTTCTTTACCAATTGGTGTTTGAGGAAAAGTTGTTGGAATAGTTACCTTTAGTTCTTCAAAAGCATTAGCATTAAAAGTTTTACCTGGTTCCTTGAAAATTAAACATTCACCATTCTGCTCACCCTCTTTATCGGGTGTACCAATTGTCTTACCACTACGGAGATTTGCTTCAGCTTTGGACTCCTTGACATTTGTTCTAGTTAGGAGTGATGGTTCCATGGTTGTCAAGCTCTGAGGATAATGTACCATAGGTTGGTACTCCTTATTAGTATCAGCCTCTTCACTAATTGACTGCTTCACGTCTAGACCCGCTTCCTCTGGTTTTTCTTTGACTTCATCTGTCTCAGTCGTAACTTTCGGTGTCAGGACAACTGATTGTCTATCGATGAGCACCTCAAGTTGGGAAACTTATTTTCCACTTCTCGAAGTAATAACAACCTCCACTTTCTCAAGAGAAATATTATGTATTTGTTGTTGTTGGTGATGGTATTCTTTAGGATTGGGTTGAAGTTCTATCGAAAATTCCCCTTTATCTAAGATATTCAACTGCATGCTTATCTTATTAATGGTATCCTACAATTCATTTATGGTCTGAGTATTAATCTACATGAACTTTTGAAGAGCATCCTCAAGGAACTTCTCCGGTGGAGCAGGTGTTGTATTAGATTGAAATCTTGAAGGTACATAGATCTTAGAAATCTGTTGTGGCTGACACTGATGCCGAAAGGCAGCCTCATGATATGACAATTGATAAGGAGATGCATAAGACTGGGAAGGTTGATTCCAACATTGCTCTGTACTAATCTCCTTTTCCATCTCCATAGCAGCCAATCTTTTGATAAGGTCAGCCAGACATGCCTCAATATCAAAATCGTCTTTAAATTCAGACCAACCTCCACCATGTATTGCTCTCAATTGTTGAGCTGCATTTGGTCTTCTATAAATCCTAGTGTTCCACTGCTGAGCATAGTTAGCTAAATGATCCAGAAAATCCAATGCCTCATCAGGCTCCTTATCGAAAAAATATCCTGAACACAGTATGAACGAACTATTTTGATTCAGGAGTCAACACAGTGTAGAAATAGTTGACCTAGCGCCATGATTCAAATCCATGGTGGGGACACATGTTAATCAAATCTCTAAATCTCTCCCAACTTTCATGAAATGTCTCATCAGCTTCTTACATGAATCAACTGATTTGTTCCTACAAAAATTGAGTTAGAGGTAAGGCAAAAAATTTATGCAAAAATGTTTTTGCATATCAGCCCAACTAGAGAGAGAATTAGGCCTACGAGAATTAAACCACGTCTTAGCCTTGTCTTTCAATGAAAAAATAAATCGACGCAATCTAATTGTCTGATTAGTAGCAGCCCCATCTATGAATGTAACACATGCAAGATGATGTAAGATGATTGTGTGGTTCATATGGGCTGCAAAAAATCCATAAGCACGCGTGGTGCAGGTGCAGCCAAATTTTTTTTTTTTTTTTTCAAAACTCAAATTTTTTTTCTTTTTTTTTTCTTTTTCTTTTTCGTGAGGAAAATTAAAATAATGGGAAAAACACTAGTTTGAAACTAAAACTGACATTCCTCGGCAATAGCACCAAAAACTTGACTCACTCGAAAAATTAGCAACCTAGAAGTTATCCCAAGTATAGGAGTTCATTCGTGTAATATTCAGCCCAAAGGCCAGATCATCTCCTTAGGGTATTCATTTTAAATCCAAACTCATGTAATTCCAAAAAAAATTAAGAAAAGAAAAATTTACTGAACATAGCTTAGATTCAGTTTCTTGAGATTTTTGAGATTTTGTGGCAAAATTAAAACAATGTGAAATTTAATTTACGAACCTAACATGCACTAAATTAACGACAAGAAACAGGAAACAAGCACAATAAAATAGGTGGTAACAAAATTAACTACGGAAAAATAATCCTACATCAAACCATTCAGACAGGGAATAAAACCTATGTTTGAAATTTTGGACAAAAACCTAAAAATGAAAACTTTATTACACAAGTGAAACATTCAACCTTAAAATCTTCAATCAACCACTAACACAACCAAAATTAAATTTTTAGTACAATCAAAATATTAACAAAGCGTAAATTAAAAACTGAACTTTAATAATAACCAGACAGAAATTAAAAATTTCAAGACTTAAATTAAAACACAACTTAAATAAGTAAGATGAACTTAAACAATTATTTAAAGGGAAAGAGAGAATGAAAGAGAGAGAACAAAAGAGAGATGGAGCAACAATTTATCTAATAATAATTTTCTTAAATTAAAGAGCTAACTTAAACAAAAATTTAATCCCTACTTAGAATTGAAATAAACTAAATTCTTAACAAAAATTAATTCTACACAATTAAATTCAAAGAGAGAGAGAGAGAGAGAGAGAGAGAGAGAGAGAGAGAGAGAGAGAGAGAGAGAGAGAGAGAGGAGAGTGCTGGCCGTGTTGAAGTGGTAGGCCAGCTGTTGCCCCTTGTGCCCCTCCCCAAAAAAACCACTCCTGAAGAACTAAAAAAAAAAAAAAAATCTTAAAGAAAACCCTACATCTATCCCTTGGACTTTTCAAAATAACCCATAAATCCCCCTTATTTTTACAATTCAGACCCAGCTACTAGAAGACCCACACGTCCCAGCTTGCTGTATGTGGCCCTCAAGTGGTCACATCAAGCTGTTTTTTTTTTTTAATTTTTTTTCTTCCTTTTGTTAACACATAGGTTCTGCAATTCAAAGCCGATTTTGATCTAGTAAACGTCTGTATCTCTCAAAGTTCAAAACATAAAAGTTGTAAAAATATTTCTTATTTTTCCCTAAAAGTTTGAATCATATCGATCGGAGTTCAGATGAGAATGTTATGCTCAAATTATGAAGTAATGTCAAAATAGTCCATGAAACAGCGTATCGTAACTTCACGTCCAATTTGACCTTGATGCAGCTAGTATTTCTCAAAATGCAAAATATAAAAATTGTAGATCATTTTCTTATCTTTCTATAGCATCTTGAATGATCTAAATTAGAGGTCAGATGAGAGAGTTACGCACAAATTATGAAGTACCATCGATTTTTAACTTCCAATTATTGCCCTAGGATAAAAAATACCAAAAATTCATAATTTACTCAATAAAATCCAAATATTATAAATAGGACACTTTGCTAAAATATTGAGAGTAATTAGGTATTTAATTAAGAATGTAAGTCTCATTGCATGAATTAAAGCACTTAATTTCGCAGTTTAAGCGCAGAATCAGCTCTCAACTCTAAAAGGCTCTCTTATTCACATCTTGCTGACATTCTCCACTGAGTATTGCTGAGATTTATTCATCTAAATTGAGTATAAATTTTGAATCTTTCAATTATAGAAAGAACAACCCGGTGATAAATTTACTTTGAGCTTCAATTTCATTGCATATTGATATTTATTTTGAAGTATATTACTAACTTAAATTGTACTTATCAGCTCTATCTGAGAGCATCTTTGTACACAAGTTCTTGTTCTTGTTCTTGTCAATTTTTACGGTTCAAGGTTGATTGGATCGTTGAACCAAGTGTGGGGTATTTCTTGGAGAGGGGGCTCCACTCTAAAGGAGGGTTTGCATAAGGTTTGTTTCGCCTAAGGCGAGGACGTAGGCTGGGTATAAGCCTAACCTCGTAAAAATCTCTATTTCACTCTCTACCCTTTCTCTCTATTTTCTACATATATAAATTGTGTGGTGTGTATTTAAAGTGCAAGAAGCTAAAACCGAGATTAAGAAGACTTTTAACTTAAGAAAGTACATTGCTTAATCTTTTGCGAAAACCTTAAAGGGAGTACATTGATTGATCATTTGTGGAAATCTTAGTTGAAAGAAAGCAAACAAATTTCATTCATGCGGGGCTATAACCAAACTCTTCTTTGAGTATTTGGAATCAACAAAGTACTATAGCTTGTTTATTGTGATTGGTTGGATTATTTTGTTATTGTTTGCTTGTATTGAGATTATTGTGGATTGGTTAAATATCAGGCATCATTGTGTGTTTGCTAAATTAACAAAAGGTTGTGAATTCATAAAATATTTATAAAGAAAATTTTAATAACCCAATTCACCCCCCTCTCGGGACTGCACCTTAACTTTCAGAAGGTATTTGGATAGAAAAAATGGTAGAAAAGAGGTAACTCATTGAAGAAACCTTTCTTTTGAGAACCTTGACACATCTTGGGTTATATTAAAATGCAATCTTCTTGCTTGGTTTTATTGAGGCCTTCTATGTATGTTTAATATCTTGATTGAAGGTTTTATCATCAAACTATGAATTCAAAGTTGTATATAACTAAGATACTCTTTGTTGATGATTTGCATGGCTTAAGTATGTTTCGAATGCTTTTGTGAATGATGATTAGTGAATTCATTTGGCCTTTACTCTGGGTTAATTCATCTTAGTCATCTCCATGTTAGCCTCTCTAAATATTTCAAACTAGCTAATGATGGAATGGCAAGGGAAATGTCACCATATGGTGACCTCTACCTTCTTAACACTAGGCAGGGACAAGTACTCTCCTTTAAGCCCATATAGGTGAATGGGAGTCATTGCTTGCACCACGAGACTGAGATTCTAGGGACAAATGTGGAATTCCACTCACCAAACTTTCACTTGTTTCAAAATTGTTCAAATTTTTATTTTTCTATGGTCAATGATGAATCCATAAACTTTTAAAAAATCTTCTTTGTTTTCATCAAGCTTCTTCTTTAAAAGAAAACTTCCCTTTTCTCCAATTAGTCATTAAAAACCTGATTGACAATTATTGATTTTCAAATCTCTTATTAAAGGGTTGAATTCAATTAGTCATTAAAAACCTAATTGAAAATTATTGATTTTCAAATCTCTTGTTAAAGGGTTGAATTCAATTATTCATTAAAACCCTAATTAGCAATCAGTGATTTTCAAATCTTCTATTAAAGGATTGACTCCAACTGGTCATTAAAATCTTGACTGACAATTAAGAGACTTTCAAACCTCTTATTTAAGGGTTGACTCCATTAAACATTAAAACTAATTGACAATAATTGATTTTCAAATATCTTATTGAAAAGTGGATTTAATCAACCAATAAAACCTTGATGGTCAATTAGGATATCTTTAAATCTCTCATTTAAGGGTTGATTTAGTCAACCATTAAAACCCTAATTGACAATCAATGTTTTTCAAATCCTGTGAGTTTTAGTGTAATCCTAAGAGGGAGGGTGAATTGGATATTTTAAAAATCTAGGTCAAGTTTATATCCTGTTTTTAAAAACACAACTAGAATATCTCAATCTTAGGGTTTCTCAATCAATCACAAATGCCACAAATATTAAAATATGCAAATATTTAAAACATATACAATAATCACAAAAAATTAAACATAAACATACAAGTGCAGGAAAAATAAATAGTGTAGGGAAAGAGAAAGAAAATATGGTGATTTTTACGAGGTTCGGCTATCGCCGCCTACGTCCTCGCCTCAAGACAACCCACTTGAGGATTTCACTATCCACTCCTTAACTAAGGTAGAGCCACCTTATACACACTCCTTAAATCAGGTGGAGCCACTTGTTACACCACTCCTCATAGGCAGAGCCACCTCTCAAAATGATACCCCACGTTCGGCACAGTTCTATACCTGAACCACATGATATACAAATGAAAATAAAAGTTTTTCTATACAATGAAAAGCTTCTTCAAAAGCTAGTTTGTACAATGAAAATCTTAATGCATTCTCTCAAGATATGATTTAAGCTTAATAGAGTTAGGGTTACTCTCAAAAAATAATTTTTGAAATGAATGAGAGTAGATGAGAGTTGTTGATCTTTGATGTAAAAAAAAATGCAATAAATGCTTCAAAAATCTAAGGCCAATAAATGATTTCTCCATAATATATTTTTACAATAAATGTGATTCGGAGAACTAGGGTTTTGCTCTCAAAAAGATATTTTGAAATGAAAGATTAGATGAGAATAAAATGTTCTTTTGATGTGAGAAAATGAGAGAATAAAATGCCCAACAATGTAAGAATATAATATGAATAATAATATTAAGTTTGAATTTTATGGAAGTTTTTTTGCTTAAATTGGCTCAACCTACGAGTTCTTGTCGACTGACCCAAGGTTCAGTCGACTGGCCTAAGGCGATTGTTGGCCTAACATGACTTTCAAATCTTATTTTAATGATAACAAATCAAGGTAAATTTAACATGGTGTGGTTTAAGTAATGATGTTTTAGGAAATCAAGTATATGAAATTCAAAAGTTCAAGTATTAAGAGTACAAGATCACAAGTGATTATTAAAAGCTCATACTCCAACAACAAGTGATCAAAAGGAAGGTTAAAATTTCAAAGACAGACAAATCTTATGGAAACTTAAAGGATATTGAAGCTCAAGACAAGATGGACTAAAAGAAAATATATACATGAAGACTTCAAGTTTAGAAAGTTTTAAAGTCTTAAGGAAGTCTTGTGTGAGTACTTCATTTAAATATCAAAAAAACACTTTGAAGATTATTAGGGTTAATTATCGACTTAGAGACCTTATTTTGAAAACCCTCGAAAATATCTTTCAAAAGTATTAAAACAAGTTGGCAAGAGTTTTTGGAAACAAGGTTTAATGACAGTGTTTTAACTGTTCTAGTGACTGACTCTTGATTGGTCAGGCGACTGACATTTTTGTTGAATTAAAGTTGGGAAAAAGAATATGCTTAGTCAATTGACCCCTACGAGTTCAGTCAACTAACCTTCGTAATGGTTAGTTTTAAAACAACGTTTAAATGTTTCCAAAATGAGTTTCTTGTGCCCCAAACTTTGTCAAAACTTGGGAAACACTCCAAGTAACTTAAGCAAAACAAAAATATGACTTTTTAGCTTTATAAATACATGATTTCTCAAATCAAATTAAACACCAAGAAGTGAAAATCTAATTTCAAGCCTATATTGCTCATACTCTCTCAAAGCCTTCTTACACACATCTACTTGCTGAGATTTTTTGAGAATTACTGAGTTATTGTTTTGTAATAACCCGAACAATAATGGTATTCAAATAATAAAGAGAGAGAAAAATGGAAATAGTAAAAGAGGGCGGCAACAGACTTCGTCGACGACGTGGAATTTTGGGCTCGTCGACGAGGGTGTGCTTCGTCGATAAGAAAATACCGAGAGACTATTTGCCCATCTCTGAATTTCGTCGACGAGAAGCAAATGTTCATCGACAAACCTTTTTGACATCGTCAACGAGGTGATGTGACTCGTCGACGAAGGCCAGTATATAAAATAGGCCTAACCTTCATTTTATGGCCGAAAATCTTGCGAGAATTTCTCTCTCTCCTCACTTCGTCCCTCCTCCCTTCTCTCTAAGATCTCGGGCCAAATTCTCGCCAGTTCGACAATTTGACGCCACCACGATGCTTCTAGAAAAGTTCTCTACAAACCTACTGGAGTGGATCGTTGGTGGAGCTAGTTTGGAATCCATCCCAAATTCAGGGTAAGGCTTTTATTTAATATTTGGCCTTCCCTACAGTTGTAGAAAATGTAGTACGCGTAGAAATACTGAATTTATGTTCTGGGATATGTTGATTTCGGGGTGTTATACGAGGAACCCTACAGGTGCAAGACGAGTATATTTTAGGGGGTTTCTTCTTAGAAATCAGGTAAGAGAATAAACTAAAGCAGTTACTTTTCCATGAAAATATTGTTTAATTACTAGTAGATTTATGTTCAGAAAGCATGTATTACTTTTGAGTATTATTGAGAAAATGTTGATTTGGAAAAATATTGCAATTATATTGAAATGCATGTATTAGTATAAAATGTTAGAAAATATGATTTTAGCATGGAATATATGGTCTTATTCAACATTGTGTGGCATGAATATCATTTTATGTGAAAAGTACTATGTTAAGGCAATTTTACAATTAAAGTATGTTTTTAGGAATTATGGAATAATGCACTACATTATGATTTTAAAATACATGATAAATAAATTATTTATTCATATTGATATGTATAAAATGTTCAGCGTAAGGCCGTGATTGATAGCCGGTGCAAGGTCGGGTATGAGGTATGATTTCGGTGCAAGGCCGCAGATATGAAAGTAAACAGCGTAAGGGCGTATGTATTTATGATATTATAGAAAATTCCATAAATCCATTTATGTTAAACACTATATTATTATGTATTATATGTTATCAAAACTCGGATGATAGTTCAGTTCAGTTTCAGGAGCACAATATCGTAGCTATACAGATCAGATTATTATGTTTCAAACTTGTGCTAACCGCCCTTGCAAGTAAAGGGGGTGGGAGATGGATAGTCAATGTGGCTTTCAGTGTAGAGTTGTAGACGTCCACCTGGCAGTTCGGACCAGGGTGTGGTAGGCCCATCGTACTTACAGACATTTTTGACTCGGTAGTGGTCAGTCGACCATTGTTGGGTCCCGCCTTCGGCCGCACAACCCATCATGGGGGGTAATACATGACATCAGCTAGCTATACGTTTTGGGTAAATTTTCAGTATTATTAGCTATACTAGACAGTTCATGAGCAGTACAATTTATTAGAAATATGAAAGTATATGTTTATGCAGTTATTAAATGATTAATGTTTTCTAGTATGCAAAATGTACTATATAACTATATTAGCATTAAATATTCATGTTGCCACATAACTGTATTTAGTTTATTTTCCCTTACTGAGAGGTGTCTCACCCCAGCTTAAATAATTTTCAGAAAACCCAGAAAGATTGACGGAGCGAGGCCGCCATTGAGTTAGTTGTGCTACCTCGCTAGAAGGGTAAGTTTTGAACTAGGATCAGGAGATTTTTTTGATGTGGGATCCTAGATATATTTTTGGATATTTTGGGGATTGTATATGAGTACAATATTATTGTGGATTGTAGATAACTCTGGTATTATGTAATTTATGGTTGATAGATGTAATTTTTATTTACTGCTGTTTAGGTTTCCGCTGTGTATGTCAAGTGTGTCCCCGGTACCCACGGGTTCGGGTTGACTGTATTTTGTGTGTAATTATATAGTAAATTAAGTAGGTCGTTACAGTTTAGTATCAGAGCCTAGGATGCTAGGTTCTGTAGACTCTAGAATGCAGTAGTAATAATACTAGAGTATAGGATAAAGGAATTTGAGGTCTGGTTTTGTAGTCTAGATGTAGGACTTCCGTGGTGGTTTGTGTGATTTTCCTAGGGTGACGACTTCAGAAAAGTCATGTTAAACTATCGTCAGGTTGGGTATCTAGGTTGCAGGATTTAACCGTGAATTAAGGTCTGAAGTGACGAATTAATTAAGGAAATATTGTACTAGTTGGATGATATGCTATGGTGATAGGGTTCTAAGTTAAGTTATTTTTTTTTTCAGGATGGACCTTGGAGGCAGTAGTGCCCATGCTAGTGGAAACGAGGGAGCTGGGCCCTCAAGAACTGCGGGCGGTGATTCAGATGCAGTATACACAACGTGGCACAGCAGGTTATAGCCGAAATTGCCAGGAATTCTACGGAGCTAGGTGGTTTGTCTACAGGCCACGACAGCTTGATTGAGAAATTCATTAAGATGAATCCTCCAACTTTCTCAGGAGGAATTGATCCTACTATCACTGAAAATTGGGTACAGGAGATTAAAAAAGTATTTGCAGTGCTGTAGTGTACCGAGGAGCAGCGGGTGTTGTTTACTATGTATAAATTGACTGGAGAGGCCGAGAGATGGTGGATGGCAGTGAAAATCCTAAAGCAGCAGAGGACAGTACCTATGGAGATGATATGGGAGTGATTTAAGGAAATATTTTTCGATAGATATTTTCTAGCCTTGTCTAGAGAAGCCAAGATTGAGGAGTTCCTGAACTTGAAACAGGGACAGCAGACAGTGCAGTAGTACGTGGCGAGATTTATTGAGTTATCTCGCTTCGCCCTGTACATTGTTCCAGATGAGGCAAAAAAGGTATGGCAGTTTGAAAGAGGACTGAGGAGAGAAATATATAAGTAGATGTCGATACTGAAGTTGCAAGATTTTGCTGAGTTGGTAGATAAGGCCACTATAGCAGAAATTGGAGAGCGTTTGGAGGTTGGGGAGCAGAGACAGAGGAAGAGATCCACGCCATCTAGTTCCTAGCAAGGGGTCTAGTCGTGGTTCATGGAAAAGAGGAGGCTACTATAGAGACCAGAGGCAGGAGACTGGGAATCGCTGTTGACTCTATGAGTCCAATCTGATTTTTGATAATGACAAATCACTTGATATTTGATCTGTGCATTGAGTTGTGACCAGGACTTACACTGAGCATGCATGGAAAGATAACGAGTCATGGATGCCATAAAGTAAAGCTTATACATATTAGAAAGTACCATAGAACTCAAAGAGTTTGAGAATCAAGATACAAGCAGCAAAGTTCAAGAATGTCTTGGGAATGGGTATTTAGAACTCATGTATCTACATTTTCGTATGATTTATCTTGAGGCTCAATATAATTTAGAATGATTTTAGGATTCATTCATTTCATGTACATCATTAGAGTACTTACATGGGCTTAGAAATGTGTTTATAATCATGAAAACTTGTTTTGTAAAAGACCCAAGCAAAGAATCAAAGTAGAATTTTAAATTGGAAATGAATATGTGGACTTCGTTAGCCTGAAGTTAACCTCAGGCGCCTAAAGAATTTCTTCGGTAGCCTGAAGATTAAGTTCAGTAGCCTGAAGAATTAAATGGGAAAGACAGAACCTGACAGAGGTACCTCGGTCGCTTGACCTTGGAACCTCAGGCGCCTGAAGTTGACACTTCAGGAGCCTGAAGTTGAGTTCGGTTGCCTGAACTCATGGGAAAGCCTAAAAGTCGGTTCTTTATTAAAAAGACACGCGAGGTATCTTATTGATCCAATGGCTGAGATCAATTCTAAGGGTAATATACTATATATTATGAATATCTAAACCCTAGAAGAGAGAGAGACACACAAGAAAGAGAAGAACACCTTGTTGCAAGTTTGTTGATTATCTACTCTTAGTGCTATTCGTTTGCCTATACATCAATATCATATCTTCAAGCTTGGGCAAATCAATTCGGATTTTCAAAAGGAACTTGTTTACTCTACTGTACTTCAATCTAGTATTGAGGTTTGATCTTTCAAGTTATTAGTCTTGTGATTTTTGCATATCATCTCATTATTTGTTTCTTGACTAGTATTGAAAAGTATTGATCTTGAGTGTGCTTTTTGTACAAAAATTAATTTTCTAAGAGATCATTACTTGAGAAAGTTTTTCTAACTTGGTCGGTTAAATTTTGGTTCAAGAGTATATAAATATACATATATTGTCTCAAAGGGCTTCTTATTAAAAAAAAAACCTAGTTTTTTATTAAAAGAGTGATCTTGAAAGTATCTTTATATATATCAAGTCTTTTTGAACTAGATTGTTATTTGTTTTATGGTGTGTGACTCATTGAAATGTTTGATTCAAGTGTGTGGTTTCTAAAAGGATCTATCTTTAGATACATTAGAATTTGATTGAATACCCTCGATACTTATAAATATAATTTTAATTGAGGGATATTTTTCTGCAAATTAATATACTCAGTTTTGTGGTTGAGTACTTGAAATAAAACTTTGTGATTTTGATTGAGTGTTTATTCAAGACAAAGTTTTTGCCAACAAGTTCACTTCAATTATATAAGTGTGCATTTTTGCAAAGTGAACCAAGAACCCTAGATTATTCCAAAACGTTTTGAATTTATTTTTACTTGAAAGTTTTGGCTAAAAAGGGATTTGTGTGTTGAGGCATATCATACATAAAACGATTTATCGTTTTCATTCTTTTATGAGCTTCAAGTTATATCATATGTCAATGTTTTTAGGAATTTGAATTGTACTCACCAGCTTTTGTTAGAAGCATTGTTTTTTAGTGTATTTTCCAGATTCTATTGTATACACAGTTCGGTGTGTGAACCGGTGTGAGAGGAGAGAGCTGTATCTCTTGTAAGTAGCAAAGTAGGAGGAAGCTATGCCTCTTGTAAGCAGCGGATTGTAAGGGAAGCTCCGTCCCGTGTTAAGGAGCAGGGTTAGTGAATCCTTGAGTGGTTGCTCAAGGCGAGGACGTAGGCTAAGTAGGCTAAACCTCGTAAAATCGTGGTTGCATTCTCTCTTTCCTTATCTTTTTATTTTCTGCATCATATTTCAATTTCTAGCTTGCTTGTGTATGTTGAATAATTTCACATCAACTTGATAAGTGACTAGTTAAACTTAGATATAGGGATTGATCGGTAAATTGGTTTCAAAGAATTTTTTTTTTAAATACCCAATTCACCCCCCTCTTGGGATTACACCTTAATCAACAATCGCAATTTTCAGGGTATGCAACCACTTCCAGCTTGCCCGACTTATGGGAAGAGACACCCAGGAGAGTGTCGTGCCAGGCAAGGTATTTGTTACCGGTCTGGGGAGCCAAGAAATGTGATAAGAGATTGTCAGACTCAGATTGGTGCTGCTCCCACTCCAAGACCTGCTCGAGGAGGCTATCAGGCGCCACGTGGAGGCCAATAGAGGAACATGACTCTAGCCAGGGTTTTTGCTCTAGTGTCGGGTGATGCAGAGGCAATTGGCGACGTGGTGACAGGTATGGTTAGTATGTTTTTATTTAAAGTCATTGTATTATTTGATTCAGGTGCCACACACTCATTTGTGTCTTTGGGGTGTGTTAAATTATGTGGGACAGACGCACAATCATTAAATGTTGAATTGTTAGTGACTACACCGACTGGGTCAGCAATGAGGTATAGTAGGGTGCTCCGAGGCTGTCTAGTAGATTTCCATAGGAGAATTTTGTCTGCTGATCGGATAGTACTGGACATGCATGGGTTTGATGTCATATTTCGGCATGGATTGGCTAGCAGCTAATTTTGCTAGTATTGATTTTCGTTCAAGAGAAGTGATATTCAGATTGCCAGGAAGACCAGAATTCAGGTTCATAGGGTCACGAGTGTAATCTCTACCTTAGATGGTTTCAGCTATTTAGCCAAGGAGATTGCTTTAGAGTGGTTGTCAGGGATTCATGGCCTTTTTGAAGGAAATGTCAAGGAATGAATTGAAGCTGTACACCAGTAATGAAAGAATTTATAGATGTGTTTCTAGAAGAATTATCGGGTTTGCCACCTGATTATGAGGTAGATTTTCCCATTGATTTGCTTCCAGGTACAGCGCCAATCTTTAAAGCACTCTACTGAATAGCACCAGCAGAGTTGGCAGAATTAAAAGATCAATTGTAGGATTTACTTGATAAGGGTTTTATACGACTTAGTGTATCCCCCTAGGGAGCTCCAGTATTATTTGTGAAGAAGAAAGATGGGTCTATGAGGATGTGCATAGATCACAAGGAGATTAATAAAGTGACCATGAAGAACAAGTATCCTCTACCTCATATAGATGATTTATTTGACTAGCTCCAAGGTACACGGGTGTATTCTAAGATTGACCTCAGATCAAGTTACCATCAAGTAAAGGTAAGAGTAGAAGATGTAGCGAAGACGACCTTTAGGACTAGGTATGGACATTACGAGTTCCTTGTTATGCCATTTGGTCTAACGAATGCTCCTGTAATATTTATGGATTTGATGAATAGGATCTTCCATCCATTTTTAGACCTGTTTATTGTTGTTTTTATTGATGATGTACTGGTCTATTTGAGGAGCTATGAGGAGCATGAGATACATTTGAGGCAAGTTTTGCAGACACTCAGAGAAAAGAAGTTGTATGCCAAGTTCAGTAAATGTGAATTCTAGCTCGAAAGAGTTGTGTTTTTAGAGCATGTTATCTCAAGAGATGGAATTTCTGTGGATCCCAGTAAAATTGATGCAATAGTGAATTGGGCTAGACTAAGGAATGTCCAGGAAATTAGGAGTTTCTTAGGGTTAGCTGGTTACTACCGTCATTTTGTTGAGGGATTCTCAGCTTTATTAGGGCCTCTAACACAACTAACTAGGAAGAACGTCATATTTGAATGGGACGACAGCTGTGAGCGGAGTTTTCATGAATTAAAGCAAAGACTTGCCATGACACCTATGCTGATAATCCCGTCAGGAGGTAAAGGTTATAATATTTACAGTGATGCGTCCTTGAAAGGACTTGGTTGTGTACTGATGCAGCATGGTAGAGTGATAGCGTATGCTTCCAGGCAGTTGAAATAATATGAAAAGAACTACCCTACCCATGATCTTGAATTAGCTGCAGTGGTACATGCATTGAAAATTTGGAGGCATTATTTGTATGGTGAGCGATGTGAAATTTTCTCCGACCATAAGAGTTTGAAGTACTTCTTCACTCACAAGGAACTGAATATGAGGCAGAGAAGGTGGTTGGAGCTTATTAAAGATTTTGATTGTACCATCAGTTATCACCCAGGAAAAGCAAATGTGGTAGTTGATGCGTTGAGTAGGAAGTATGCGAGACTAGTGGTAGCAGTTATGGGGATCCAGTATCTGATCATGAAGGATCTGGAGAGACTTAGCATAGAGTTGGTAGAGAGTGATCCTCTGGTGTGTATCTCCAGTTTAGTGGTACAGTATACTCTGCAGGAAAGAATAAAGTTGCTCAAAAGGAAGACCTAGAATTAGCAGAGGTATTAGTCAGAGTGTAGAATGGTCAGGGGGATGAATTTTGTTAGTCAGATGACGGAGTTTTACGATTCCATTCTAGGTTATGTGTTCCTACCAATGCTGACATCAGGAAGACCATTTTAAAGGAGGCTCACAGATCTTTGTATACGGTTCATCTCGACAGTATGGAAATGTATAGGGATCTACGAGAGTTTTACTGGTGGAGTGGTATGAAGAAGGAAATTGCTGAGTATATAGCGTATTGTTTGACATGCCAGCAGGTAAAAGCTGAGCACTAGAGGTCAGCGAGTTAGTTATAGCTGCTATTTATCCCAGAGTGGAAGTGGGATCATATATCCATAGATTTTGTTTCAGGTCTACCGTCGGCATTACATGGTCAAAATACGATTTGGGTGATTGTAGATTGGTTGACTAAGACCGCTCATTTCTTTCCTATCAAGATTAGATACTCCCTTAATCGTTTAGCAGAGATTTACATTTAGGAGATAGTTCGTTCTCATGGAGTGCCTGTGTCTATAGTGTCAGATAGAGACCCGCAATTCACGTCACATTTTTGGAGGAGCTTGCATGAGGCTCTAGGGTCTCAGTTGTCTTTTAACATGACATTCCATCCTTAGTCAGACTAAGAGGACGATACAGATATTAGAAGATATGCTTCGAGCATGCATATTGGAGTTTGGGGGTAGTTGGACTCAGTTCATGCCGTTGGTAGAGTTTGCGTATGATAACAGTTATCAGATCAACATTGATATGGCACCGTTTGAGGCATTGTACGGTAAGAGATGTTGTTCTCTGTTGTATTGGGACAAGATGGGTGAGCGGCAAGTTGTGGGACTAGAACTTGTGCAGTGCGCATACGATAAAGTTTGGCTCATCAAAGATAGAATCAGTGCAGCTTAAAGCCGACAAAAGAGTTATGCCAATAATCTCCACAAGAAATTAGAATTTGAGATGGGCAATCATGTATTTTTGAATATAGTTCCATTAAAAGGGGTTATGAGGTTTGGAAGGAAGGGTAAACTTAGCCCTAGGTTTATCGGTCCATTTGAGATTCTAGAGAAAGTAGGGTCGGTTGCCTACAGGTTAGCTTTACCACCTACGTTATCCAGGATGCATGACGTATTCCATGTTTCCATGTTGAGGAAATACGTCCCAGACCCTTCTCATATAATCAGTTATGGTGAATTAGAGCTCAGTGATTCACTATTCTATAATAATAAGATTCCTTTGGTAAAGGTTCTATGGAGGAATCATGCTATAGAAGAGGCTTCTTGGGAGTTCGAGGAATAGATCAGATAGAAATACCCAGAATTGTTCCAAGAAGTTTAGATGTAACTAGGAAATGTAAGTAAATATGCAGTATTTCTTTTGCAAGTACATGTAATAGTTTAGTTATAAATGGATTTTTAGTTTTGAGAGAATTTTATTTTAATTTATATATATAATCTCTCAAAACTTGAAATGTAACCACAGTATTCCTCCGCCATAAGTGAAGGTAAGTAATAAAATAAGTAGACTACTTTTCTTAAAATATGGTAAATTGTATGGATAATAAATTTCGATGACGAAATTTTATAAGGAGGGAAGAATGTAATAACCCGAAGAATAATGGTATTCAAATAATAAAGAGAGAGGAAAATGGAAATAGTAAAAAGGGCGACAGCAGACTTCGTCGACGACATGGCATTTTGGGCTCGTCGATGAGGGTGTGCTTCGTCAACGAGAAAATACCAAGAGACTATTTGCCCATCTCTGAATTTCGTCGACGAGAAGCAAATGTTTGTCAATGAACATCCTTCTTGACATTATTGACAAGGTGATGTGACTCATCGACGAAGACCAGTGTATAAATAGGTCTAACCTTCATTTTATAGCCAAAACTTCTACAAGAATTTCTCTCTCTCTCCTCACTTCGTCCCTCCTCCCTTCTCTCTAAAATCTCGAGCTGGATTCTCTCCGGTTCGACGATCTAAAGCCACCACAACGCTCCGGGGAAAGTTCTCTACAAACCTACCGGAGTGGATCGTTGGTGGAGCTAGTTTGGAATCCATCCCAAATTCAGGGTAAGACTTTTATTTAGTATTTGACCTTCCCTACAGTTGAAGAAAACGTAGTACGCGTAGAAATACTGAATTTCTGTTATAAGAGATGTTGATTTTAGGGTGTTGTATAGGGAACCCTGCGGGTGCAGGATGAGTATATTTTAGAGGGTTTCTTCTTAGAAATCAGGTAAGAGAATAAACTAAAGCAGTTACTTTTTCATGAAAATATTATTTAATTACTAGTAGATTTATGTTCAGAAAGCATGTATTACTTTTGAGTATTATTGAGAAAATGTTGATTTGGGAAAATACTGCAATCATATTGAAATGTATGTATTAGTATAAAATGTCAGAAAATATGATTTCAGTATAAAATATATGGTCTTATTCAGCATTGTGTGGCATGAATATCATTTTATGTGAAAAGTACTATGTTAAGGTAGTTTTACAGTTAAAGTATGTTTTCAAGAATTATGGAATAATGTAGTATATTATGATTTTAAAATACATGATAAATAAATTATGTATTCAGATTGATATGTATAAAATGTTCGGCGCACGGCCGTGAATGATAGCTAGTACAAGGCCACAAATATGAAAGTAAATGACACAAGGTCGTATGTATTTATGATATTATAGAAAATGTCATCAATCCATTTATGTTAAACACTATATCACTACAAAAAAATTAGGGTATTAGTGAAGGATCAAATCTGTCACGAATACTTATAAATTCGTCACTAATAGTATTAGTGACGGTTTTAAAATAGTTGCTATATTTACCGTTACTACTAACTTTTAGTGACGAATTCAAAATTTCGTCACTAATAATGGAATATTAGTGACGGATTATAACCGTCACTAAAACCCTAATACCGTCACTATAAATTCTAGATCGTTCAACTCAAATTCGTCACCTTCGCTAATACCCTACTATTAGTGACGAATTTGAATCCTTCACTAATACCCTACTATTAGTGACGAATTTGAATCCTTCACTAATAATTAGAAAAATTAAAAAACTTTTAATATTAATTTTTTTAATGAGCAACCATAATAAAAATCTGTAATTACATTTTCGCATACATAACATGAAACCATAATTACTACAAAATTCATAAGTCATTCAAAATTTTGAATCCGAATACAAATTCAATTAAAATAAAGAAATAACATCTGTTCAGATAACAAAAAAAAGATTCAAAATATTCAAAATTCAAAAACAAATACTAGTACAAATTCAAATTAAAATACAAAAATTTCATTTGTTCAAATAACTATAAAAATTACAAAGAAATAATCAAAAGTTGCATCTGACGGCTGTAGTGCATGCATGCATGGCATCGTGCTGATGTTATGATAGCCGTGAACCCTACAAATTAAGAGTCATTAAAAAAAATTAGTATACAAATGGAGAGCTAGCACTCAGTATAATGAAGAAAAATAATTATATGATATAACAAATTTGCAAAGATTTCATACTAGTGCATATTACACAATTTGTATGGTGGTAATATCAATATTGAAAAAAATAATGTCAGTATTTAAAACTAAACACTGAGTTCACATATTTCCATTGAGTTGCACACTTGAAAGGTAGCCTGTAAAGTCGAAGGAATGAAAGGGTCTTTGAATAACCATGAGAAGATACACACACAAGTATACTTGCAACTACTTATATATATATATTATATGTGTAATTACCTTTTAATTTTTTGAAAGATAAAACCAAGTGAATTCATTAATAAACAACTACCAATAATTATTATCTTAAGATTGAGACACCTTTACTTATGGAGGTTGTTTTATCTTTTTCTTTTTCTTTTTTGTGATAGTGTTTTAAGTCTTTTAGGCATGTTTAGTCATGAAAATTATTTTATAATTTTTTTCTATGATGGTGTTTAAGAAATTTCAAATAGTTGATTAATTTTTTAGGACATGAGGTTAGTCTGTCCTTCTATCCTAAATATAAGATATTTATTTTATGCCTTTTTTTTAATTTTCAAATCCTTAGTCAAATGTTTTTAAGATTTACTGATTTTCTGTGATTGGAAAAATTCCACAAGTGCCTCATTCTTCATAATAGCATCCCAAACATTTCGGTCAATGGCAATTGAAGCTACAACAGTCTATGCACACAGAAAAGTAGACTAATATAATTTCATAAGAATATGCGTCTCATCGAACAAAAAGTTCAATTATCAGTTCACCACATTTACTTCAACTGCAATTGTCACCGAAAACATGAATCTGGGAATAAGACACTGAAGCAAATAGGCTCTAATGATAAGCCTCAGTAAAATATAGGAAATTAATTAACTTTTTTTACTCCCTTACTAGTTCCTCAAGTAGAGGAGGTAAGATTGCATAAAATATGCCCTCCCCCTCCCTAGACCCTGAATGGCTTGAGACCCTTGTGCACTGGGTGTTGCAGTTTCTTTTTTTTAATTATATTTTTCAACCAACATGCAAGTAGCTCTAAATATCAAGAATTGGTATTTCAAAATTTAAAGCATGTACTATCAAACATAATAAGAATTTCTTTAGCAGTTCCCTCAGATACTTCATCTGCGTCCTAATAGTACTTTTAACAACTCAGCTAAATTCTTTGCCAAACACAAGATGGTAAGGGGCTTAGGAAACCCAGAACACACCAGATAAAATATGTTAGCCTTGATGCAATCCCAAGAGGGGGTGGGGGTGAATTGGTATTTAAAAATAATCACCTAGGTTAAACCAGATTAACAGTATTACTTAACCTAGGATCTGTCTATGCAAATGTAAACCCAATCATTCACCATTCACAATTTAACATACACATGTAGTAAATAAATTACGTAAATGTAAAGAACATGCACGATATGTTATCGGGGTTCAGCCAACTGTGCCTACGTCCCTGCCTTGGCCACACCAAAACAAGGATTACAACTATAATGCTCATTTAAACGGGTGGAACGGCACCTATATAACCAGGTCAATTCAAGGGGCTGACCTCAACCGATACGCCTTAACAGGATGGCATACCTAGCTTTCCTAACCGGGTCTAAGCCAATCCGAGACTATTCAACAGGGCTAGTCTCCCTCTTCATGCCCGTGCCTGGAAATACAACAGATGTGTATAAAATTTGAACACGAAAATATGCTTCTAGAAAAGCAGATGTGTGCAGCAATACAGCTCAATCAATAATGCAAGCACGAATGATATGTAGATATGCTTAGTGCTCTAATGTGTGCTAAACACTCAGTCACGTATAAGCTTTCAGTTCAGATCTAGAGTATATACCCAAGCAATATTTGAAACACACTATGTGAATAATACAATATCAGATCAGGGTTTCAAAATATGCTAAGTAAGTTCAAACAAACAAACTCAATACAATATTCTAATATTCAAAGCACACTAGAGTTGTTTGAAGTACTAGCTTTTGAAAAAGACTTTTGCACACAAAATCTAGGTTTAGGTATCTTGCAGCAACAATGCAAGAACCATGACCCTCAGAGTTTTTCCACACTAAATTTATCAAATGAAATTGGTTGAAAAACCTTAGGCTATACTCTCAAATAAAATCAATCAAACTTTATACCAAGAGAGAGTATTAGCTAAAGAGATTACGTACTATAGCCTTATAGAAATACTCACAATGCTTAGAGAAATCAAGATTGAAGAGTATGTGAGTGTTTATAAGAAGTATTTGGCTAATATAGGGTTTTGAGAGTTGAGAGTGTTTTTCCCTAATCAAGTTTTGCTAATGTCTTTCTAATAATGATAAATAAATGGATATATATAAGCAAGGAGGTATTTTTTACCGTGGGGGACCCAATGGGAATAATTAAAAAGTTTTAAACAAGTTTACAAAAATTAACCCCATTTAAAAAAGTTAACTGCGGTAAAAAAATAAGGGGTAACTCGAGAGCACTGGTCGACCAGAACAGTTTCCGTCGACTAGGACTCATATGGTTCAGTCAACAAGGGCATTTTTGAACTGAATGGTCGATCAATCGAAAGTGCCTTTCCAAAGGCGATTTTCCATTTTAGCGAGGTTCGGTCGACCGGGCCATTTTGAACTGGCTGGTTCGGTTGACCAGACCATTGGGATTTTTCCCGAGGACCCTTAGTCGACCAGGTAGTTGGAGTACAAAATTGGCTCAGTTGACCAGGTAGTCAATTTGTTGACCAGAGAGGGTTTCAGTTGATCGGCGGGTTTTGAACTACACATGTTTGGTCGACCAGGGCCTTGGTCAACTGTTGACCCAGACCTATTTCGGTCAACCAGGGCAAAATGGATTGCCTTGGCCGGTCGATCGAAAGTGCACAATGTGTGCATTTCGGTCCTATTTCATTCAACAAACACCCTATTCAAAATTCTAACACATGCATGTGCAATAGTGAGTGTTCTAAAGTCATTTTTGGGTCCTTTCAAAGACACCAAAAAAATCCAGTGTCGGTCGACTGAAGGGTGTTCCCTAAGATCTTTCTATGGTCCGTGTAGGTACCTAAAGTCCAACTAAGGTCGATTTGAGCATACCTACCTATCATGCATGATGCAGATTATTACAAGCCGTATGGGTGTACAATTCATAATAAAATTACATCCTAGAATGAAGAAACTGAATAATAAATACAAATACAGTATAAGATTCTTCATTCATTGGCACGAATACTGCAGGCCATCATGATAAGTCTTTTAGTCCTGAAGCGAGCACAAGGTGAACCTGCATGCAATTCTCAGTACAACCATTAGTACCAAGAGTATTTGTCATAATCAAAACTGGGTGTGACCAATCAGGTCAACAAAATCTAATCCACAAGACCTGTTCTAAAATAAATGTTGTCAAGTGCAACACTTGCATTTTTAATGAAAGGACTTTTTTTTTAACTTACACTCATCCTTTAAAAAATATTTTAACATTCATTTTATCATAATTATCTTTGTACATGATTTTTTTTGGGAAAATTTTAACGAAATTTCAGCAGCATGTCATTTGTAAATTGGACATTTTCTCATAAAACCTGTACCTAATAGGTTCAAATAAGCCATTTATAATTCAGTTCAAGGCACACAAGAACCATATCCACTACCAGCATGCAATACACATCAACTGCATCCACCATGCAGAAGGCATTCTAGACTAGCATGTAATCAGGTAGCAATCAACAAATCATAATATATAATCTATCCATTAAATTAAGAATATAAATAGCAGAGAACAGTGGATAGTATTGAGTTTAGTGTAGTATTGTTATTCATCTAGGCATATGAACATGAATGTTATGAGGTGATGAGAGTATTTAATTTAAAGAATTATTAAGATGATGCTCCTTCCGAGTTATGTATATATTCAACTTATGCCTTTTTCTAATTTTCAAATCCTTAGCCAAGTGTTTTTAAGATTTTCAATGATTTAGGCTCGACAATGACAACCCTTATCCCTAACAATCTGTTTGGTTTATATAATGAATTGAAGTAGGGAAGGAATTGGGGTAGGAATGGAATTGTTTTTGGAGTACAATTAGTGAGTTTGGTTAGTGACATGGAATGATTGTAGGAACCTTAATTTCAATTTCTTTCCAAACATTTAATATTCTTCAATGACTTCTATGATGTGATAGAAAATAAGTCATTTGTTTGCTTTTGTTTCATGCTAAAATTGCAAGAAATAAAAAATGATTAAGGTACAACTACAATCACACAAATTACTACCATAGTAAACATGATTAGAGAATATAAGGGGCCATTTTGTATTACTAATAAAAAATTATGCGACGAAAAAATAAAAAATAAAAACAGAAACTAAAAATCAAAAGCCGGCAAACCTATTTGGTTAATATTCCTAAACAACTAAAACAAATTAAAAACTTGATTAAAGAAATGTTCATTGGGACTCTTTTTAGCTCTGTTTTTACACCCATCACAATGCACTTCATTTCCCCCTGAACACTTCAAGTTAGCTAACTCCCTTGGACCCTTTTTAGCTCTATTTTTACAGCCATCACAATGCACTTCATTTCCCCCAGGATCACAAAACTTAAAATCCAATTTATCCATGAGATCTTGAACTTCTAAATCCTTGAAATCTCATCCACCAGTGTTGGTAAAATATTGTTCTTGTTTTGCATCTCATTAATCAAATCATCATTTTCAGATATAGATACCCCATCTAATCTTTCTATAGGGGATGGAAAGCTTCTTCTTGAAATTGAAATAAATGGATGGTTAAAAAGTATAATGGCACTTGTATATTTAAGAGGTGATGTAGAGTATTTCAAAATCTAGGAGTTAAAATTTTTAACTTTTATCTCTTTAGCTTTCTTATTTAATGATACTTTTTTACATAATCAAATTTAGCAAATTTTGTTTCTAAGATTCCTGCATTGTTAAGTTTAATCCAAATACAGGCTTTGCCTTCATCATACAATTATTAAGTTTAAGATTTTAGGTAGAGTAAGTTTTGATGTAACCAAGAATGTTATTTGCTGTAATTGTCCACAAAATTCCTAAAATTTATGATGTTAGTAAATTTACCCCCCACCCACAGGCATCTTTGAGGTCAAATATTTAAGTGTTTACGTGGACATAATATTTCAAGAAAACATAAATACCAATATGTGTACTAAGTTTTATCTCGAATAACTTTCATAAATATAAATACCAATATGCGTACTAGGATTTATGTACAACAACTTTCATTAGAAAAAAAAAATGTCCGATAATCCTCAGATAATTGATCATGAATTTCGTTATTGTACTTGTACTCTATACCCTTTTTATTTTGATTTTTATGAGTCCATGTATCTTAAGCGTTTACTCTTTTTTCTTTCTAAAATGTCTACAAACAAGCAAACAAGAGCCAATCAAAATCAATGGTAGAAAGAGTGGTGCATATAAAATTGTCCAGTGAGATAGAAGATTTGGATTCAAAAATCTAGACAAAGATTATTTTCAGTTTCTAATCACATTGGAGTTTATTCATCTCCACAAACTTCAACTGTTACTGTAAGAACCCGAATAGTTGTATGTGGAGTTGATTTTGGTAAAAGAGGGGTAAAATGGAAATTCTGCAGGCTTCGTCGATGAATCCAGAATTCGTCGATGAAGGTAGAAGGATTTTCGTTGACGAAATTTAGAGGTTCGTCGACGAAGGAAAGCCAAGAGGCGGAAAATAGGAAATATCAGACTTCGTCGACGGGGCCTCCGAGTGCTCAACGAAATGCCAGATTTTTCGTCGATGAAGAAACTTTTCGTCAACGAAATCCCTCGGGTCAAAGGTCTATAAAAGGATATTTTGGGTTTCTTCATTGCTAAGTTTTGGATATTCTCTCTCTCTCTCTCTCTCTCTCTCTCTCTCTCTCTCTCTCTCTCTCTCTCTCTCTCTCTCTCTTCGATTCCTTCGCCGTTTGTCGTCGGATTCATAAATCCACAGTTATTGCAAGGATCAGTGAAGGATTCTCTACGTTTCTACTGGATCCGGGTTTCAAGCCAAAATCGAGGTAAGGCTCAGTTTTCATTTCTGATTTGGTATATGTGTAGTAGTACGGATTGTAAGTATGTTTTGTACTGTGGTTTGTAGATTTCGGAGTCTCGGTTCGTAGTTTTGAGGACCATAGAGTTCGTAGTTGGATTTCAGGTTAAGGTAAGGGGATTCTGTTTATATCAGTCCATTTTTGAAATTAGGATCTGTAAGCCTGTAGGCTACGATCATATGTATGTTTTGACTACTTATTTGGGGAAATCTATCGGGTAAAAGTACGGGATTTTCAGGTTACAGTTTTTTGGAAAAATTGGGGATTTTGGGTATCATCTCTATTTTGTTTGGAAAACCATTTGTCTTGTTTAAATTGTATTATTGAGGTCGCCGTAATCCATATTTGCATAAACTGTATACTTGGAATTGTAAACGATATGATTTGCCGTAAACCAAATAAGTGTGGTACGTATGAATGTATGTATGTTGTTCCAGATATTTTTGAAACAGCTATGTGGCAGTTTATTACTGTACACTGAAATATATAGGGATGTGAGTTCCCAAAATGATTCCAGGTTTTGTGAAATCGGCTAGTGGCGGCTAATTACCGTACACCGAGAGTGGCTGGCTCTATATCCAGGGTGTAAAATATCACCACAATGGTTCGGCTGGTCACCGAAGGTGTGATCTACACCATATGTTGCAATGGATTCACAGTGGGCGTAGGTCGTCGCAGTGTAGTTGTCACATGGTAATGTAATTGGGGTTAGACCAGGTGACCTTGTGTAGTTGCGTATGTAGCAATGGATTCACTATTGGGCCTGAGTCGTAGATCTTCATAGTTACATGTGTTGGAACGTAACCGCTGTGAGACTAGGTGACCTTGTGTAGTTGCGTATGTAGCTATGGAGTCACCATTGGGCCTCAGTCGTCGCAGTGTAGTTGCATGTGTACCAATGTAATCGCTGTGAGTCTGTGGTGACCTGGTGTAGTTGCAAACTAGTGTGACGACACTGACCATGTGTATGTATGTATGTATGTATGTTGGGTATCATATGAACTGGAATGGTTTTTGTGAAAATACAGGAACTGTATGGAAATGTATGGAAATTGTTTTGAAACTGTAGGAATTGTTTCAAACTGTATCGTATGTATAGTGTTATGATGTATGTAAATGACACTGGCATGCCACACACTGATATAACCTGTTTTCTCCCTTACTGAGAGGTGTCTCACCCAGAATATATACAAATGTTTTTCAGGTCCTTCAGGTAGCCGAAACTAGCATCCTAGCATCCGAAAGCGAGGGGTGTTGTTTAGCTACTACTAGTGCCTGATAGGTATGAGTTTTTGTATCCGGGTTATCGTGATGGATTTTGTAGACAGCCGTAGTATGTATGGTATTCATAGGGATGTTTACCCTAGTATGTATAGACTCTGGTATGATACTTTTATGTATGAAAGACCGTATTTCGCTGCGTATTCTGATGAGTATGGATGATCTGGTGTATGTATATAGGGCATCCGTTCACCCTACAGGGTCGGACCCTCTTTGCATGTTGTATCATGTATGTTTTAATTGATACAGAGACAGGTTAGGTTACTTAAATTCACCCCTAGGTCCCATTTTCGGGTTCGGGGCGTGACAGTTTGGTATTAAAGCTAACCAGGTTGTTAGGTCTTGTAGACTTGGTTAGAAGTATTGTTGTGTACATACCAGAGTATAGGATGTAGGAAATGGGTAGTGTTGGTCGAGGGTTGTTCTGTTGCTAGATCGGGAGGTGTCGATGGTGTTCCGTATTTTTCCTGGAATGACAATTCCAGTAAAGGCAGGGCAGACCATTGATAGACTTGTGTCGGTGTGACGGGACAAGCTTAGACCTGTGAGAGTAATAGTTAACATGATTAGGTCTATGATTGTGTTAATTGTGTACGATATAGGAATTTTAACAGATTCCTATTTTTTTTTTCAGTATGGAGCCCAAGGATAATAACTTGGAAAGTGGCTCCGAGGAGATGGCGAGCGACGAGTCTCCTTCTGTGTCTCATGGTTTGGTGAGACAGGTGATTCGAGAAATTGGACGGAGTGTTAGGAGACGCAAGAGCTCTCCTACTGATGCGGGGTGTACCATTGAGAGGTTCACACGCATGCACCCTCCGACATTTACAAGAGGACCTGATTCAATAGTGGCGGAGGACTGGATTGTGAAGACCGAGAGGATTTTGGGAGTCCTCCACTGCACTGAGAAGCAGAAGGTCTTATACGTTACCTTCCAGTTGACTGGGGAGGCAGGGCGATGGTGGATGGCAGTGAGCCTGCTGGAGAGGCAGAGAGCTGGTCCATCTGATATGACGTGGGGCCATTTCAAGGAGGTATTTTTCAAAAGATATTTTCCGATCTCCATTTAGGATGCGAAGGCTGATGAGTTTTTAGGCCTGACGCGGGGGACTTTGACGGTGTAGAGATATGCTTCCAGATATATCGAGTTATCTCGATTTGCACCATATTTGGTTCCGAATGAGCAGGAGAAGGCTGGGAGGTTCGAGAAGGGTCTGAGGAAAGACATTTGCCGTCTGGTGGGGATGCTGCAGATCCTTGAGTTTTCTGTCCTGGTGGATAAAGCCACCATACTTGAGACCGACCTTCGGGGAGATGAGGTAGTGTAGGTTCAGGGAAAGAGGCTAGTGTCTTCTGGTCCTCATAGTGGTCCTCGGCAGGGACCGTGGAAGAAGAAGAAGAATTACAGCTCCGGGTATCAGCAGAACACCGAGTGGCCCAATGCTCAGGGGGATCCATCCTCCGCACCATGCGACAAATGCCATAAATGGCATGATGGCGAGTGCCGACCATTCTGGGGTGTCTGCTACAATTGTGGCTAGAAAGGCCACATGGCGAAGAGTTGTCAAGAATAGAGGAGGATTATGCCTACACAGAGTTAGAACCATGGGAGTAATCAGATGCCTCGAGGGAACTACCAGGCAACCACGGCTCTGGCGAGGGTATATTCACTTACTCCTACAGATGCAGAACATGCTGGGAACGTGGTGACAAGTACCGTGTTGTAACTTTCGAATAAAGCTATTGTGTTATTTGATTCAGGGGCAACACATTCGTTCATATCTTCTAGATTTGTGAAATTGTGTGGGGTTGAAACCCAACTTTTGGAGGAATGTTTAGCTGTAACTACACCGATGGGGAGTATAACAATTTGTAGTAAAATGTTAGGAAACTGCCCAGTTATGATTCGGGAAAGACTGTTACCGGCGAATCTTGTAGTATACGACATATCAGGTTTTGATGTCATATTGGGAATGGATTGGTTGTTTTCCAGCTATGCGGTGATTGATTGTCGGAAGAAGGTGGCAGTGTTTCGACCTCCTAGGAAGCAGAAATTTGAGTTCGTCAGATCGTGTGTGCGTTCTACGCCATAGATTCTATCAGCCTTACAGGCGAGAAGGTTACTCTTGGATGGTTGTCAGGGGTACCTAGCTTATGTGAAGGAACCGTTGCGGGATGAGTTGAGACTCGAGGACATTCGGGTGGTCAACGAGTTTCCGGATGTGTTTTCAAACGACTTACTCGGTTTACCTCCGGATCGTGAGGTAGATTTTAAGATTGAGTTACTTCCTAGTAAGGCACTGATCTCTAAAACTCCGTACCGGATGGCTCAAGTAGAACTTTGGGAGTTAAAAGAGCAGTTGCAGGAATTACTGGACAGGGGATTCATTCGACCTAGTGTTTCGCCCTGGGGAGCTCCAGTATTATTTGTAAAGAAGAAGGACAGGTCATGCATATATGCATTGATTACCGTGTGATCAACAAAGTGACGGTGAAGAACCATTACCCTTTGCCTCATATAGATGACCTTTTTGACCATTTGCAAGGGACGCAAGTCTTTTCAAAGATCAACTTGCGGTCAGGATATCATCAAGTGAGGGTTAGAGTAAAGGATGTAGCGAAGACTGCTTTCCGAACCAGATATGGCCACTATGAATTTTTGGTTATGCCATTTGGGTTAACCAATGCTCTGGCAGTGTTCATGGATCTGATGAACAGGATTTTCCATGAGTACTTAGATCGATTTGTAGTGGTATTCATCGATGACATTCTGGTATACTCGAGGAGTACGGCAGAGCATGTGGAACATTTTAGGTTAGTATTACAGATTCTGCATAAGAAAAATCTATATGCTAAGCTGAAGAAGTGTGAGTTCTGGTTGAATCAGGTCACGTTCTTAGGCCATGTGGTGTCTGAGGGCGGAATTTCCATTGATCCCAGTAAGATTGAAGCTGTGGTCGACTGGGCTAGACCGAAGAGTGTGCAGGAGGTTCGGAGTTTTCTGGGACTGGTGGGTTACTCTCGTCAGTTTGTGGAGGGTTTCTCTAAATTTTCTAGACCTCTGAAACGGTTAACTAAGAAGGGGGTGAGGTATGACTAGACTAGTGATTGCGAGCAGTGCTTTCTCGAGTTGAAGCACCAACTGGTTATTGCTCTAATATTGACCATTTCTTCAGGGGATGGGATTTTTGTGATTTATAGCGACACGTCCTTGAAGGGTTTGGGATGTGTGCTTATGCAACAGGGTAAGGTGGTAGCTTATGCTTCTCGGCAACTGAAAGAGTATGAGAAGAATTACCCTACGCATGATCTGGAATTGGCTGCTGTAGTTTATGCCTTAAAGATCTGGCGACACTACTTGTACGGTGTTCAGTGTGAAATTTTCACTGACCACAAAAGCCTCACGTACTTTTACCGACAACGCTTCACGGGCAGAATGCTATATGGGTAATTGTGGATAGGTTGACGAAATCTACTCACTTTGTACCGATGAAGGTTAGCTACCCTTTGAGTAGGCTAGCGAACCTGTATGTGTATGAGATAGTGAGAATGCATGGAGTGCCGGTGTCCATTGTTTTCGATCGGGATCCGAGGTTTACTTCTCGATTTTGGAAGAGCTTGCAAGAAGCATTGGTGACAAAGCTTACTTTCAGTACAACGTTCCACCCCCAGACTGATAGATAGTCAGAGAAGATGATACAGATTTTGGAAGATATGTTACGGGCTTGTGTATTGGACTTTGGTGGTACTTGGATTCAGTTTCTGCCACTAGTGGAGTTTTCCTATAATAACAGCTCCCAGGCTAGTATAGGGATGGCACCGTTCGAGGCTTTGTATGGTCGGAGGTGTCAATCTCCTTTGTATTGGGATGAGGTTGGTGAACGTCAGGTTTTAAGACCTGAACTCGTGCAGTAGGCTTCTGAGAAGGTAGGTTTGATCTGGGAGAGGATTAGATCGGCTCAGAGTCGGCATAAAAGTTACGCAGATGTTCGCCGTCGTAAGTTGGAATTCGAGATAGGGGGTAAAGTATTCCTTAGAATTGCTCCGATGAAAGGAGTAATGAGATTCGAAAGGAAGCGCAAGTTGAGCCCAAGGTATATCGGACCATTCGAGGTACATGAGCGAGTGGGTCCGGTAGCCTACAAAGTTGCACTACCCCCAGCACTCTTGAGGGTCAACAATGTGTTTCATGTATCCATGTTGAGGAGGTACGTGTTGGATCCTTCACATGTTATTAGTTACGATGAGTTGGAAGTTGGGGATACTTTAGCGTATGAGGAGATACCTGTTTAGGTTCAGGACCGTAAAGTTCAGAAGCTTCGTACCAAAGAGATACCGTTAGTGAAGGTATTGTGGTGTAACCACAGGGTTGAGGAGGCTTCTTAGGAATTAGAGGCGAAAATACGCCGGAAGTATCCACAGTTGTTTGAGTAGTTTTCAGATAACAGGGTGGTATGAGTATGTATGTAATCCTCTATTATCGTATTGTATTTACTAGTTAGTCTCAGGGAGAGTTTTGTAGTATTGTGAGCTCCTGAGACCGTGTATGTATGTGACCACGGTATTCCTTCGCCATAAGTGAGGGCATGTATGTATGTATGGTAACGGGGCTATGTATAAATGGCTGTCGTATGCTCTAGAGAATGTATGTATGTATTGTAACGGGACTGCATATAAATGGCCGCCGTATTCTTTAGAGTATGTATGTAGGTATGGTGACAGGGCTACGTATAAATGGTCGTCGTATCCTCTAGAGTGAGAATGTATGTATCATAGAGGGACTATGTATAGATAGTCATCATTTCATCTCAGAGTATGTATGTATGAGTAGTATGAATGTATTCTTAAAGATAGATAGTAAATTTCGAGGATGAAATTTTTGTAAGGAGGAGAGATTATAAGAACCCGAACCATTGTATGTGGAGTTGATTTTGGTAAAAGAGGGGTAAAATAGACTTTCTGCAAGCTTCATCGACGAAGCTAGAATTCGTCAACGAAGGTAGTAGGATTTTCGTCGACGAAATTCAAAGGTTCGTCAATGAAGGAAAGCCGAGAGGCAGAAAATGGGAAATATCAGACTTCGTCGACGGGGCCTCCGAGTGCTCGACGAAATGCCAGATTTTTCGTCGACGAAGAAACTTTTTGTTGACGAAATCCCACGGGTCAAAGGTCTATAAAAGGATATTTTGGGTTTCTTCATTGCTAAGTTTTGGATATTGTCTCTCTCTCTCTCTGGGATTTCGAAGCTCTCTCTCTCTCTCTTTGATTCCTTCGCCGTTTGTCACCGGATTCATAAATCCACAGTTACTGCGAGGATCAATGAAGGATTCTCTACATTTCTACTGGATCAGAATCTCATTTTGAAGGATTTCGGGTTTTGGGCCAAAATCGAGGTAAGGCTTGGTTTTCATTTCTGATTCGGTATACATGTAGTAGTACGGATTGTAAGTATGTTTTGTACTGTGGTTTGTAGATTTCGGAGTCTCGATTCATAGTTTTGAGGACCGTAGAGTTCATAGTTGGATTTCAGGTTAAGGTAAGGGGATTCTGTTTATATTAGTCCATTTTTTAAATCAGGATCGGTAAGCCTGTAGGCTACTATCGTATGTATGTTTTGACTACTTATTTAGGGAAATCTATCAGGTAAAAGTACGGGATTTTTGGGTTATAATTTTTTGGGAAAATTGGGGATTTCGGGTATCATCTCTATTTTGTTTGGAAAACCATTTGTCTTGTTTAAACTGTATTATTGAGGTGACCTTAATCCATATTTGCATAAACTGTATACTTGGAATTGTAAACGATATGATTTTCCGTAAACCAAATAAGTGTGGTACGTATGAATATATGTATGTTGTTCCAGATATTTGTGAAACAGCTACGTGGCGGTTTATTACTGTATGCTGAAATGTATAGGGACGTGAGTTCCCAAAATGATTCTAGGTTTTGTGAAATCGGCTAGTGGCGGCTAATTACCGTACGCCGAGAGTGGCTGGCTCTATATCCAGGGTGTGAAATATCACTAGTATGGTTCGGCTGGTCACGAATGGTGTGATCTACACCGTATGTTGCAATGGATTCACAGTGGGCCTAGGTCGTCACACCGTAGTTGTCACATGGTAATGTAATTGGGGTTAGACCAGGTGACCTTGTGTAGTTGCATATGTAGCAATGGATTCACTATTGGGCTTGAGTCGTAGATCTTCGTTGTTACATATGTTGGAACATAACCGCTGTGAGACTAGGTGACCTTGTGTAGTTGCGTATGTAGCAATGGATTCACCATTGGGCCTCAGTCGTCGCAGTGTAGTTGTGTGTGTAGCAATGTAATCATTGTGAGTCTATGGTGACCTGGTGTAGTTGCCAACTAGTGTGACAACACTGACCGTATGTATGTATGTATGTATGTTGGGTATCGTTTGAACTGGAATGGTTTTTATGAAAATTCTGGAACTGTATGGAACTGTATGGAAATTGTTTTGAAACTATAGGAATTGTTTCAAACTGTATCGTATGTATAGTGTTATGATGTATGTAAATGACACCGGTATGCCATACACTGATATAACCTATTTTCTCTCTTACTGAGAGGTGTCTCACCCCGAATATATACAAATGTTTTTCAGGTCCTTTGGGTAGCCGAAACTAGCATCCTAGCATCCGGAAGTGAGGGGTGTTGTTTAGCTACTACTAGTGCCTGATAGGTATGAGTTTTTGTATCCGGGTTGTCGTGATGGATTTTGTAGACGGCCGTAGTATGTATGGTATTCATTGGGATGTTTACCCAAGAATGTATAGACTCTGGTATGATACTTTTTATGTATGAAAGACCGTATTCTGCTGCGTATTCTAATGAGTATGGATGGTCAGGTGTATGTATATAGGGCATCCGTTCACCCCACGGGGTCGGACCCTCTTTGTATGTTGTATCATGTATGTTCTAATTGATACAGAGACAGGTTAGGTTACTTAAATTCACCCCTGGGTCCCATTTCCGGGTTCGGGGCGTGATAGCTGCAACCGTTGTAATATTTTGCACACTTTTCTTGTTTAACTTTATAAACTTTGTGTGAGGACACAATGTCCATCTAGTTGTCTTAAATTAATTAGAATACTTGACTCTTACCAAAGTACAAACAGAGTTTAAAATTTAGGGAAGAAAAATAGTAGCATGGCCTTCTACTCATGAACATAAACTGACAGTAGTTACTAAGCATTTTATATTAGTATGAAGTTGCATTATGTGTGATTTGTTGGGTTAGAATACACTGTAGGTCAATCCATGTTCAAGTGAAAGTATTAATTAATTTTCATGTAGAAATATATCAAAGCTTTCATGAAATTGAAGAGAAGACCAACTCCAAAAGGTTTTAGAGTTTTTCTTCTGCATCTGGCAATCATATTGCCTTTCATGCTACTCTAATTATCTAGATCAAACTCCAATTGAAATTCTAATCAATCACAGTCGAACAAAGTCTTCAGCCAGTTTTGGATTCTATTATATGGTCTGATGAATGGCGACATTTCAAATCTATCAAATTGTGCATCATTTTATGCATGAAGTACGGTCCATAAATATTATAGCCCTATTCTTCTTCTTAACTTGGTGGACTATGCATAATCACAATATAAGGGAATAAGGAAACCATTCAATTGCAAATAGTTTATGAACTTTGTACCAATAGGAAATTAATCAGAATGAGAAGCCCACGTGACATTCAAGATTGGTTTTTGCCCTAAGAGAGGGAATGAATTCCCCAAACGGGGTTCGAAAATGCCACACTTTTCCAGATGACAAGTGATTTATGTTTTAAAATTCTAACTACAACTTTCTAGGTCCATTCCAGCAAGACAAAAATATCATAGCATCGTAAAGAAAATAATTATCGAACCAGAATGGGGCATTCCGATTCTTCCAAAAATCAAGTCCATTTCCATTTACCCATTTCATTTTCTCAAATTCCAGAATGAAGAATCCAATTGATAGCATTGTTCAAAAAAATTTCTCTGAATTTAGGGCACTATAATGCAAATTCGAAGCAAACATCATTTGTAGAAAGTAAACAAGTAGAACTAACAGGTACCTGCAAGAACTCGAATTGAATCCGCAGGAAAAGGAAAATGTTTAATCAACTCCTTCATGTTCCTGACATCATGAACAGGTCCCTGGAGCTTATACTTCGCCTTGTGCTTGTAACTCATGCCGCAAAGAAGCGCTCACGTCCTCCCCCCCACCCACAAAAATGGAAGAACAAATAGAAAGAAATTCTGGCTTACAAGCATTTCCCAAACAGTACTACCCTAATTTGTCGATTTGAGTTTAGGCAGTATCCCAAGGTTTGGGTTTGAGGACCGCGACAACCATACCTTGGAGATCACAGTTGAGGACAACCTGACAACTGAGCCTGGAATGCTTGTTGAGAACCCTAGACTTAGAATTCCTCTTGAGCACGTACTGCTCGTTATAGAATGGAGGAGGGAGCTTTTCAAGCCACTCATGGGCAATGCTGACCTTGCACTCGGCAGAGCAGGTGTCAATGTCCTCCATGCGGTATGAAGCAAGGTCAATGAGGCTGTGGTTGGATAGAGCTTGCAGAAGAGTGTGCCCTGCCAGCCCTAACACCTCTCGCTTTTACCCATCGGGGTCAATCGCGAATAGCTTCACGATGCGATCGGAGACCTTCTTGGAGCTAGAGGTGGAGGATGGCGATGAAGAGGAACTGGAGAGTATAGACTTGGAGTAGAGATACAAGGGAGGAGATCGGTGGAATTAGGAGGTCGGCCTTCAGCGCCATTTTTGTTACGGGTTAAGGGAGGGAACGAAGGAGAGGGTAGCTTTTATTAAAATTAAAAAATTTTAATTTCTTAAAAAAAAAAAGGAATTATTAGTGATGGCTCCCAGATCCGTCACTAATAAATGAGCAATAGTGACAAATTTCTAAATTCATCACTAATAGTTTCAAATAGTTTTTTTCTTTTTTTAAAAAAAAAGGGAAGTATCAATGACGGTTCCCAAATCCGTTACTAATAAGGGGACAATAGTGACGAACTTCTAAATTCGTCACTAATACTCTGAACTAAAATTTTTTTATTTTTTTAAAAAAAGGAATTATTAGTGATGGTTCCCAAATCCGTCACTAATAATTAGGCAATAGTGACGAATTTTTATATTCATCACTAATACTCTAAATAAAAAAAAATTTTAAAAAAATAAAAAATTATTAGTGACAGTTCCCAAATCCGTCACTAATAACGGGCAATAGTGACGAATTTCTATACTCGTCACTAATTCTCTGAACTAAAAATGTTTAATTTTTTTTTAAAAAGGGAATTATTAGTGTCAGTTCCCAAATCCGTCACTAATAATTAGGTAATAGTGACGAATTTCTAAATTCGTCACTAATACTCTAAACTAAAAATTTTTAATTTTTTTTAAAAGGAATTATTAGTGACGGTTCCCAAATCCGTCACTAATAATTAGGCAATAGTGACGAATATACAAATTCATCACTAATACTCTAAACTAAAAAGTTTTACTTTTTTTGTAAATAATAGTAGTGACGGTTATTAATCGTCACTAATGTTTATCTTTTAGTGACGGATTTAATTTGTCACTAATACCACAAAAATTGTCGCTAATATTTTCCCAGAATAATTTTTGTGCAAAAAACATTTTCGCACGATATTTTCCGGTTTTAGTAACGAAACTATTAGTGACGAATTTGAATCCTTCACTAATAATTTCATCACTAAAAACCAGTTTTTTTTGTAGTGTATCATGTATTATATGTTATCAGAACCCGGATGATAGTTCATTTTAGTTTCAGAAGCACGATACTGTAGCTATATGGATCAGATTATTATGTTTCAGACTTATGCTAACCGCCCTTGCAAGTAGAGGGGGTGGGAGATGGATAGTCGATGTGGCTTTCAATGTAGAGTTGTAGACGTCCACTTGGCAGTCTAGACCAGGGTGTGGCGGACCCATCATACTTATAGACATTTTTAATTCAGCAATGGTCGGACAACCATTATCGGGTCCTACCTTCGGACTGCAGAACTTGTCATAGGGATAATACATGATATAAGCTAGTTATACATCTTGGGTAAATTTTGAGTATTATTAGCTATACCAGACAGTTCATGAACTATACAATTAATTAGAAATATGAAAGTATATGTTTATGCAGTTATTAAATGATTAATGTTTTCTAGTATGCAAAATGTACTATATAACTATATTAGCATTAAATATTAATGTTGTCACACAGCTGTATTTATTTTATTTTCCCTTACTGAGAGGTGTCTCACCCCGGCTTAAATAATTTTCAGAAAACCCAGAAAGACCGACGAAGCAAGGCTGCCATTGAGTTAATTGTGCTACCCCGCTAGAAGGGTAAGTTTTGAACTAGGATTAGGATATTTTTTTGATGTGGGATCCTAGATATATTTTTGGATAGTTTGGGGATTGTATATGAGTACAATATTATTGTGGATTGTAGATAACTCTGGTATTATATATTTTATGGTTGATGGATGTAATTTATATTTACTGCTATTTAGGTTTTCGCTGTGTATGTTAGGTGTGTCCCCATTACCCATGGGTTCAAGTTGACTGTATTTTGTGTGTTATTATATAATAAATTAAGTAGGTCGTTACATGTTCACCAATCTCTGAGAAAAACTTCTGAATTTTGAATCAATCAGAGAATGATCCCGATGATATACTCTTTGTGCTTCAATTCTATTCTTCATTTATATTTACATTGAAGTAATGATTAGTTGTGCTATATCTTGTACTAATCTGTTCTGTTTTAGAGTAATTCTTGTACACAAGAAATTGTTCTTGTTTTCTTGTTTTCTTGATGGTTCCGGGCTGTTGAATCGTCGTATCGAGCGTGGGGTATCTCTTGGAGAGGAGAGCTCCAACCTATTGAAGGAGTGTTGTAAAAGGTTTAATCTGCCCATAAAGAAGTGTTATAGTGGAATCCTTAGGTGGTGTGCCTAAGGTGAAGATGTAGGCGGGTATAGCCGAACCTCATAAAAATCTCAGTCTCACTATCTTCCTTACTCTTTTTAAATTTCAACATATATAACTGCGTGGTTGTTTATTTCAAATCTATAAATTGCGTGGGTGTGAATTAAATTGCTCAAAATTGATTTGCCTTTGAGATTTATGGAAACCAGAAGGAAGTACGTTGGTTAATCAATATCTATTATGGAAACCATAAGGGAGTACATTGATTGATTAATACCCAAAGACTCATTGATTCATTGATTAATCAAACTTATTTAATTTTTGAGTTTTGGATGTTTGGTTGAATTTTTTCATATTAAAATCAATTCAATCTGGTTGAGTGGGTTGAAATATTCAAAAGCTGAAAGTATTACATTGTGAATTCATTAGTTAGGTGTTGATTGAAATTGCTGCAAGATCAAGTTGATATACTCATTCATAGAGTCATAAAATTTGAATTCGATTTTCAACTGGTCTAGTGATTAAAACTTAAACTTTACATTTTATGATTGTTGAATATAAAAAGGTTGAGAAAGTATTTATAAAAAGATTTTTAAATTTTTTTTATAAACCCAATTCACCACCGTTTTGAGACTACACCTTAGTTTTCAATTGGTATCAGAGCTTGGTTGTAGCAAATCTTAACCTAGAAGCTACACAAATATCTTTATGACACACCTAGGCATAGCTCCCTTTGCTGAGGGTCAATCCTTAACTAGACCTCCTATCTTTTGTGGTCTTAACTGTATGTTTTGGAAACAAAGAATGAGAATCTACCTACAAACTATGGATTGGAAAGCATGAAGGGTTGTCACACATGGTGATCTTATCCCTACCAAACTTGTAGATGGAAAAGAAGTACCCAAAGAAGAAAAAGATATGACCGAAAACAATCATAAGATGTCACAAGTTAACTCAAGTGCTATAAATGCATTATATTGTGCCCTTGATATAAATGAATTCAATAGGGTCATGGCATGCAAAACAGCCAAAGAAATATGGGATAAATTAGAAGTAACCTATGAAAGGACGGTTGACGTAAGGGACAATAAAATCGACATGCTCACTAGTGAATATGAAGCCTTTAGGATGAACCTGAATGAAACCATTACCAATATATACACTAGGTTCACTCATATAATAAACTCTCTTAATGCCTTAGGAAAAAACTTACTCTACATATGAGATGATTCGAAAAATCCTTAGAGATCTTCCACCAATTTGGGAACCTAAAGTCACAACAATTATGGAAGGAAGAAATCTAAAAAATACCTCCCTAGACGAATTAATTGGTTCACTTCTCACCTATGATATGGCAATTAATGAAAGAAATGCTGAAAATAAAAACAAAAAATCTATAGCCCTTAAGGCTGCAAAATAAAATTCTAGTGATGAAGACAAAGAAAATGAATTAGATAATGAAGAACTAGCATTCATTACCAAGAGACTTGGAAATTTATTTAAAAGAAATAAGAAATTTGCTAGAAAATTTAGAGGTTCAAAATATGAAAAAGGAGAATTAAGCAAAAAGGAAAATAAGAATGAACCCCCTATTTATTACAAATGTAAAATGGTTGGACATATTAAACCTAACTGTCCACATCTGAAGAAAGACAAGAAGAAGAAAAAGAAGGCAATGAAAGCTACATGGGATGATACAAGCTCAAGTGAATCAGAGAACGAATCAAGTGAACGAGAAATGGCCAACATATGCTTCATGGCTCATAATGCTGAGGCAAATTCCTACTATAGTTCATCTGAAGAATCAAGTGATAAGTCATGTAGTGATTCATGTGATAGTATGCCTTCTATGAAGAAATTCAAGCTGAATTATTTGCATTACAGAATAGGTTCCCTTGAAAGAACAAAATGAAAAACTAAAGAATCAACTGGAAACTTCTAAATCAATTGAAAAAGAAAAGGAATCACATATTGATGATCTTATAAAGAAAATAAATGATGTCTCAAAATTTGGTAAAACTACAAGTAAATGGGGAAAGCAAGAAAGACTTAGAAATAAAAGACCTTAAAAGTAAAATTGAGGACAAGGATAAAATCATTTAAAATTTTACTAAAGGAAAGGAGAACTTTGAAAAGTTGCTTGGAAAACAGAAAATGTCATTTGATAAGAGGGAATAGGACTAAATGGAATTGAGAACAAAAAAAAAAAAAAGAATCTTTATATGGGATACTTTGTTAAGGAATCAAAGTATTATGCAAGAACATCTTCAACTAATATCTATTTACACACTACGTGCTTCTTGTGTAAGAAAAAGGGACACATAAAATTTGATTGTCCATTTAAAAGAAAAAATGTGAAAGTCAATAAATTTTGGAGAATTAAAGAAAACAAATCTGAAATAAAGAAACCTAAGAAAGTTTCGATACCTAAGAGTAATGTATTGAACCCTTCTTGTAGGTTTGCCTTAAGACAACCTCATATAAAGACAAATGATACTTGGACAGTGGGTGTTCTAGGCGCATGACCGATGATAAATCCAAATTCACCACACTAATGCTAAAAGATGGTGGATACGTCACATTCGGAGACAATGCCAAAGGCAAAATCATTGGGATTGGTAAGATAGGTAAAGAACCTTTCTTTACCATTGATGATGTGCCATTGGTAGATGGGTTAAAGCATAACCTATTAAGCATAAGCCAATTAAGTGACAAGGGTTTTGACGTAATTTTTAAGCAAGACAAATGTAATGTTGAAAATAGAGAAAAACATAATATTCTATTCACCGCTAAAAGAGTTGATAATGCGTATTACATAAATTTTGAAAAGTTAAAATCTCAAAATATCACATGCTTAGCAACTATGAATGAGGCAAGTTGGTTATGACATAGAAGACTAGGATATGCTAGTATAGACTTACTATCAAAACTAGTTAAGAAGAACTTAGTTAAAGGACTACCTAGCACAAAGTTTGTTAAAGATAAAATTTTTGATGCTTGTAAATTAGGAAAACAAACTAAGTTCAGCTTTAAGAAGAAGAAACACATTTCCACTAGACGTGTTTAGCCCAACTAGGACACAAAGTCTAGGAGGAAAGCAATATCCTTTTGTGATCATTGATGACTACTCCAGGTTTACCCGGGTACTCTTCTTAGCCTCAAAAGATAAAGCATGTAATACATTAATAAACTTGTATAAAAGACTTCGAAACGAAAAAGGCTTGGTGTCTTAAACATTTGAAGTGATCAAGGAAGAGAATTTAATAATAAAAATGTTGAAAAATTTTGTAATGAACATACAAATTAGACATAACTTTTTAGCACCTAGAACTCCACAACAAAATGGGGTTGATGAAAGAAATAATAGAACCCTTCAAGAAATGGCTAGGATAATGTTAAATGAAAACAAACTACCTAAGTACTTTTGGGCTGAAGCCGTTAATACCGCATGTTATATAATAAATAGAGTGTCCATTAGATCAAACTTAAATAAAACTCCCTATAAATTATGGAAAGGAAGAAGACCTAACATAGCTTACTTTCATGTATTTGTATGTAAGTTCTTTGTACTTAATAATAAAGATGACTTAGGAAAATTTGATGCTAAATCAGATGAAGGTATCTTTCTAGGGTATGCAACTAATAGTGAAGCTTTTAGAATCTATAATAGGAGAACACTCACAATTATTGAATCAATCCAGTAACCTTTGATGAAGCTAATCCTTATACAAAAACAATTGAGATTGAAGAAATTCAAGATGATGCTTCACAAAAACTAGAAAATTTAGAAATCAAAGAAGTTAAAGAAGAGAAAAATGAAGAAACTCCAAATGATGATCCTATAAAAAATTCTGAGTTACCCAAAGAATGGAAATATGTAAGAAATCATCCTAAAGATCAAATCATAGGAGAACCTTCTCAAAGAGTAACTACTAGATCATCATTGAAAAACTTATGTAATCACTATGCATTCTTATCACAAGAAGAACCTAAAAACATAGAAGAAGCATTAAGTGATGATTCTTGGATAATAGCTATGCAAGAAGAGTTGAATCAATTTGAAAGAAATAGAGTATGGAAATTAGTTTCTAGTCCCGATGGCCACTCAATAATTGGACAAAATGGGTATTTAGGAATAAAAAGGATGAAAATTTTATGGTAGTAAGAAATAAGGCAAGACTTGTAGCTCAAGGATACAATCAAGAAGAAGGAATAGATTATGATGAGACTTTTGCTCCCATAGTAAGAATGGAAGCTATTAGAATGTTGTTAGCATATGCATCTCATAAAGAATTCAAACTATATCAAATGGATGTAAAAAATGCTTTTCTAAATGATTTCATAAATGAAGAAGTTTATGTGGAACATCCTCCTGGTTTTGAGGACATAAACAATGTTGATCATGTATTTAGATCAACAAAAACATTGTACGAGTTAAAAACAAGCTCCTGGAGCTTGGTGTGAGAGGTTGAGCAGATTCTTACTAGAAAACGGTCTTTCAAGAGGAAAGACGAATAGCACATTATTCATAAAATCCAAAAATAAAGACATGCTTATCATACAAATTTATGTTGATGATATTATATTTGGTGCTACAAATGATGAATTATGTAAGGCATTTGCAAAGTGTATGCAAGATGAGGTTGAGATGAGTATGATGGGAGAGTTAAATCACTTCCTAGGACTACAAATCAAGCAAGCTAAAAATGGAACGTTTATAAATCAATCAAAATACATAAGTGACATGCTTAAGAAGTTCGACATGGAAGGAAGTAAGCCCATAGGAACTCCCATGAGTGCCTCCATAAGCCTTGATAAAGATCAAAAAGGAAAACCAGTAGACATGAAATACTATTGAGGTATGATAGGAAGTTTGTTATACTTGACAGCTAATAGACTGAATATTATGTTTAGCATATGTATGTGCGCCCGATTTCAATTAGCTCCCAAGGAATCTCATCAAATAGCCATAAAAAGAATCCTAAGATACCTGATAGGGACAATTGATTTAGGACTACGCTATCCTAAGGACACCGATTTTGAAATGATTAGTTACTCAGATGTAGACTATACAGGTTGTAGGATTGATAGAAAAAGTATAAGTGGAACTTGTCACTTTCTAGGATGGTCTCTTGTCTTTTGGTTCTCCAAGAAAAAAAAAATGTCGTAGCTTTATCCACCGCTAAAGTTGAGTATGTGGCAACAAGTAGTTGTTGTGCTCAAACACTCTATATGAAACAACAATTAAAAGACTTTAATTTAGAGTACTCAGCCATAGCCATTAGATGTGATAATACAAGTGTGATAAACATTTCCAAAAATTCGATATCACACTCAAGAACCAACCACATAGATATAAGACATCATTTTCTAATAGATCGCGTGCAAAAAGAGGATATAATACTTGAATTCATAAATACAAATGATCAATGGGCGGAAATTTTTACCAAACCTCTTCCAGAAGATAGGTTAATATCAATAAGAAGAGAACTTGGTATATTACACAGTAGAGAAGTGGTTTAGGAAGGATATAAGATGAGTAAACAGGATAAAATTGAACTTTTGGAGAGGTCGAGCGACTGAGCTCAATGACCTCAGTCGACTGACAAGCTATTGACTTGCAAAATTCAGTTTATTCAAAGGTCAAGCGACTGACCTCAAGGAACTCAGTCGACTGAACTTATGGGACTTTAAATATTCCCAATGCAAAAACCCTAAATTTTTCATTCCAGTCAATTGACCTTGTTCCATCACTCACCCGAACCTCCCTACCTTTGAACTTCAGTAGCTCTAAACCTAAAAATCCTTCAATCAAAGTGTGGAAATCATCCTCTCACATCTCCTTCCTACGGATTTCTAGGGTTTCCTTCATCTTTCACGCATCAAGATGTCTCGCACCAAGACAACGACAAACCGAGGTGCCTCTTTAGGGAGAGATAACATGAATATCGAGAGATGACTTGTAACTCATCAATCCAAGCATCGATATAGAACGCATCTTCATTCTACGGATCCTATTTTCAGTAAAATCCTTGACACCGCGTTCTTTCATTCAGAATGTCCAGAAATCCTACCAATGTTTTAGGAAATTGGTTGGAAAAATTTTATGGTTTATCAATCAAAAGGCCTTTGTCTAAACTTAGTGAAAATATTTTATGCAAATATGGTACAAGGCAAGTCCGTATTGACTACTCATAATAGAGGAAAGGCTATTGCCTTAACTCCACAGAATTTGGCTCCTATCTTACACATTAGTCCAAGAGAATTTGAATGTCTAACATTTTCTCAATCATGTATTATGGAGTAAGGTTTCACGCCTGAGAAATTTTTACCGTTGATCATGGAGGAAGAACAAGTATACTTTGGGCATCCTCCATTGTATAAATAGCTGAACCTTCAAGCTCAAATACTCCATAAAATAATCATGTACAATATCCTACCCCAAGTTGGTTCACATGATCATATGTTGTACGTTGATTGCTTTGTTATGTGGTGTTTGATAAAAGGAAAGAAACTAGATTTATCTAGCTTAATTTTGAAATGGATGTGGTCTAAATTAGAAGCTCATCAAGTCACTCTTCCATATGGTGGCATCCTGAATCTCCTATTTGCTCACCTTAGTGTCACCACTCCTACCGAGATGTTCATTAAGAGAACTAAATATGTTGTTTTCAATTCTATGTCCCTAAAACAAATGGGATATTAAAAAAATCAGCAGGGTTGGTTTTTGAAAGGGCAACGACCACCTAAACCAACAGCTATACCTCCACCTCCAAATCTGCAACAAGAACCTGCACCTGATACTCCATCTTGGTTTGTATCCTTCCATCATCAGTTCACTATATTTAGTAGTGACATACGGTTAAGACAATAGCCGCTTCAGGAGAAGGAAGTGATGAGGAGTTTGAAAAAGGAAGTGATGAGGGTACTGAAGAAGATGCTACAGCTGATGATGATGATGCCTATGATGATGCTTGATCTATTTGTTGTTTTTTTTTTTCTGTTGTATATCAGTTATCTATGTATTGGCTTTGCATCTCTGATGTTTTTTTTGTTTTCTTTTTGGCAAGCAACTCCCTATATTCATGACACTTATACACCTTGTGCACTGAATGACTATGCATATTATTGTGTACTATTATGAGTATCCTTATAATTAAGCTATTTGTCTCTTTTTGATTGATGTCAAAGGGGGAGAGAAATTTTAGAGCAAAAATGAGAGCTTATTTATTTTAAAGTAAAAATGAGAGCATATTTTAAAATTTTGAAAATAATAAATAGCAAGGGGTAGAAAGCCAAAATGAGGAAATATAAGCAATTTGAGAAGTTTGAGCTATAATGCATAATATATGAGATAATGCTCTAATAATGATATGATATAATGACTTGAGACATGTTACTAATGCTAATATGTTGAAATGAACTATGATGCACTAACTGTAATGACCTGCCTAATTTACCATATACTTTTTTTTCCATAATAAATACTCTTAGTAACTCTTAACACCTACAAAATTGATGTAACCATGTTCAACATGGACCCGTGGGTACCAGAGCTAAACCTATCATATAAATCTGATACCTAAACAGTAGGAAACGTAATTTACAAACATGTCATCCAACCAACCACAATACTAGAGTCCTACTAAATCTATTATATATACAATCATCCACCAAAAGACCAAAAAGTAACCTAGGGTCACTTCTCAAAAATAAATCTAACCCTAGCTCAACAACTCACCCTTCTGACAGGGTAGCTTGGTCGGACTCTACCGTCGCGGAGCTCTATCTACTCCTCTACCTGGATTTCCTAAAATGTTTGAAATGCTGGGGCGAGACACCTCTTAGTAAGGGAAATAAATTAATATCATTGTGTGCAAACATAAGTATTTTTGTCTTATACATAGTATTAGTACATAAATCATATCTTATAAAAACTGCTGATATCATATCTGAATAAAACATAATTCCTCATAACATGATATAATGTACTAAATTACTAAACATGAAAAACATCTTATATAACTGTGTAATACTGAAATAACACCCAAGATGGATAGTTAGCTGATGATTAGGTTGTGCAGCCCGAAGGCGAGACCTAGCAATGGCTGGCTGACCATACTATATCAATCATAAGTCTATAAGTACGATGGGCCTACCCCTCCTAGTCCCGAACTGCCATGGGAACAACTCCACTCTACACTGTAGCCACATTGACTACTATCTCCCACACTACTGGTCGTGTGGTACCACTCTCATAATTCTGAACATATAGCTACGGTACCATGCTCCTGAAACTGAACTAAACCATACCATCCGGGTTCTGCTAACATATAATATGTTTCATATACTGAACATAATTGTTTCGTATTTCATAGTAATATATGACATGATAATATTTTATAAATTCTGTCTTATCATACATGATTATGGCATTTGCGGCAACATGAATCACGGCATCTGCATCGGCATGTCATAATATATTGAACATGATTTCTATGTACTGTTAAACATTATATTCATAAAATCATGGTTCATGTATTATTTTATAATTGTCTTGAAAACTATCATATCATGCTTGATCTAGAAAGCATATTATTCTAGTATACATAACTGCATGGAAATTAAAACTCATGCCACACAGAAATGGGTAATATTATGAACATAAAATCTGTTCTAAAATCATAATTTCTGAATAAATACATTTAAATCATATGCTTGCTCATAGCAGTATTTCCTAAACATAATTCTATAATATACATATTTTCCTAAAATCAAATATTGTAAAATAAGAATAATTTTATGAAAATTTCTGACTTAGTTTATCCCCTTACCTAACTTATTGAGAAGCCCTCAAAACACCCAATCCTACTCCTATTGTGTTCCTAGCACAACACCCTGAAATTAACATTTCCCCCGAAAAAACTTCAATATAAACTCATCTAATACCTTTCCTCAGCCCAAAAATACCAAATATATTAATAATTATTAAAATAATCAACTTACCCACATTTTGGGATGGTGCCTAAATTGGCCTAACCAACAAATCACTCCAGCAGATTTGTAGAGAATCTTCCCAGGAGTAATGTGGTGACTTTGGATTGTCGAACCAGCGAAGAACGGGGCCCGATTTCTAGATAGAAGGCAGAGGAGGATGGTTTTCTAGAGAGATACTCTATTGAATGCGATATTCTCCCACAGAAAGTGATCTTTTGGCCTTATATGGAGTGTTGTCCACGTGGACTCATCGACGAGCCACAATTCCTCGGCGACGAGTCAATGAAGGGAGCTTGTTGACGAACAACCTTCTCCTCGTCGATGAGTTTCAAGTTCAAGAAACACTATTGTCGGTAATTTCTTGTCGACGAGACATGTGTCCCTATCGACGAGCCCAAAGCCTTGCTCATCAACGAGCACTACTTCACTCATCGACGAGACCCTGCTGAAATCCTTTTGAAAAATCCTTTTCTATCCTTTCTTTTATTATTATTTAATTACTATAATTCTTTGTGTCTCTACATTCTTCCCTCCTTATAAAAATTTCGACCCTGAAATTTACTATTTGTATTGACACCATCATTTAAAGAAAATGGGCTACTTATTTTATTACTTACCTTCACTTATGACGGAGGTATACCGTGGTTACATTGAGGGTTCTAGGGGATTACAAATACCTAAAATAAAATTCTCCAAAACCAAAACACTACCTACCAACTAAAAATTATTACATATACTGACTAACCTGCATAAAAGAAACATTACACATCTACTTGTATCTCTTCTGGATTACTGTTATTCCCCACTAAACAAATGAGGGTATTTTCATTGTATCTCTTCCTCAAGCTCCCAAGAAGCTTCTTTCACTACATGATTCCTCCATAGAACTTTTACTAATAGAATCCTCTTACTGTGCAATTCTTGTTTCTTCCTGTGCAGAATTTGCACTGGAGTTTCCTTAAAAGCCATAGTATCATTGAGTTCTAACTCGGCATAACTGATGACATGGGAGGAATCTGGGACATATTTCCTTAACATGGAAACATGAAATACGTCATGACTTCTAAATAAAGATGGTGGTAAATCCAGCCAATAGACAACTGACCCTACTCTTTCAAGAATATCAAAAGGGCCAATATACCTAGGGCTCAACTTACCCTTCCTCCTAAATCTCATAACCCCTTTCAGTGGCACTATCTTCAAAAGCACATGGTCTCTTACTTAAAATTCCAATTCCTAGCGGTGCATATCGGTATAGCTTTTCTGCCGATTCTGAGTTGCACTGATTCTTTCTTTAATGAGTCAAACTTTATCATAAGCTTGTTGCACTATTTATGGTCCCAACACTAGCCTCTCACCTATCTCATCCCAGTATAGAGGAGAACAACACCTCTTACCATAGAGCGCCTCATAAGGTGCCATGTTGATGCTGGCCTGATAGCTGTTATTGTATGCAAACTCTACCAGTGGTATATACTAGGTCCAACTACTCCCAAAATCCAGCATGCACGCCCGCAATATATCTTCTAATATCTGAATCACTTTCTTAGTCTAGATGTCCATTTGAGGATGAAACGCCATGCTGAAAGATAACTAAGACCCCAGAGCCTCCTGCAAGCTCCTCCAAAATCGCGACGTGAAACGTGGGTCTCGGTCTAATACTATAGACACTGGCACACCATGTGATCTTACTACCTCCTTAATATATAATTCTGCTAGTCTATCCATGGAGTAGTTGACTTTAATAAGAATAAAGTGAGCAGTCTTCGTCAATCTATCAATGACCACCCAAATAGTATTATGACCATGTGTTGCTGGCGGTAAACCCGTCACAAAGTCCATAGATACATGATCTCATTTCCATTCTGGAATATAAAGCTGCTACAATTGGCCCGCCGACCTCAGTAAGACTCTGTTATCACATCAGGCACTGCTGCACAAACTCAGCAATTTCCCTCTTCATGCCACTCCACGAGTAAGACTCTCACAGATCTCTATACATTTTAGTACTACCTGGATGAACCGTGTACAAGGACATGTGAGCCTCCTCTAAGATCGTCCTTCTAATGTCCATATCTGCAAGCATGCACAACCTAGAACGGAACCGCAAAGCTTCATCATTTGAAATACTGAACTCCTGCCCCTGTCTGTCCATCACCTTAGCTATCAGCTCTGCTAATTCTGCGTCATCTCTCTTAGCGATCTTAATCCTTTCCTGTAATGTAGGCTGCACAACCAGGTTGGCAATAAAAGCCTGAGAATCATTCTCTACTCACTCTACACTGAGTCTCTCTAGATCCATCTGGATCGGATGCTGAACCTTCATAGTTGCCAGCGCTGGTCCCACTGATTTCCTGCTTAGAGCATTAGCTACCATGTTTACTTTCCCTAGGTGGTAACCAATAGTGCAGTCATAATCTTTAATAAGTTCCAACCACCTACTTTGTCTCATGTTCAGCTCCTTTTGAATGAAAAAGTACTTCAAACTTTTGTGATCGGAGAATATCTCGCATCTCTCACCGTACAAGTAATGTCTCCAAATCTTTAACGCATGTACCACTGCAACCAATTCCAAATCATGGGTAGGGTAGTTCTTTTCATACTCTTTCAACTATCGGGAGGCATAAGCTACAACCCTACTATATTGTATCAATACACAGCTGAGCCCTTTCTAAGACACGTCACTGTAAAGTACATAACCATCACCCCCTAATGGGATAATCAACACTGGTGTAGTGACAAGCCTCTGTTTTAGTTCCTGAAAGCTCTGTTCATAATTGTCATCCCATTCAAACTTGGCATTCTTCCTAGTCAGACGCATTAGAGGCCATAATAATGTTGAGAATCCCTCAGCAAACTTACGGTAATAACCTGTCAACCCCAAGAAACTCCTGATTTCTTGAACATTCTTCGACTTGACGCAATCCACTACTGCTTCAATCTTGTTGGGATCCACTGAAATTCCATCCCCTAACACAACATGCCCCAAAAATGCCACTTTCTCTAACCAAAATTCACATTTACTGAACTTGGCATACAATCACTTTTCCCTAAGTGTCTGAAGTACCAATTGTAAATGTGCCTCATGCTCCTCAAAACTCCTCGAATAGACCAGTATATCATCAATGAAAACCATAATAAATCGATCTAAGTACTGATGAAAGATTATATTCATCAAATCCATGAATACAACGTGTTAGAATTGGTGTATTCCCAAGAGGGGGGGTGAATTGGAATTTAAAACTTTTTCTCCTAAGTTAATCTATCCAACAACACTATATACACAACCTAGGGTCAGTCTATGCAATTTCCAAATGCGTAGATAAATATAATGTGGAAATTAGGTCATACGCATCATTCACATAATAACATACACGTGCCGTAAATATAAAGTGCGGAAATATAAACAAACACACAATATGTTATCGGGGTTCGGCCAACTGTGCCTATGTCCCCGCCTCTAGCTCACAAGCCAGAGGATTCCACTAAAGGTTCACTTAAGGGTGGAGTGGCACCGTTTACAACCAGGTCAAATTAACACAGGGCTAACCTAACCTACACGCCTTAACAGGACGACGCACCTAACTTTCCTAACCGAGTCTAAGCCAATTTGGGACTATTCCAGGGCTAGTCTCCCTCTTCAGGCCCGTGCCTGGAAATACAATAGTATTTGAAATACAACCAAGTGGTACAATGAATATGCTTTCAAGTAAAGCAGATGTGTACCCAGATACGCGCAATCACAAACACCACAATATGATTTAATACGTAAGCTCAATGTGGTCTAAATAGTTCAACTCTCAAATGAATTTTCTATCAGTGTAATGCGTACGTGAGAGTGTCAACCAGTATGATATTTGTATCACAATATGTGTTCAATCTAATAGCTCACACAAAGATACGAACTAGACAATATATATGTATATTTCAATCAGCAGATTTTCTCAGATTTATGAAGCTCAAGTAATATATATATTTTGTTTGCAAAAAGAGTTTAATCTTTGTATTCAACGAATGATATAAATCAATGAATATTGCAACAAAGATTTTTGTCACACAAACAAATATCTCTTCAAAGATTTATTAAATGAAACACACTAGATATTTGAAAGTGATTTAGAAAGAGTTTTTGCAACCAAAATCAAATATAAACTTCTCAAGATATTGCAATGTCGATGCAATACTTAGAAGATCCAAAGAAGTCTTCTTAGAAGAGACTTATTGATAAAGTTACCTAAGAACACTTGAGGATGTGCTTTTAAATAAAATGAATTTCACACAAGCACAATCTTGAGAGAGCAATCCTTAAGGAACAACAACACTTAAATCACACTTACAAAGGTATTTGAGAAGTAAGATCTAGTAAGAATAACTGTTGGAGGCTCAAAGATGAGTATTATGGGTTTTATGATTTTCAGAGGATTTCACCCTAATCCAATATGCTAATCTATCTCTAATTTGTACAAATGATCTCATATATAGGCATGAGAGAAAATATGACCATTGAGGACCTATTGGGTATTATTAGGCAAATTTAATGACGTTTAAAGCATTTTAACCCTGTTTAAAAAATATTAACTACGGTAAAAAATTAGGACAACCCGAGAGGTCCGGACGACCAGAAATGTTTCGGTCGACCAAGACTCATATGGTTCGGTCGACTAGGGAAATTTTGAACCAAGTGGTCGGTCGACCAGGAGAGGGCGATTTCTCAATTTTCTAAGGTTCGGTCGACCAGGCCACTTTGAACTGGCTGGTTCGGTCGATCAGGCCGCTGGGATTTCTCCCGAGGACCATTGGTCGACCAAGTAGTTGGAGTACAAAAAGCGGTCGGTCGACCAGATGGTCAAACTTTTCACCTAGGGAGGTTTCGGTCGACTAGGAGTTTTTGAATTACCTAGTTCGGTCGACCAGGGCCTTGGTCAACTATTGACCTTAGCCTAGTTCGATCGACTAGGGCAGAATGAACTACCTGGTTCGGTCGACCGAAAGTGCACCAAGTGTGCATTTCGGTCCCATTTTAATACACACAAATCCTAATAAAGTGCCTAACAAATATAGGTGCAAATGTGTGTGTCCTAGGGTCATTAATGATAATGAATGCACCGAAAAGTCCGGTGTCGGTCAACCTCCAGTCGACCGAAGGGAAAACCCTAAGGTCATTCTACGATCATTTTTCACTTATGGTTTGTTTGAGCTTACATATTATCATACATGTGATGTGTGTGAGCTTATTACAAACCAAAAGACCTATTTAATATTACAGACCAATTTCCCTACTGAATATATATATTACAATTGAAAAACGTGTATTGGTCTTCAAGATTTAAGCTTTGTGCCCATCTTGATCTCATCAATCTTAGTTCCTGCACAGAATCTCAAACACCCATTAGATACAATAAGTATTTGTCATAATCAAAATCGGGCGTGACCAATAAGGTCAATAATTTTTCCCTTTTTTATAATGACAAATACAACAAGCAAAAATATAGGGTTAAGCCAAGAAGGCTCCCCCTCACAATATGCATCTAATGTATTTAAACAAACCCCATTATTTTTGTCCCCTTCCGTCTCCCCCTTTTGACAACAATAAAAAGGGCCATTTGGATTAAAATCCTAGGCAATGGGTAAATAGTACAATTATACAAGAGAAATTTTGGAAAGATTTAGAAAAATTTCGGCAGAGTGCCGTTTGTAAATTGGACTTTCCAAAAATAAATCCTGTATAATATGTAACCTGTTTGAGTTTATATTTCCTAACAATTTATCCACGACTACTCAAACAGTTTAATATGGTGAATGCATAGATTTGAGGAATAATCTTTCAATCATTCAAAAATATAATAGTCATACTTATGCACAAAAAATGACAAAGATAACCTCAACAATTAAGCACACAAACAATATAACTGGTTATTACAAGGTTCAGATGACATATCAAACATGATTAGACCAGAAATATATAGGAACCATTTGAAGTTGAAACATATCATAAAACCCGTGGAAGATTTGAGTTAAAGACACACGACATATGATACCAAAAAGAAGGTTTAAGCATAAATATAGTCTAACTAGTTCACATGTATTTTCACATATTATCAATGAACCAGTTATGCAATGTAACACCCTTAAGAGATTTCATGACATAAAATTTTAATACAGAGAAAGCACAAGTCATGAAGGCATGTAAGCATACTAGTAAGACATAAAATATATTCTATATGAGTTCAGTTCTTGCTTGCATAAATAGATATATATATATATATATATATGTATATATATATATATGTATATATATATATATATATATAGATATACATATACATATGTATATAATAAATATATATATTACCATAGTGACCCCAAGAAAATTTAAGATTTACATGCAAGATCATATGGCAAATCAAGTAATTGTGGCAACAAGAGCATATTTCAAATTTAAGATTAAAGCATTCCATTTAAGCACATACCCCACTTGATTTAATAGCAGATCTAATCCAAACATATTTTTTGAGTAAGACAAGATAGACATTTATTTTTAGATGCTCCTCCTACATGTATGCAAATTATGAAACAATTACTTTATATGTATATATACATTTTGCACACACAAGAAGTAATGTTTCAATTATTTGGACAAATGTCTACAGAAAATTCGGCAGCATACCGACTATAAACAAGACATTTCCCAAATTTTACCTGCATAAAAACCGTTCTCAAACAGACAGTATCATAGAAGTAAGGCATGTGAGAACCTATCATCTACCAGTAGGCAATTCTCAACAACTGCATCCGCCATGCAGTAGGCATTCTGTACTACTCATGCATTTCAATACAATACACATTTAACCACTAGAACATGCAAGTCAAGAAACTGCAGATATATATATATATATATATATATATATATATATCATAAATAACCAAGGTAGTATGTCAAAGTATCATTAGAGTACAAAATAAAAGGAAAGAGCTGTTTTTATTTAGTACAAACCAGATGATATAAGATAAAATAAAAAGAATCAAGGTGACGCTATTTGATCTGCAGACAACTTCAGAGTCTAGAACTCCCCTCCATCATCTCCTCCATCCTCTCCTCCATCACCACCGTCACCGGCATCGAAATTGAAGTCCATGGTCATCCTGTCCCTTTCATCCTACATCTCCTGAATGCGGTCACTTAGCTCACTGAAGCCAGCTATCATGGACCGCTCCAAATCTGTAAAACGACTGACAGTGGAGATGGAGTGCTACTGGAACTCCTCCCGAAGTGCAACGGATGACGATGCCAAGTCCTACAAGTATGATTGGACTGATCCTCAAAACTGTCTGAACATGTCAGACAAGCTAGTGATAGCAGCCATGAAATCCACGTTCAAAGGCTGTGGAGGTTGTGGTGGCTCCTGTGGGGCCTCTACCTGCACTACTGCTACTTTAGAGGGCGCCCAAATGTTCCCTACGAGCTCGTACCCCATCAGTCTAAGGGTCACGCTAGAGAAAGTGTCCGCCGGTCGTCTCCTCTTTAGTAAAGCCACATTCGTACTCGTGACTCCAATGTTCCTGAACAGCTTGTTCACAATGCCCCCATATGGCATTATCACTTGGTGGCCAATTGTCTCGGCCATCATTCAACGAATTACCAAACTGGGCAAGTCCAACTTCTTTTGAGCGAATAAACACCACATAATAAAGTAGTCTAAAAATGATACGTGCACTCTAAATCCCACCTTGGGCAGGACATTGTAAATGATCAGATGGTGCACTATCTTAGCCTCTAGGGTGAACTGCCTATAATGTGGCGGGTGGTTCTGGCTAGCAGTGCTAGGGTCAGCCAAGGTCAGGTTGGCGAATGTGGCTACAGTAAATTCCTGCTCAAAGATCCAGGAGTTAACTACATCGGGGCACTCAAAGTCGCCACAGCCAATGTCAAGGACGTCAGAGATATATTGTGCGTCAAAACGCACATCTATCCTCAGAACACGAGAGAAGTGCCTATTTTCGTCATTGCCCAGGTTGGCATAGAACATCCTGACAAAAGTCGGGTAATGACCCCAGGCTAGTAGGAGATAAAGTATCTCCACCCCTGATACTTGAACATATCCATAATGTTTCTAAAATACTGGTTTATAAAATCTAAGTCGAGTATCTTACCTAGTATAGCCTCCTTGGGACGGAATTCCCGTATATATCGTACTTTGCACCTTTTTGAGAGAAAATACTCATCTTCCGCATGTGCAAGATCATGGGCTTCAATGTGAGCCATGGTAATGAAGAATGTGAGGCTTAGATCTTTGGAAATATACTGAAGGAGTGGAAACTCTCTCAAGATTTCTAGCGCAAACGAGCTGAAAATAAAGAAATCAAACATATATATCGCAGCTCGGTCGACCAGAACCCAATACGGTCAATCGACGCTTGAATTTCCTAGGCACCGACACAATTCGATCGACTGAGGAGAGAATGAACTAGGATGATCGGTCGATTGAAAGAGTGCATTGTAACAAGATTTGGTCGATCGGGGGAAAAACCGAAAGGTTCGGTCGACCATGGGATATACACTCACAGTGGTTCAGTCGACCGTAAGGGTCAAAGTCAACATAGTTCTGGTCGACCGGGGCTCTATATAACTACAATGCTCGGTCGACCGAGCATAGTGGATTTTCTGAATTTTACTTGATTTCTGATCCAAAGTTCTCCCTAAGGTCCAGATTCGATATATTTCAGTATAGATATGATTTTTAGGGTATCTTGGTGAGGAGATATTGCTCAAGTGAGATGTGTACCAAGAATTGACTTATGGACCTATTTTGGCACTGAGCACTAAAGAGTATGAAACTTTTCTTAGACCTATGCTCTATGGTGATTAGAGAGTATCCTATAGAGATGATGAAATAGAGAAGCAAGGATATAAACCAAGAGATGAGTGAAAAACTCACCGAGTATGATCGTGGTTTGGTGAGGACTTCCTATGAAGAGGATAGGTGAATCAAGATTAGAGGATTTAAATATAAGCTTAAAGGGAATAGTTTGATTTAACAATAAAATATGAATTCCCAAGTGGATGCCTCTAATTTTGATTGTGTGAGGGATGTCTTATTTATTAGCATAAGATGGATATGGAATTTATTGTCATTTATAATACCTAGAGTGGTGACCAGGTCTTTATTCATAAGATTTGGATAAAAAGATATAATGCAAGACAAGGTCCCTAAGGCTCAACTCTGTACAATGGACAAAAGTGTGCTTAAACTTCTGATTTTCATGTTAGTATGGTTTAAGCAATTAGAGCAAAATACTGGGCGTACATGCCATGCCCATTTGGAAGTGGATAAAGGTTCTTAGTACAACAAGATAGTGAGTATACTAAGGTTTTCATTTTAAGCAACAAGCACTTCCCAAACCTGTAAACATCATAGCCCCCTAAACCTAAGCCTAGAAACTAAGAAAAGATTAAATGATTTAAGTAATGTTTACTAAAACCATCCTTCCTCATCTCCAGTTGGGTTTGATACCACGATGACCCATATCATTTCTTTACTCAAGCCTCTGGCGCTTCTAAATAGAAATTTAAGCCATACGTGCCCCATATTTTGCACAATAAGCAGGTATTGAATTTTCGTGAAGGGATATGCTTATTTATTCTATTTTTACTCAATGAGGCATGAAACTTTTGATGACAATGGGATTTATAAAAAGAACCCTTTTTAAACAATTTGCTTCTTTTAACTTCAAAGGGTTTGTGATGATTTTTCCTTTCACTTTAAACTTAAGAGCAACTTTTGAATAATCATCTGATTCTTTATCTAAGCATGCAATTTTCAATATTTTCTCAATCCTTTTCTTTTCAAGAAAAGCATGAAGATTTTTCAACCCCTTTAATTGTTTTGCTATTCTTTTGTTCTCACCCTTCAAGCATATTTTATGCTTAGAGATTCTAACTAGAAACTTGTGCATTTTCAATAAGGTCTTCTCTAGTTTTTCATGAGACAACATGCTTTCAATATTCAAATGAGTACATGATTCACCACAAAGTTTATAACTATAACACTCATATGAATCAATGCACACAGTATTATCATCAGAGCCCATAGATGACTCATCATACAACATATCACAGGATTTGGCACAAGAGTAGCATGCATCACATGGATTATTGCATAAGCTAATAACATAGTTATCACTAGGGCAATCGGATGATTCATTGCATGATATATTCCAATATTCAACATGAGAATCATCAAGTGCATTAATAACAAAACTATCACAATATTCAATAGATGATTCAACATTAGATACATCATAGCATTCAGCAATAGAATCATCTACGGAGGCTAAGATAGGAACATATACCTCACCGGCTGTTACTGCAATTGCCCTATTATTTACTACTTCCTGAGTGGTGGTCTCATTCTCCTGGGACTCTCCATATTTTCTTTCGAGTTCATCCCAGATATCCTATGCACTACTACATACCACAATCTCAACAAAAATATTAGTTTCTAAAGCACAGTACAATAAATCCATGGCATTAGAATTAATCATATTAAAGTCATTTTCATTTATTTGGGCACATCTTCCTTTAACAGTCACAAGCCAGACCCTCCAGTCCATAGATTTCAAGAATATGGTCATTCTAACTTTCCACATGGTGTAATCGACACCAAAAAATAATGGAGGACTGGATAGTGACTGTCCCTCACCGAATGGGGATACACCAATGTGAGCCATTGTGATCTTTTGCAAAAACGTTTAAGTCAAGTGCAACGAGCCTCTGATACCAATTGTTAGAATTGGTGTATTCCTAAGAGGGGGGTGAATTGGAATTTAAAACTTTTTCTCCTAGGTTAATCTATCCAACAACACTATATACACAACCTAGGGTCAGTCTATGCAATTTCCAAATGCATAGATAAATATAATATGGAAATTAGGTCATACAAATCATTCACATAATAACATATACGTGTGGTAAATATAAAGTGCAGAAATATAAACAAACACACGATATGTTATCGGGGTTTGGCCAACTGTGCCTACGTCCCCGCCTCTAGCTCACAAGCCAGAGGATACCACTAAAGGCTTACTTAAAGGTGGAGTGGCACTGTTTACAATCAGGTTAAATTAACACAAGACTAACCTCAACCTTATCCAGGTCAATTAGCGGAGCTGACCTCAACCTACACGCCTTAACAAGACGACGCACCTAGTTTTCCTAACCGGGTCTAAGCCAATCCGGGACTATTCATGGGCTAGTCTCCCTCTTCAGGCCCGTGCCTGCAAATACAATAGTATTTGAAATACAACCAAGTGGTACAATGAATATGCTTTCAAGTAAAGCAGATGTGTACCCAAATACGCGCAATCACAAACACCACAATATGATTTAATACGTAAGCTCAATGTGGTCTAAATAGTTCAACTCTCAAATGAATTTTCTATCAGTGTAATGCGTACATGAGAGTGTCAACCAGTATGATCTTTGTATCTCAATATGTGTTCAATCTAATAGCTCACACAAAGATACGAGCCAGACAATATATATGTATATTTCAATCAGCAGATTTTCTCAGATGTATGATGCTCAAGTAATATATATGTTTTGTTTGCAAAAAGAGTTTAATCTTTGTTTGCAAAAGATGTGTGTGAGAGTATCAATAAAGCAATCTTTGTATCACAAGATGTTTAGCCAATAAGTTCACACAAAGATGTCAAGTCTCAAATATTTCAATCAGCGGGATGTCTCAAGCATGTAAATGTTAAATAATGTATATGCTTGGTTTGCAAAAGATGTGTAATCTTTGTATTCAGCAAATAATATATGATTGAATGAATATTGCAACAAAGATCACTATCTCATAAACAAATATCTCTTCAAATATATTTTTCAATATAAAGCACAATAGATACTTGAAAATGATTATGAAAAGATTTTGCAACCAAAATACTATACGATCTTCTCAAGATATTGCAATGAATATACAACCTTAGAAGATCAAATAAAAGTCTTCTTAGGAGAGACTTATTAACAAAGTCCCCTAAGAATACTTAGGTTTAGCTCTCAATAAAATTGTATCAACCAAGCAGAACAAAGAGAGTAAACCATTCCAAACAAACACTCAATCAACTTACAGAGAGTTTGAGCAATAAGAGAAGTTAAGTATGAGTGGTTGGGGCTTAGATATCAGTATTATAGGATTTGGAAATTATAGAGAATTTTTCCTAATCAAAGTGGCTAATCAATCTTTAATTTGTACAAATGATCTCATATATATAGACATGGGAAGAGATATGATCGTTAGGGACCTATTCGATATTATTAGAAAAGTTTAATGACATTTTAAATATTTTAACCCTGTTTAAAAAATGTTTAACTGTGGTAAAAATCTGGCAACCCGAGAGGCCTAGTCAACTAGAAAGGTTTAGGTCAACCAAATCTCATATGATTCGGTCGACCAGGAGGATTTTGAACTAAAGGATCGGTCGACCGAAAGTGGGTGATTTCCCATTTCTCCGAGGTTTGGTCGACCAGGTCATTTTGAACTGGCTGGTTCAGTCGACCAGATCATTGGGATTTTTCCCGAGGACCCTTGATCGACCAGGTAGTTGAAGTACAAAATTTTTTCGGTCGACCAGATAGTCAAATTGTTGACCCAAGGGGTTTTGGTCGACCAAGGCTTTTTGAACTACTCTAGTTTTGTTCGACCAGGGCCTTGGTCAACAGTTGACCCAGGTCAGTTTCGATCGACCAAGGCAGAATTAACTGCCAAGGTCGGTCGACCGAAAGTGCACAAAGTGTGCATTTTGGTCCGTTTCAATACACACTCACCCTATTCAAGTTCCTAATACATGCAAGTGCAGAGGTGAGTGTCTTAAGGGAAAACCCTAAGGTCTTTCTAAGGTCACTTTTAGTTCATATTTGGTTTGAGCTTACATAATAAACCATGCATGTGTTGTGTGTGCTTATTACAAACCAAATATCCTAATTACTATTACAGACCAATTTTTATAAATGAAATATATTACAACGTTGAATATAAATTGATCTTAACAATCTTAGTTCCTGCACAAAACCTCAAAACACCCATTAAATACAATGAGTATTTGTCATAATCAAAACCGGGCATAACTAATAAGGTCAACATGGTGGTAGCCTGATCTGAGGTCAATCTTGGAATAGACCCGCGTACCCTGAAGTTGGTCAAATAGATCATTTATATAAGATAAAGGATACCTGTTCTTGATTATCACATTATTAATTTCCCTGTAATCTATACACATCCTCATACACCTATCCTTCTTCTTTACAAACAACACTGGAGCTCCCCATAGTGATACACTGGTCTGAATAAATCCTTTATTCAAAAGATCTTGCAGCTGGTCCTTTAATTCCCCCAATTCTGCAGAAGCCAGCTGGTAAGAAGCCTTAGAGATCAGTGCCATCTCAGGAAATAAATCGATAGTAAAATCTACCTCGTAGTGAGGAGGTAATCCTGGCAATTTTTTTAGGAAAACATCTGGACACTCCTTAACCACTAGTGTGTTGCCAAGCTTCAATTCATTTCCTGACACCTCCTTTACAAAATTCATAAGCCCTTGACATCCATCAAGGAGTAGCCTTCTCACTTGCATAGTGGACACTAACTGAGGTGGGGAACACTCCTGCAACCCCACAAACCTGAATTCTTACTTGTCTGGTGGTTTGAAGATCACCTCTTTCAAATGACAGTCAATATTAGCATAGTTAGCTACTAGCCAATCCATACCCAGTATTATATCAAACTCATGCATGTCAAATACAATTAGATCAGCGGGTAGTGATCTCCCCTAAATTTTTCCTTGATAGCCCCTGAGCACCCTACGACACTTTACCACTAAACCAGCCAGTGAAACTACTAACAATAATACATCTAATGACTGGGTCTCGCCCCCAGACAATTCAATGAAATTCGCAGACACAAAAGAATAAGTAGCACCCGAATCAAATAAAATAATAGCATGACATGATATAACAGTAAGGGTACCTGTCATGACATCTACGACAGTCTCAACGTCCCCTGGCATCAAAGCATAAACCCTCGCTGAGGCTACATTCCTCTGCTGACCTCCACGGGGCGCTTGGTAACCTCCCCCGAATTGCTTGGGAGCAGGAGCTATACCAAGTGGTGTAGGACAATCTCGTGCCAAATGCCTTGATCCTCCACAATGATAACATACACCTCTCCCTGCTCGGCACTCCCCTAGATGCCTCTTCCCACATATCTGACATACAGGGTAGGTCTGTGCACCCTGACCCTCATGGCCCCTAGTCTTATGTCTTTGACCTTTTCCGTAGTTTGCCATATGATCCCACATGTGAATTATCAAATCTTTAGGATCATCATGGTTGTGATTTTCTGGTTATACGCTTGTATGTACTTAATTGACAAACCAGAAAATTTATGCTTGCTTGTTTTAAATTAAAGCTTCCTTTCTGCAAGCAACCCCCAGCACCATCTTGCAAACATCATAAGGGGGATATATATATTATTATAATACTTTATGGTAATAACTATCTTCAAAACTCAAAACAATTTTTTGTTTTTGTCTTGCCTTATTATCATTATTTTTTTAAAGTCGCATAACTGGTTCTATACCTACACATAAAAATGCATGTGAACTAGTTGGATTGTGTTTATGCTCAAACTTCCTGTTTGGTATCATATGCCGTGTGTTTTTAATTCAAATCTTTCACGGGTCTTATGATATGTGTCAATTGAAATGGTCGGTGCATATCTATAGTCTAATTTTGTTTTTCATGAAATTTAAAACATTTAAATAACCAGTTGTATTGTTTGTGTGCTTAATTTTTGAGGTTATCTTTGTCATTTCCGTTTGCATTGCAAGGCTATTATATTTCTTGAATGACTGAAAGTTATACCTCTATTTCGTGTGTTGAAAATACTGTACTGGTAGAGTTGCTTGATGAATATGTGCTATATGCTATTGATTGAAACTCAACACAGGTCACTTAGGTACAAAGTTATGATTGAGAATGGTCTATTTTCAAATGGCATGCTACCAAATTTTCAAAAATTCCTCCCAATATCCCTTTTGTATCTAAGTGACAACCTTTGCCTTCGAGTTTTATTGCTTAACCCTTTTTGTTGTTGCCAAAAGGGGGAGAAAAGGCAAAAATGGGTAAAACAATGCTTAATCATGCTTAATCTTTAATTACCCATTACTTTAATTATCTTTATGCATAAAGTCAGGGGGAGCCTTTCTTGGCTGTACCCACTTTTGCATAAAGTATTTGTCATCATCAAAAAGGGGGAAAATGTTGGCCTGATTGGTCACACCCAGTTTTGATTATGACCAATACTCTTGGTACTAATGGTTGTACTGAGAATTGCATGCAGGTTCACCTTGTGCGCGCTTCAGGACTAAAAGACTTATCATGATGGTGTGCAATGTTCGTGCCGACAAATGAAGAATCTTGTGCTGCATTTGTATTTATTATTCAGTTTCTTCATTCTGGGATGTAATTTTATTATGGACTGTACACCCATATGGCTTGTAATAATTTGCATCATGCATGATAGGTAGTTATGCTCAAATCGACTTTAGTTGGACATTAGGTACCTACACGGACCATAGAAAGACCTTAGGGAAGGTCGACCAACACCGGACATTTTCGGTGTCTTCAAAATTGGACCCTAAGTGACTTTAGGACACACACCATTGCACCTATGATTGATAAACACTTGAATAGGGTTTGTATGTTTCAAGACAAGACCGAAATGCACACTTTGTGCACTTTCGTTCGACCGACCTTAGCAGTTCATTCTACCCCGGTCGATCGAAACAAGCCTGGGTCAACAGTTGACCAAGGCCCTGGTCGACTGAACTAGAGTAGTTCATATCCCCCGATCGACCAAAACCCTCTCTGGTAAACAATTTGACCATCTGGTCAACCGAGCCAAAAATGTACTCCAACGCTCTGGTCGACCGAGGGTCCTCGGGAAATGCCCCAACAACCTAGTCGATTGAACTTCTCAGTTCAAAATGTCTCGATTGACTGAACCTCGCTGTTTTGAAAAATTGCCTCTTCCAGTTGACCGAACCTTTAGTTCATTTTCACCCTGGTCGATCGAACCACGCTATTTTGAAAAGTCGCCATTTCCGGTCGACTGACCCTGCAGTTCATTTTTAGCCCGGTCGACTGAGCCTCAAGAACTTTGGTCGACCGAACCCTTCCTGGTTGACTGGTGCTCTCGGGTTGGTTTGAATTTTTACCGCGGTTAAACTTTTTAAAATGAGGTTAATTTTAATTAAACGTCATTAAACTTTTTATGAAATGACCTCCGTGTCCCCAATGTTCAAAAATACCTCCTTGCCTATATATACCCATTCATTTATCATTATTAAAAAGGGGATTAGCAAATTTGATTAGACACAAATTCTCTCAACACCCAAAATCCTTTATTAGCCAAATAATACTTCCAAACACTCACATACTCCTCATTCTTGATTTCTACAAGCATTGTGAGTATTTTCTAAGGCTATTGTGCTTGATCTTTGTAGCTAAAACTCTCAGTTATATTATTGTTTGATTGATTTTCTGTGAGAGTTTAGCATCAAGGTTTTTCCACCAATTTCATTTGATAAATTTAGTGTGGAAAAACTCTGAGGGTTGTGGTTCTTGCATTGTTGTTGCAAGATACCTAAACCTAGATTTTGTGTGCAAAAATCTTTTTCAAGAGCTAGTACTTCAAACAACTCTAGTGTGCTTTGAATATTAGAATATTGTATTGAGTTTGTTTGTTTGAACTTGCTTAGCATATTTTGAAACCCTGATATGATATTGTATTATTCACATAGTGTGTTTCAAATATTTCTTGGGTATACACTCTAGATATGAACTAAAAGCTTATACTTGACTGAGTGTTTAGCACACATTAGAGCACTGAGCATATCTACATATCATTCGTGCTTGCATTATTGATTGAGTTGTTTTCGGTGCACACATCTGCTTTTCTAGAAGCATATTTCCATGTACAAATTTTATACACATCTGTTATATTTTCAGGCACGGGCCTGAAGAGGGAGACTAGCCCCATTGAATAGTCCCGGATTTGCTTAGACCCGGTTAGGAAAGCTAGGTGCACTATCCTGTTAAGGCGTGTGGATTGAGGTCAACCCCTTAAATTGACCTGGTTGTATAGGTGTCGCTCCACCCGTTTAAGTGAGCATTATAGTGGTAATCCTTGTACTAGTGTGGCCAAGGCAGGGACGTAGGCACAGTTGGCCGAACCTCGATAACATATCGTGTGTGTTCTTTACATTTCCGTTATTTACTTACTGCACGTGTATGTTATATTGTGAATGATTAGGTTTACATTTGCATAAACAGACCCTAGGTTAAGTAATGTTGTTTATCTGGTTTAACCTAGGCGATAAATTTTAATTACCCAATTCACCCCCCCCCCCCACTTAGGATTGCACCAAAGCTAACATACTAGACTAACTACTTGATAACTTTACCATGATCCCAAGAGGGGGGGTGAATTGATACTTTTAAAATTTAAACCCTAGGTAAGTATCCTAACAATAGTATGTTCACAACCCTATGGTCAATCTAGTGCAAGTAATGTAAATCAGTTATAATATGTACCAGAAATTAAATAGAGCAATCTAGTTAACAACACATGCACCAGAAAGCAGTAAAGGAAAGTGACACGCAGAAGTGTTATCGAGGTTCGGCCAATTGCCTACGTCCCCGTCATGGCTAACAAGCACAAGGATTACCACTATAATTGCTCACTTAAACGGGTGGAGCGGCACCTAAACATACTAGGTCAATTAGCACAGGGCTGACCTCAACATTTACAACCAATCCTTATCGGATTGGATTACCGCCCTCTCAGACCATGCTTGGAAACACTCAGTAATTTCACAACAATGAAATTGGTACAGTGATTATGCTTTCACGTAAAGCATATATGTACCCAATACGCGCATCACATACACATCAATGATATGGATATAGTGTAAGCTCAATGTTGCAAATTATTGTGCTATCAATACTCAATATAGTATTAACAATAAGATGCTCAAGAGTATTCAATACAAGCAATATCTTGGAATTTAAGCAAAGTACTTCAATAGCAAATCAATATTCTAACGATATGAATCAGATAATCAAACTAGTTCAAAAGAGTTTTCCTCAATGAAATATGCACAATACTAGTTTGAAAATATTTACTTGTTTAAAAAATCTTTGCACAACAAAAAACAAGCTATTGGATACTTGCAACAAAGATGCAAATATCCTAAGCTTGCTTAGTTTATCCCCACACAAGATTTATGATAAGAAAATCTGTGGGATAAATTTAAGCTAAAACTCCCCAATAAAAATATTGCAATCAATCAATCAAATGGGAGTTTCTAGCAATTCTAGAAAACACAAGCACTCTAAAAATGTTCTCACAATTTCATAATATATCAAGGAAGTGAAGATTTGAAAGTGTTTGGCCAAAGAGTGTATTTTGAAAAGAGAGACTTTTGGCTAATCTAAATTGCTAATTATCCTCTAATCTTGCAAATGAGGCAATATTTATAGGCAGGGGTAAAATTATAACCGTTTGGGATATGTTGAGAATAATTAAAAAAGTCTGAAATAGTTAAAATACAATTAGCCCGATTTAACCCAGTTTTATCGCGATTAAAATAATTTTAACCCGCCGAGGTTCGGGTGGCTGAACCGAGGTTCGGTCACCCGACCAGACTCAGTAATAAAAGTTATTCAAGGTAGTTCGGTCGCTCGGATTCAGGTTCGGTGACCCGAATTAAAGTCAGTAGCATTGCTTCATGACTTCGGATGCCTAGTCCTATATTCGGTGGCCCAAAACCGTGTGTTCGGTCGCCCGGGGTTCTTTTTGAGCTAAAACAATCAATTGCCCAAGCTAGTGGACTGTCCCTTTTGAGGGGTTCAGGCGCCTGAGGAAGGTATGTACATTATTGGTCGGTCACCTGAGAGCCCAGGTCAACTATTGACTTAACAATAGTTCAGGCGCCCAAGGAGTTTTGAACTCCAGGGGTTCGGTCACTCGAGCTCTCTCAAATTCCTGATAATTGTTCAATTTAAGGCATAATTTTAACACTCCTATATATTATATGATATGTGTGTGAGTGTTGGTACCTAGAGTCATGCTATGGTCTTATTGATCTTATCGTATATCCTACATGCATGATGTGCAGGTAAGATAAATATCCTAGGTTACTATTACAGCCCGTATTACAATCATTGAATTTACAATTACAAATTAAAGTCTTCAAGGTCTTCCAGTTGCTTCAAGTGTCATTCCTTGGGATATTCATTTAAGCCTGCACAAACACTTGATAATCATCAAATACCTGAGTATTTGTCATTATCAAAATCGGGTGCGACCTAAAAGGTCAACACTGCTGTACCTGCTTCAGATTTAGGAACTCCTCCACTTTGACCTTCCTGACAGTGGTTGGGAAGTATTTATCAAAGAACAAATCCTTAAAAAGAAACCAAGTCATTTCTATAGGCACCGCCCTCTGATTTTCTAGTAATTTTACCGTAATCCACCACCTCTTAGCCTCTCCTGTTAGTTTATAGGTGGTGTATAAGACCCTCTGCTCTTCAATGCATTGCAGCACCACCAAAACCTTCTCTATTTCCTGCATCCAATTCTCGGCGACTGTAGGATCAACTCCTCCTGAAAATGCTGGAGGATTCATCTTGGTAAACTTCTCTATCGTGCACCAAAGGACTAAAGACGAGCCGCCAAGTTCTCTGGAGCTCCGTGCAATCTTAGTCATGACCTGTTGAGCTACATTGCGTAATACAATGTCTGGATCACCTCCACCTACACCTGAAGGTCCAACTCCATCACTACCACTCGCATGAGCACTACTACCTCCAAGGTCCATCCTGAAAAGACACAAACATGGCTTAAAAACCCTGTCCTTATAATTTATGTATCTAACCCAAAACTCATATTATCTCTCCATCTTAACATCCCTATCTAAATTCAAGATTTAGTCCTACACTTTAAAAACACAACTCGACAATAGTTTACTATGGCTTTCCTCTAACCGTCGCCCTAGGAAAAACACAAAAACTGCCACGAAAGTCATGTCTCTAACTTGCAGAACAAAACCTCAAACCCTCTTCCTATACTCTGGTATTGTTTCCGTTGCACTCTAGAGTTTACAGAACCTAGCAACCTAGGCTCTGATACCAAATTGTAATGAATTTCTTAATTTACTGTATACTTTTTTTTTTCATAATAAATACTCATAGTAACTCTAACACCTACTAAATTTATGTAATCATGTTCAACCTAGACCCGTGGGTACCAGGGATAAACCTGTCATATATATTTGATACCTAAGCAGCAGGAAACGTAATTTACAAACATGTCATCCAACCAACCACAATACAGAGTCCTACTAAATCTGATATATATGAAATCATCCACCATAAGACCAAAAAGTAACCTAGGGTCACTTCTCAAAAATAAATCTAACCCTAGCTCAACAACTCACCATTCTGACAGGGTAGCTCGGTCGAACTCTACCGTTGCAGAGCTCTATCTGCTCCTCTACCTGGATTTCTTGAAATGTTTGAAATGCTGGGGTGAGACACCTCTCAATAAAGGAAATAAACTAATATCAGTGTGTGGCAACATTAGTATTTTCATGTTATACATAGTATCAATACATAAATCATATCTCGTAAAAACTGTTGATATCATATCTAAATAAAACATAATTCCTCATAACGTGATATAACGTACTAAATTACTACACATGAAAAACATCTTATATAGCTACATAATACTGAAATAACACCAAGGATGGATAGCTAGCTGATGTCATGTCATAACCCCACATGACTAGGTTGTACAGCCTAAAGGCGGGACCTAGCAATGGCTGGCTGACCATGCTCGATCAATCATAAGTCCGTAAGTACGATGGACCTACCCCTCCTGGTCCTAGACTGCCAGGGGAACAACTCCACTCAACACTGTAGCCATATCAACTGCTATCTCCCACACTACTAGTCGTGTCGTAGCACTCTCATAATTCTGACCATGTAGCTATGATACCGTACTCTTGAAACTGAAGTAAACTATACCATCCGGGTTCTAATAACATATAATATGTTTCATATACTGAACATAACCATTTCGTATTTCATAGAATATCTGACATGATAATATTTCATGAATTATATCTTATCATACATGATTATGGCATATGCACCAACATGAATCCCGACATCTACGTTGACATAACATAACATGAATCATGGCATCTGTGTCGGCATATCATAATCTACTGAACATGATTTCTCTGTACTGTTAAACACTATATTCATAAAATCATGGTTCCTATATTATTTTGTAATTGTTTTGAAAACTATCATATCATGCTTGATCTGGAAAACATATTATTCTAGTATACATAACTACATGGAAATTTTAACTCATGCCACACAGAAATGGGTAACATTCTGAACGTAAAATCTATTCTAAAATCATAATTTCTGAATAAACACGTTTAAATCATATCCTTATTCATAGTAGTATTTCCCAAACATAATTCTATAATATACATATTTTCCTGAAATCAAATACTATAAAATAAGAATAATTTCATGAAAAATTCTAACTTAGTTTATCCCCTTACCTGGCTTACTGAGAAGCCCTCAATACACCCAATCCTCCACCTATAGTGTTCCCTGCACAACACCCTGAAATTAACATTTCCCCTAACAAAACTTCAGTATAAACCCATCTAATACCTTTCCTCAACCCAAAAATACCAAATACCTTAATAAATATTAAAATAATCAACTTACCTACATTTTGGGATGGTGCCCAAATTGGCCTAACCAACAAATCACTCAAGCAGATTTGTAGAGAATCTTCCCAGGAGTAATGTGGCGGCTTGGGATCATCGAACCGATGAAGAATGAGGCCGGATTTCTAAAAAGAAGGTAGAGGAGGATGGTTTTCTAGAGAGAGAAACTATTGCATGCGAAAGTCTCCCGCAGAAAGTGACCTTTTGGCCTTATATAGAGTGTTGTCCACGTGGACTTATCGACGAGCCACAATCCCTCATCGACAAGTCAATGAAGGGAGCTCATTGACGAACACCTTCTCCGCATTGATGAGTTTTAGGTTCAGGAAATAGTATTCTCGGTAATTTCTTGTCGATGAAACATGTGTCCCTCTCGACGAGCCTAGAGCCCTGCTCGTCGATGAGCACTTCTACCTCGTCGACGAGACCCTGCTAAAACCCTTTTGAAAAAATCCTTTTCTATTCTTTCTTTTATTATTATTTAATTACTATAATTCTTTGAGTCTCTACACTAACACTTTATGATATATAGATCTTTGAACTTACATTTGAAGCCATGATTTTGATACATTGTTAAATGTGTGCTTATTGTAAGGGGGAGCCTTATCAAGGTTCTCTTATCTTTGCTCCTTATTTGTTATCATAAAAAATGGTGAGATTTTTGGCCTAACATGGCTTTCAAATCTTATTTTTATGATAACAAATCAAGGTAAATTTAACATGTTATGGTTTAAGTAATGATGTCTTAGGAAATCGAGTATATGAAGTTCAAAAGTTCAAGTATTACATGTCCAAGATCACAAGTGATTATTAAAAGCTCATACTCCAACAACAAGTGATCAAAAGGAAGCTTAAAAGGTCAAAGACAAACAAATCTTGTGGAAGCTTAAAGGATATTGAAGCTCAAGACAAGATGGAGTAAAAGCAAAGATATACATGAAGACTTCAAGTTTAGAAAGTTTTAAAGTCTTAAGGAAGTCTTGTGTAAGTATTTCAGTTAAATATCAAATGAATGCTTTGAAGCTCATTAGTGTTAATTATGGACTTAGGGACCTTATTTTGAAAACCCTTGAAAATATCTTTCAAAAGTATCAAAACAAGTTGGCAAGAGTTTTTGGAAACAAGGTTTAAAAACAACTGTTGCGGCGACTGACCCTTGATTGGTTAGTCGACCGACATTTTTTTTTAATTAAAGTTGGGAAACAAAATAGGCTCAGTCGACTGACCCCATACCGACTTTGAAAATATGTTGAAATTCAAAGATAAGGCAACTGACCCTGATGAGTTCAGTTGACTGACCTTCGTAACAGATAGTTTTAAAACAACATTTAAATGTTTCCAAAATGAGTTGCTTGTGCCCCAAACTTTGTCAAAACTTGGGAAACACTCCAAGTAACTTAGGCAACACGAAAATATGACTTTTTAGCACTATAAATACATGATTTCTCAAATCAAATTAAACACCAAGAATTGAAAATCTAATTTCAAGCCTATATTGCTCATACTCTCTCAAAGCCTTCTTACACACATCTACTTGCTGAGACTTTTTGAGAATTACTGAGTTATTGTTCACCAATCTCTAAGAAAAACTTCTGCATTTTGAATTAATCAAAGAAAGATCCCAGTGATATACTCTTTGAGCTTCAATTCTATTCTTCATTGATATTTACATTGAAGTATTAATTAGTTGTGCTATATCTTGTACTAATCTACTCTGGTTGAGAGTAATTCTTGTATGCAAGAAATTGTTCTTGTTTTCTTGTTTTCTTGACGGTTCAGGGCTGTTGAATCGTCGAATCGAGCGTGGGCTATCACTTGGAGAGGAGGGCTCCAACCTATTGAAGAAATATTGTAAAAGGTTCACTCCGCCTGTAGAGGAGTGTTATAGTGGAATCCTTAGGTGGTGTACCTAAGGTGAGGATGTAGGCGGGTATAGCTAAACCTTGTAAAAATCTTGGTCTCATTATTTTCCTTACTCTTTTTAAATTTTAGCATATATAACTGCGTGGTTGTTTATTTCAAATCTATAAATTGCGTGGGTGTGAATTAAATTGTTAAAAATTGATTTACCCTTGGGATTTGCAGAAACCGAAAGAAAGTACATTGGTTAATCAATATCTATTACGAAAATCGTAAGGGAGTACGTTGATTGATTAACACCCAAAGATTCATTGATTCATTGATTAATCAAACTTATTTAATTTCTGAGTTTTGGATGTTTGGTTGAATTCTTTCATATTGAAATCAATTATATCATGTTGAGTGGATTGAAATATTCAAAAGCTGAAAGTATTTCTTTGTGAATTCATTGGTTGAGTGTTGATTAAAATTGCTGCAAGATCAAGTTGATTTACCCTTGGGATTTGCAGAAACCGAAAGAAAGTACATTGGTTAATCAATATCTATTACGAAAATCGTAAGGGAGTACGTTGATTGATTAACACCCAAAGATTCATTGATTCATTGATTAATCAAACTTATTTAATTTCTGAGTTTTGGATGTTTGGTTGAATTCTTTCATATTGAAATCAATTATATCATGTTGAGTGGATTGAAATATTCAAAAGCTGAAAGTATTTCTTTGTGAATTCATTGGTTGAGTGTTGATTAAAATTGCTGCAAGATCAAGTTGATTTACCCTTGGGATTTGCAGAAACCGAAAGAAAGTACATTGGTTAATCAATATCTATTACGAAAATCGTAAGGGAGTACGTTGATTGATTAACACCCAAAGATTCATTGATTCATTGATTAATCAAACTTATTTAATTTCTGAGTTTTGGATGTTTGGTTGAATTCTTTCATATTGAAATCAATTATATCTTGTTGAGTGGATTGAAATATTCAAAAGCTGAAAGTATTTCTTTGTGAATTCATTGGTTGAGTGTTGATTAAAATTGCTGCAAGATCAAGTTGATTTACCCTTGGGATTTGCAGAAACCGAAAGAAAGTACATTGGTTAATCAATATCTATTGTGAAAATCGTAAGGGAGTACGTTGATTGATTAACACCCAAAGATTCATTGATTCATTGATTAATCAAACTTATTTAATTTCTGAGTTTTGGATGTTTGGTTGAATTCTTTCATATTGAAATCAATTATATCTTGTTGAGTGGATTGAAATATTCAAAAGCTGAAAGTATTTCATTGTGAATTCATTGGTTGAGTGTTGATTAAAATTGCTGCAAGATCAAGTTGATAAACTCATTCATAGAGTCTTAAAATTTGAATTCGATTTTTAGCTGGTCTAGTGATTAAAACTTAAACATTACATTTGTGATTGTTGAATATAAAAAGGTTGAGCAAGAATTTATAAAAATATTCTTCAAGAAATTTTTACAAACCCAATTCACCCCCTCTCTTGGGACTACACCTTAGTTTTTAGGGATTTTCCTTTTTAGCGAGGTTCGATCGACTGAGCCATTGATTTGGTCTGCCGGATCTTCATTTTATGAAGGTCGGTCAACTGGGCTTAGAAGTTCAATTAACTGGGCCTTTTACAAAAATGATTTCTAGCCATTTGTTCTATTCGGTCTACTGGGCTTATCAGCTGGTTGACTAACCCTTTATAAAAATGAGATTCTGGGCAACTTTTGAACTTCAAAAATATTTCAAACCTTTTGTATAAGTTTAACTTTTAAGTGAAAGGTTTTCCATGAAAAGTTTGAGTTCCTAGGGTCAGCCTATGGTCGTTATTGAGCTTCTCATTGGATCAAGTAAGGCATGCACATACAATTTAATCTAAATGTATTACAATTGAAATAATAAAAGTCTTCACTCTTTGCTCTTCAATTTCCATGTAATAAGCTAGGCGATATATGCTTTAAGTGTCTCATGACTTCCATATTGCAAAGATCATTTGTGCCTTCTGAAACATAAATCTTTTTATACACTAAATGCACATGTGAAATACATATGATTTGTCATTGTCAAAACGGGATATAATTCAGAAAGTGAACAATACTCCATTTTTTATGATGACAAATACAAGAGCAAAAACGAGGTTTGCCTGAAAGACTCCCCCTTACAATATGCATAATTTCAAAATAGGCAGTGTAATTCAAGCATATCTAGGAAGAAGACATTGTAATATTTCAAGTTGAGAGATTTTGAATTTCAGCTCAATATGCATTTAGGTTTGACAATATTGCTTAGATATTTCCCCCTGTTTTGTACGATTTTAGAGGCAGGGAGTTAACAATGAATTTTTCCAATTTTGCTCAGATATATTTCTCCCTTTTTTGTCATCAACAAAAGGACTAAGCTAAGCATAAAATTATTTAAGCTTTGAAAAATCCCTTAGCTTGACAAGCTCCCCCTTTTTGACACAAAAATGGGCTTAGACAACAGTCTTGTAGATGTTTTGAAAAAAAAAATTGGCAAAATTGTACACAAAACAGTATAATTGGCCATTTAAAAACAAACTGGCATGTTAAACATAGTAAGGCCAGAAAAATTCCATAAACCATCACAATTCTGATAATACATAAAACCTATAAATATTTGAGTTTAAAAAAAGTCTTATGGAATTATAATTTCAATCAACTAGTCAGCATGTATGTCTGTATTTGATCTTTCAATTCAATATGCAAAACCTTAGTCAACTACCAGCATGCATTCATAAGGTATGCATCAGCCATGTAGATGGCGTTCAATTCAAATAGCATGCAAATCTCCTAAGTTTTTCTACAGTAAGCATTATGCATCAACCATGCATATGGCATTCAATCAATTCAATATAGCTCAATACAATTCATGCTATAATCAAGATACATTAATCATCCATTAAATAAATTTAAGCATTCAGTATATTATAGATAGTAGGCTGCTATACTGTTCTCACAAAAACATATAAGCCTAAAACAAGATAAGATTGTGAGAGTATTTAATTTTCAGAACCTTGAAATTACAAATAGATATGCTCCCCCTCAGTTATGCACCCTACTCATCACCACGAGATAGGCCTAATTCCTCAAATGATTACTCAAGTAATTCTAGGCAACTACCCTAGTGTGCAATAAGCCTAATTCATGTCAAATTTAGATAAATCTATTCTCTTGAAGTGGTTTCGTGAATATATTGGCCCATAGTTCATCATTGCACATAAACTCAAGTATCACATCCCCCTTCTGTACATGATCACGAATAAAGTGATATCTCATCTCAATATGCTTAGTACGTGAGTGTGAAATGGGATTCTTCGATATGTTTATTGCACTAGTGTTATCACATTTTGTCATAGTGCAATTTGTAGTCTATAAGTTATTGTTTCACAAAAAGTGTTTGAGCACAACAACTTCCAGTCGCTATATACTCAGCCTCGGCTGCAGACAATGCAACTGAGTCCTGTTTCTAGGAAAACCAATGATAAGTAAGGTGTACTCTCAAGAGGGGGCTGAATTGGGATTTAAAAATTTTCTTTTTAATTTTTTATCCTACAAGTTCTTTTAGTTAAGTATTAACCCCTTTTTAATTTGAGTTAATTTGTAATCACAACAATCAACTTCACAAGTACAATTGATTTGTAACAACCAACACTAAAACTAATCAATGAAGTAAGCTTGATATTGAAATATGAAATAAAATAGAAAATTTAACCAAACTTCCAAAATTCAAATTTTCATATTAAGTATCTTGAATTTTTAAGCATGTAACCAACCAATATATTAATGAGTTTTGGTACTAATCAATCAACGTACTCCCTTGTGGTTTCCGCAATATATTGATCTATCAATGTACTCTCTTATGGTTTTTGCAATGCCCCAAGGAAAATTAATATCCAGCAAATTAAGTGCACAGCCACACAGTATATATGTGTTGAAATTTAAAGAGAGTAGGGAAGAGAGTGACACCGAGATTTTTACGAGGTTCAGCTATACCTGCCTACATCCTCGCCTTAGGTGCACCACCAAAGGATTGCACTATACCACTCCTTTAACTAGGTGGAGCAAACCATTTACACACTCCTTCAATAGGATAGAGCCCTTCGCTCCAAACGATACCCCACGCTCGGTAAACCAATGATTCAACAACCTGAACCGTAAAAAATAATAAGTACAAAGACACTCTCATAATAGAGCTGATTAGTACAAATTATAGCATGAATATACTTCAAATTAAATATCAATAAAGAATGAATTTGAAGCTCGAGAAATTATTCACCGAGTTCTTCTTGAGATTGAAAGAAGCTTAGTACGATCACAAGACTTGAGTGGTTGTATCAGCAGGAATTCAAAATAACTTCAGCAAGAATGTGTGAGTAAGAGAGCTTTAAAAGAGTATTGAGAATTAGAGACTTTGAATGCTTGATTGCAAGTAGTTGTGTTGTAAAAATTCTTTGGTTTTCCATGTATTTATAGAGTTCTAAAAGTAATTCCTTGTTGCCCAAGTTTACTTGGAGTATTTCCCAAGTTTATACAAAGTTTGGAGCCCAAGCAAACATTTTTGAAGACTTTTCAATGCTGCTTTATTTCAAAAATTATGAACGTCAGTCTCCTGACTAAAAGGTGTTAGTCGCCTGTCACATTAAAAATTTGCGTATTTCAAAAGTCAGTGCTTTGTAAGTCGCCTGAGTGTGTTTTGTCAATCGTCAAACTACTGTCAATCACTTGAGAAAAAATTGTGAGGCACCTGCCATAGTTCTGTTTGCCTTTCTTAAAAACCATAAAAATTGTCAGTTGCTAGAAAAAATACAGTCAGTGGCCTAAGAGTGCCATTTCACTGTTTTTAAGATTTTGTTTCCGAAAACTCTTTTGGCTTTTAAACTTGGAATCTCTGATTTGAAAATTGAAAAATATATTTCCCAAGGTTTTAAAAATGGGTCTCTAAGTCCATAATCATTCCTAAAGAGCTTCAAAACATCCGTATTGATTTTAAATTGAAGTACTTACACAAGACTTCCTTAAGACTTAAAACTCTCTAAGTGTGAAGTCTTCATATATATTTTGCTTTGAGTCCATCTTGACTTTGAGCTTCAAAAGTCTTTAAGCTTTCATAAGATTTGTCAATCTTTGATCTGTTGAACTTTCTTTTGATCACTTGTTTGGAATGTAGGCTATCAAAGCACTTTTGATCTTGAACTCTAATGTTTGTTTCCCAAAACGTCATCACTTTAACCAAAACATGTTAAATTCTCTTGATTTGTAAATATCAAAATAAGATTTGTAAGCCTTGTTAGGCCAACAATATCCCCCTTTTTGATGATTACAAATAAAAAGTAAAAGAGAGTGAACCTTGATAAGGCTCCCCCTTAAAATAAGCATATTTTTAACAATGTTTTGAAAAAAAATCTTCAAATATCATGTAAGTTCATTTTTCAAGATCAATATATCAAATAAGTATCAGTGCATTATAATATATCAGTAAAGTATTAGTGCATCATAATTCATTTCATCATAAACCATTATTAACAATATCATATCATATCTCATATTCTACACTGCTTTAAGCTTTCTTATCTTTGCAAGCTTTCTTATCTTTGCATTTTATCTCCTCTATTTTGCGCTCATTAATTCTGCTCTCATTTTTGCTCAAAATTTCTCTCCGTTTTGACATCAATCAAAAATAAAAGTAACTTAGTAAAGGCAAACGTACCATACAAAAGATATTCATATGCATTCAGAGGTTTACATAGTGTCAAAAACATCTGGAGATACAAACCAAAGTACAAAAGTAGAAAACTAAAATGTAGAGAAAATATAAATAGATAACTAAGATACATAGGACAGAAAGAGATGCAACATTATCTTGAAGAGAGTTAAGTCCAGTCCTCATGTCACTACTAAAAGTGGAGAATTTGTGATAAAAAGGAAGGAACCATGGAGGACTATTTTCTGCTTGAGGAACAAACTGTTGCTCTGGTTGCTAAACAGGTGGTTGGGGTTCAGGAGCTTGGTAGCGTTGCCTACCTCCTTTGGGAAACCACCCTTGTTCATGCTTTTCATATCCAATCATCTTAAGGGTAGTAGCGGAAAAGATGTCATAGTGATTTCTTTTAACAAACGGTGAGGATGGTGTGATTATATGACGGTGTGCAAATATTAGGTTTAGAATCCCACCACATGGAAGAACAATACGATGAGCTTCTTCCCTCGTAATCATCTACTTAAGAATGAGGCTTTTAAAATCTAACTTCTTCTCTTTAAGAAGACACCACATGAAAAAACAATCCAGAAATGTAACATGGTCATGTGATCCAGCTCATGGTAAAATATTATATGTGATTAGTTTTTGAAGGACCAGAGCTTGGAGGTTTAGTTGTTTGTAAAGTGGGGGATTTCCAAAATAAATAGGTGCTTCTTTCATAACCAATGACAGAAACTCTTCTGGAGTGAAGTCTTGAGCCATTATCCATGATTTCTCAGCTGGAGGACATTCAAATTCACCTTGTTTAATATGGAGAAGTTTGGCTAAGGATTGTGAAGTGAGTGTAATCGAACTCCCCATGACCTCGGTAGATAGTCCCAAATCTCTTTTAACCAAATTGGCATAAAATATTATAATCAAAGTTGGATAATATCCAATGGCTTGATACGTGATAAACTTCTTCCATCCTAATTCCTTAAACATAGGCAATATTTTAGGAAAATTAGTGTTAAGGACTGATGTAACAAGAACATTACAGAATATAAGATCCGTAGAATGAATATGATTTCAATATAGTTGCTTCGCATGTGGAGAGGTTAGCCATTTTTCAGTTTCATCATTATCAACATGCTTAGAGGATGAAGCTTTGTTCCCAGTTGTCTTTGTACGTGGCATGGTGATTCGATGGAAACCCTAGGTATTTGAAAGGAAATGAAGTAGGAGTATGCACTTCAAGTGAGAATCAAAGGATTATAAGAAGTGAGAGGCTGGTAATCGAAGGAGAGGAAGTGTTAGACGAGTGAAGAAATAGAGTTAGGTGGCTAAGGGTTTCAGAAATGAGGGTTTTGCATATATAAGTATGCGGTCAGCCACATGTCAGTCACCTGACAATCGAAGAGTCAGGCACCTAATGAACTTAATTTCTCCAGGCAGTAACGAGTCAGTTACCTGACTCATATGGTCAGTCACCTGACATGCAGAGTTCATATTTTCTTTTTTAAACGACTTCTCTAATATGCAATAATCATAGTTCATGTCTAATAGAGATAATCTGATCCTTTGAAAGTGGTTTTGTAAATATGTCTACCCATTGATCATTTGTATTCACAAATTCAAGAATTATATCCTCTTTTTGAACATGATCTCTTAAGAAATGGTGTCTTATATCTATATGTTTTGTTCTTGGATGTGATATTGGATTTTTAGAAATATTTATAGCACTTGTACTATCACACTTAATGGCTATAGCTGAGTACTTTAAATTAAATTCTTTTAATTGTTGTTTCATATAAAGTGTTTGAGCACAACAGGTACCTGTTGCAACATACTCAGCTTCAGCAGTGGATAATGCTATGGAATTGTGTTTCTTGGAAAACCAAGACACAAGAGATTGTCCTAAAAAATGACAAGTTCCACTTGTGCTTTTCCTATCAGTTTTGCATCCTACACAATCTACATCTGAATAACTAATCATTTCAAATCCAGTGTTCTTAGGATACCATTGTCCTAAGTCAGTAGTGCCTATTAAATATCTTAAGATTCTTTTTACTGCTATTTGGTGAGATTCCTTAGGAGCTGATTGAAACCGGGCGTACATTCAAACACTAAACATTATATCCGGTCTATTAGCTGTCAAGTATAGCAAACTACCTTTTCATGTCAACTGGTTTTCCTTTTTCATCTTTATCAAGGCTTATGGAAGTACTCATTGGTGTTCTTATAGGCTTGCTACTTTCCGTGTCAAACTTCTTTAGTATGTCTCTTATATATTTTGATTAATTTATGAAGCTACCATTTTTAGCTTGCTCGATTTGTAATCCTACGAAATAATTTAATTTTACCATCATACTCATTTCAAATTATTTTTGCATACATTTTGTAAATTCCTTAGATAAATCATCATTTGTAGCACCAAATGAGAAGCATATCTTTATTCTTAGATTTTATAAACAAGGTGCTATCAGCATTTCCTCTTAAAAAATCATTTTCTAGTAGGAATCCACTTAACCTCTCATACCAAGGTCTAGGAGCTTATTTTAACCTATATAATGCTTTTGTTAATTTAAATACATGATCAGGGTTATTTATATCCTCAAAACCAAGAGGTTGTTCTACATATACTTCTTCATTTATAAATCCATTTAAAAATGCACTCTTTAAATCTATTTGATAAAGTTTAAATTCTTTGTGAGATGCATAGGCTAATAACATTCTTATGGCTTCCATTCTTACTATGGGAGCAAAGGTCTCATCGTAGTCTATTCCTTCTTCTTGATTATATCCTCGAGCCATGAGTCTTGCCTTATTTCTTGCTACATTTTCATCCTTTTTATTCCTAAATACCCATCTAGTTCTAATTATTAAATGATCATCGGGTCTAGAAACTAATTTCCATACTCTATTTCTTTCAAATTGATTTAATTCTTCTTGCATTGCTATGATCTATGAATCATCACTTAACGCTTCTTTAATGTTCTTAGGTTCTTCTTGGGATAGAAAAATATAATGATTACATAGGTTTTTCAATGAAGATCTTGTCGATACTCCTCATGATGGTTCTCCTATGATTTGATCCACTAGATGATTTCTTATAAATTTCCATTCTTTAGGTAATTCAAAATTTTCAGTAGAATCATTATTTTGAGTTTCTTCATTTTTCTCTTTTTTCACTTCTATGATTTCTAAGTCTTCTAGTTTTTGTGTAGCATCAGTTTTAACTTCTTCAATATCAATTGCTTATGTAAATGGATTTACTTCATCAAAGGTTACATGAATTGACTCTATAATTGTGAGTGTTCTTTTATTATAGGTTCTAAATGCTTTTCTAGTCAACACATACCCTAAAAAGATTCCTTCATCTGATTTTGCATCAAATTTTCCTAAGTTATCTTTATCATTTAGTACAAAGCACTTGCATCCAAATACATGAAAGTAAGCTATGTTAGCCTTCTTCCTTTCCATAGTTCATAGGGGGTTTTATTTAAGGTTGATCTTAGGGAAACTCTATTCATTACATAACATGTAGTATTAACTACTTGAGCCCAAAAAGTACTTAGATAATTTGTGCTCATTTAACATGGTCCTAGCCATTTCTTGAAGGGATCTATTCTTTCTTTCAACAATTCCATTTTATTGTGGAGTTCTAGGTGCTAAAAAATTGTGCTTTATTCTATGTTCATTGCAAAATTTATGAATATCTTTATTATTGAATTCTCTTCCTTGATCATTCCTAATATTTAAAACACCATATCTTTTTTTCATTTTGAAGTATTTTACACATGTTTATCAATATATTGCATGCTTCATCTTTTGAAGTTAAGAAGAGTACCCAGGTAAACCTGGAGTAGTCATCAACGATGACAAAAGCATATTACTTTCCTCCTAGAGTTTGTGTTCTAGTAGGGCCAAATAAATCTAAGTGAATAAGCTCTAAGGGCTTTCTAGTGGAAATATGTTTCTTCTTCTTAAAGCTAGACTTAGTTTGCTTTCCTAATTGACAAGCATCACATATTTTATCATTTACAAACATAGTGCTTGGTAGTCCTCTAACTAAGTTCTTTTTAAATAGCTTTAATAGAAAGTCCATACTAATGTGTCCAAGTCTTCTATGTCATAGCCAACATGCCTCATTCATGGTTGCTAAGCATGTGATGTCTTGAGATTTTAGAACTTCAAAATTTATGTAATATACGTTATCAATTCTTTTAGCGGTGAATAGAACATTATGTTTTTCTCTATTTTTTCAACAATGCATTTGTCTTGATTGAAAATTATGTCAAATCCTTTATCACTTAATTGACTTATACTTAAGATATTATGTTTCATCATCAATGGTCAAAGAAGGTTCTTTACCTATTTTTTTAATTCCAATGATTTTACCTTTAGCATTATCGCTGAACATGACATATCCACCATCTTTTTATATTAGTGTGGTAAATTTGGATTCATCTCTGGTCATGTGCCTTGAACACCCACTGTCCAAGCACCATTTGTCTTTTGATGGGGTTCTCCTAAAGCAAACCTACAAGAAGGTTCAATGTGTTATTTTTAGGTACCCAAACCTTTTTAGGTCTTTTTATTCAGATTTATTTTCTTTGACTTTCCATACTTTCTTGACTTTAACATTTTTTCTTTTACATGGGCATTCAAATTTTACATGTCCCCTTTTCTTACACAAGAAGCACGTAGTGTGTTCATAAATATTTGTGGAAGATGTACTTGCATAATAATTTGATTCCTATACAAAGTATCTCATATATAGATTCTTTTTCTTTTTGTTCTCAATTCCATTATATCCAATTCCTTCTTTGTCTAATGACATTCTTTGGGTTCCAATTAATTTTTCAAAGTTTTTTTTTCCTTTTATAAAATTGTAAATGATTTTATCCTTATCCTCAATTTTACTTCTAAGGTATTTTATTTCTAACTCTTTCTTGGTTTCACCATTTACTTGAAGTTTTACCAACTCTTGAGACATATTTTTTATTTTCTTCATAAGTTCATCAATGTATGATTCTTTTTCTTCCTCAACTTTTTTTGAAGTTTCTAGTGGATTTTTGACTATTTCATTTTGTTCTTTTAAAGCTATGTTTCTTTTTGTTACTTTTATAAACCTATTATGTAATGCAAACAACTCAGCTTGAATTTCTTTATATGATGACATACTTTCACATGAGTCACTACATAATTCATCACTTGATTCTTCTGATGAGCTAGAATAATAATTTACCACAACATTTTTTGCCATAAAGTAGATGTTCGCTACTTCTTGTTCACTTGATTCGTTCTCCGATTCACTTGAGCTTGTATCATCCTATGTAGTAGCTTTCATAACCTTCTTCTTCTTCTTTTTGTCTTTCTTGAGCTGTGGACAATGAGGTTTAATATGTCCAACTTTTTTGCAATTGTAACAAGTAGGAGGTTCATTCTTAGTTCCCTTTTTACTTGTTTCTCCTTTTTCAAATTTTGCACTTCTAAATTTTCTAGCAAATTTCTTATTTTTCTTGAAGAATTTTCCGAGTCTTCTAGTGAGTAAAACTATTTCATCATCATCTAACTCATTATTATCTTCTTCTTCACTAGAACTTTCTTTTGATGCCCTGAGGGCTATCGATTTCAGTTTTTTTTTTTTTTTTTTTGTTATTTTTCAGAATTCCTTTCATCCATAGCCATCTCATAGGTGAGAAGCGGTCCAATTAATCGTCCAGGGAGGTATTTTTGAGATTTCTTCCTTTCATAATTGTTGTGGTTTTAGGTTCCCAAATTGGTGGAAGTCCTTTAAAGATTTTTTGGATCATCTCATATGTAGAGTATCTTTTCTCTAAAGCATTGAAGGAGTTTATTATATGAGTGAACCTAGTGTATATACTAGTAATAGTTTTATTTGGGTTCATCCTAAAGGCTTCATATTTGCTAGTGAGCACGTCTATTCTATTCTCTCTTACGTCAACAGTTCCTTCATAGGTTGCTTCTAATTTATCCCATATTTCTTTGGTTGTTTTGCATGCCATGACTCTATTGAATTCAATTATATCAAGGTCACAATATAATGCATTTATAGCAATTGAGTTTTCTTGCAACATCTTATGATCATTGTCAGTCATCTCCTTTTTTTCTTTAGGTATTTCTTTACCATAAACAATTTTAGTTGGGATAAGGTCACCATGTGTGACAACTTTCTATGCTTTCCAATCCATAGTTTGTAAATAGATTCTCATTCTTTGTTTCCAAAAGGTGTACTTAATCCCACAAAAGATAGGAGGTCTAGTTGAGGATTGACCCTCGGCAAAGGGAGATATGCCTAGGTGTGCCATAGAGATCTTTATATAGCTTCTAAATTAAGATTTGCTATAACCCCACTTTAATACCAATTGATAAGAAAGGTGTACTCCCAAGAGGGGGGTGAATTGGGATTTAAAAGCTTTCTTTTTTATTTCTTGTGTTACAAGTTCTTTTAGTTAAGTATTAACCCCTTTTTTAATTTGAGTTAATTTGTAATGACAACAATCAACTTCACAAGTACAATTGATTTGTAACAACCAACACTCAAACCAATCAATGAAGTAAGCTTAATATTGCAATATGAAAAAAAATATAAAATTTAACCAAGCTTCCAAAATTCAAATATTGATATTAAGTAACTTGAATTTAAGTATGTAACCAACTAATATATTAATGAGCTTTGGTATTAATCAATCAACGTACTCCCTAGTGGTTTCCGCAATATATTGATCTACCAACGTACTCCCTTATGATTTCTACAATTCTCAAAGGCAAATTAATATCCAGCAAATTAAGTACACAACCATGCAGTACATATATGCTAAAATTTAAAGAGAGTAAGGAAGAAAGACACCGATATTTTTATAAGGTTCGACTATTCCCGCCTCTATCCTCGCCTTAGGTACACCACCCAAGGATTGTACTATACCACTCCTTTAACTAGGCGGAGCAAACTGTTTACACACTCCTTCAACAGGATAGAGCCCTCCGCTCCAAAGGATACCCCACGCTCGATAAACCAACGATTCAACAACCTAAACAGTCAAAAACAGCAAGAAATAAAAACAAATTTTTGTGTACAAAGACACTCTCAAAATAGAACTGATTACTACAAGTTAGAGCACTAATATACTTCAAATTAAATATCAATAAAGAATGAATTTGAAGTTAAAGAAATTATTCACCGGGTTCTTATTTAGATTGAAAGAAGCTTAGTAAGATCACAAGACTTGATTGGTTGTATCAGTAGGAATTCAGTATAACTTCGGCAAGAATGTGTGAGCAAGAGACCTTTTGAAAAGTATTGAGAATTAGAGACTTTGAATGCTTGATTCCAAGTAGTTGTGTTGCAAAAATTCTTTGGTTTTCCATATATTCATAGAGTTCTAAAAGTAATTCCTTGTTGCCCAAGTTTACTTGGAGTATTTCCCAAGTTTATACAAATTTTGGAGCCCAAGCAAACATTTTTGAATACTTTTCAATACTACTTTATTTCAAAAGTTATGAACGTCAGTCACCTAACAAAAAGGCGTCAGTCACTTGTCACGTTAAAAAATTAGCGTATTTCAAAAGTTAGTGCTTTGTTAGTCGCCTGAGTGTGTTATGTCAGTTGCGTGAGAAAAATTTGTGAGGCGCCTATCATAGTTCTGTCTGTCTTTCTTAAAAACCATATAAATTGTCAAACGCCTAAAAAAATTCAGTCAATCTCCTAAGAGTGCAATTTCACAGTTTTTAAGATTTTGTTTTCAAAAACTCTTTTGGCTATTAAACTTGGAATCTTTGATTTGAAAATTGAAAAATATATTTACCAAGGTTTTAAAAATAGGTCTCTAAGTCCGTAATAATTCCTAAATAGCTTCAAAACATCCATATTGATTTTAAATTAAAGTATTTACACAAGACTTCCTTATGACTTAAAACTCTCTATGTGTGAAGTCTTCGTGTATATCTTGCTTGGAGTCCATATTGACTTTGAGCTTCAAAAGTCTTTAAGCTTTCATAAGATTTGTCAATCTTTGATTTGTTAGCTTCCTTTTGATCACTTGTTTGGAATATAAGCTATTAAAGCACTCTTGATCTTGAACTCTAATGTTTGTTTCTTGAAATGTCATCACTTTAACTAAAACATGTTAAATTCCCTTGATTTGTTAACATCAAAATAAGATTCGTAAGCATTGTTAGGCCAAAAACCAAGAAACTAGAGATTGTCCTAAGAAATGACATGTACCACTCGTGCTCTTCCGATCAACTTCGCTACCGACAAAGTCAGCATCAGAATAGCTGACAATCTCAAATATGGTATACTTAGGGTACCATAAGCCTAAATCAATGGTCCCAATGAGATATCTACGTATACTTTTAACTTCTAGTAGGTGTGACTCTTTTGGTGCTACTTGGAATATCGCACACAAACATACACTAAACATGATCTCGGGTGTTCTAGCAGTCCGATACAGTAGACGACCAATCATACCTCCGTAGAACTTAACATTTATCGGTATACCTTGATCATCTTTGTCTAATTTGGTTGAAGTACTCATAGGTGTCCCTAGAATTTTTGGCATATTCCATATTGAATTTCTTGAGCAAGTCCTTTATGTATTTTGATTGGTTGATAACAATTCCATGTTTATCTTGTTTTATCTAAAGTCCTAGAAAGAATGTGAGTTCTCCTATCATGATCATATCAAATTCATCTTGCATGCATTTGGTGAGCTCATTACACATCTCTTCATTAGTTGCTCCAAATATGATATCATCTACGTAGATTTGCAATAGGAGCATATTTCCATTTTTAGATTTTATAAAGAGGGTTGTGTCAATTTTACCTCTAATGAACCCATTTTCTAGGAGAAACCACTTAGCCTTTCATACCAAGCTCTAGGAACTTGTTTTAGTCCATATAAGGCTTTAAATAGTTTAAATACATGATTTGGTCATTTGCGATTTTCAAAGCTTGGAGGTTGCTCAACATATACCTCCTCATTTATGTAGCCATTCAAGAATGTACTTTTAATGTTCATTTGATATAACTTGTAGTCTTTAAAAGATGCATAGGCTAATAACATACGAATGGCTTCTATTTTAGATACAGGAGTATATGTTTCCTCAAAGTCTATTCCTTCCTCCTGGTTGTAACCTTGGGCTACTAATCTGACTTGTTCCTAATTACAACCCCATTTTCATCCTTCTTGTTTCTATAGACTCATTTGGTTCTAATTATAGTATGATCATCTGGTCTGGGAACCAAGGTCCAAACTTTGTTTCTCTCAAACTGGTCTAGCTTTTCCTGCATTGACATCACCCAAGATTCATCCCCTATTACTTCATTTACATTCTTAGACTCTTCCTGAGATAAGAATGACATGAAACTACACATGTTTCTAAGTGATGATTGGGTGGCTAGTCCATGTGAAGGTTCACCAATGATCTTATCTTTAGGGTGATTCTTCACAAATTTCCATTCCATAAGTAGCTCATGAACCTCACTCTCTATATGGGTTTCCTTATCGGGTGTTTCTTTAGTTTCTATGCTCTTTTCTACATTATTTTCAATGGACAATTTTTATAACCCCTTTCTTATCTCTAGATCATCGTCATCAGTATTTTTGGAGAAGAGATTGGACTCATCAAAGACTACATGGATGGATTCTACAACAGTTAAAGTTCTTCTGTTAAATACTCTGTAGGATTTACTATCTAAGGCATAACTTTGAAATATCATTAGATTTTGCATCAAATTTTCTTAGGTTGTTTTAATCTCCTAAAAAAAAACTTACACCTAAAGATGTGAAAGTAGGAAATATTTGGCCTATAACCATTCCACAATTCATAAAGAGTTTTGTTGAGAGTGAGCCTGATTAATACTGTATTCATGACATAGCAGACGGTGCTTACCACTTCAGCTCAGAAGTATTTGGGAAGGTTGTGTTCATTTAACATGGTCCTACCCATTTCTTGCAAGGATCTATTCTTTCTCTTAACTACTCCATTTTGTTGTAGAGTCCTAGGTGATGAAAAATTATGGGATATGCCATGTAAATCACAAAAGTTTTCCATATCTGTATTTTTAAACTCTCTCCCTTTGTCACTACGGAAATGTGTGATTGTATACCCCTTTTCATTTTGAATTTTCCAGCAAGTCTCTTATATGCTTCATCCTTAGATGCTTGAAAAAAAAACCTATGTGAATCTAGAGTAATTGTCAACAATAACTAATTACGTGTCAAAGTTGCATAAATAGGTGTTTAAAATCATGAATTAAAATTGCAATTTCACTTAGATGCTTAATTATGTCCAATATTTCAATATTGAGCTCAATTTATAATATTTAAATTTTTTATCCTATACTTGCCTTAAATTTATGAGTTTTTGTATTTAATTATTGCAATGTATTTTTGGAATTAAAGAAGTGAAGCGGGCCATGCAAAATGATGCAAATGGAGGCAGTAAGTGCAAAATGAAGCTAATTGGGCGATTATGGATAGTTTCAACATTGCTTTGTAATCTGAGCATAACTCTCTCATCTAAACTCTGATTAGATGATTCAAGATGCTATGGAATGCCAAGAAAAATCTCTACAACTTTTATGTTTTGAGTTTTGAGAGATACTAGCTGCATCATGGTCGAAATCAGTATTGAAGTTGCTGCACCCACTACGGCAGTCGTGCCATAAAGCAAAAGGGGAGTCTTGGGGCACCAAAAGTTAGCCCCATGTGCCTAACTCAAGCACCACATGGCTAAGGAAAATGTAGAGAGGAGAATAGCATATTTTATTAGAGAATAAGGGTTTTTATTGGGGAGAAGAGAGCAGCCGCGAAGGGGGACCTAAGGAGGAGCAAAGGAGGCACTTTAGACTGTGAAAAGCAAGGAAACACAACATCTTTTGTTGCTGTGTGTGCAGCAACCAAGAGGAGAATTCGACCATCTCCATATTTCTCTCTCTCTCTCATTCTCTCTCTCTCTTGACGAGTCCCCAAAATATATGATTTTAGACCCTCATTTACCTTTCTTTATCCTCATTTTATTATGTATTTACCCAAAGTTATCATTGTTCAGAGCTATGCAAGGTTTGTTTGTCTTTTCAAGAAAAACAGGTTAAAACCATGGAGTTAGGCATTACAAGAAGAAAAGAAGGATTTGTAGGATTCAATGCTTGAATTCAAAAGTTCATCCAAGCTTCAGAAGCTTCAAATCATAAATAGACAAGAAGATGACGCTCGACCATGTGGCACGACTAGCAAACCACAGCGGCGACTTAGTCTCCCACTGCAAACTCTAAGGTTTAGACTGAGATCAGAATGCTGAAAGGTTCGACCAAGTGCATGACCAAGTGACACCCTAGAGTGACCACGTCGAGATATTGAGACAGAGCCGAAATTGAGAAATACCAAGAGTCTCGACTAATTGTTTGACCAAGAGACCTTTTGGGGTGACTATGTCGGGACACTAAGATTTCCTGAGGATCGAGATACTGCAAGTCTCGACCATCAGCTCAACCATCAAGACCCTGAGGAGCGACGAAATCAAAGACATTGAAGATTTAAATCCCTGACTTCCCATGCGATCCGACTAGGGCACGCACAAGAATGCCAGAGGAGCGACTTGGTCGATAGCGACGATCTGTTGTGCAAGATTTGCTACAAACTTTCCTAACTTGTAAAACAACCCTTGTAAACCCTAGAGCATATAAGTATTCACTACGCACACAAGCTCTAGGTTCCTCTTTGACCTCTCTTAGGTTAGTGAGAGACCTAGGATGTCATTGAGAGTCAAGTTAGAATAGGAGTAGAGTAGTTTTGCTTTGTGTATGGAGTGTCCGACGGCCTATGATAACCAACGGCATTCATACAATAGTTGTGTATATTAGGATCTTCTTTTGTACTTCCTAGCGTTAGTGTCGGACGTGATGAATGCAAAGGGATGATCTTTTTACATGCTTTTATTTATAGCTTTCCTTTACTACTTTCATTTATGGTTTAGATTGTGAGGATGTTTGGTGACAAGATTAGCACCTCCATTGCTTCAGTCAGGTACACATATTAGGCTATAGTCTCCCATAGAGGTTCTCGTGATCGTTGCGCTAGAGTATACTCCGGTTTCCGACCGTGCTCCGGACGGATGGTCTATACCCTCAAATGGCTCATTGGATTGTTTAGTCGAGTTCCTGTTAGTTTAGTACGGTAAACTCACTGAACTTGGAGTAAGCAGAACAACATCCTAAACTATACTCATGTCTAAACACTACTTTGTAGGAGTAGAGTTAATATAGATTTACTTGCTGTCATTTAATTGCTTTCCAATAGTTGGTTAGATTTCACCCATTGAAAAATACCACCTTTTACTTCTTTTTCATAACAAGGCTATAATAAACTAATCTGGAAGTAGTTTGATAACTGCGCTTTAGGTCTCCATGGATTGATACCTGACTTACCCACTTTCTACTGAACTTAGGATAGTTAGGTTTTATAAATATTATTTTTGGTAGTTAAGAACCCAAGCCTTGGCAAGGCTACCATCTTTCCTCTCTCTCTCTCTCTCTCTCTCTCCCTCTCTCTGCTTATTTATTTATTTTCCTTACTTTATTTTTATTGTAAATACCTTGTTTAAGTTTTTTTTTTTAAATTTAAGCACTCCCATCTTTGTTTATTTATTTATTTATTTTTGTTTTACATTGTTGTTATTTCAATACTTGTTTTAATGCTTTGTTTGAATTTATTATTTTTTGAGTTTATTTATATTTATGCCATTGTTGAGTAGAGTTTATTTTGGTTACACTATTATTGGGTTTTATTTTGTTTAAGGTACTGATGGATTAATTTTCATTTAAGTTAATGTGGATTTATTTTGTTTAAGCTATTGTTTGAGTTTAGTTAATGTTGGATTTATTATATCTTGTATTTCAATTCCTAGGATTTAGATTTTAAGTTGTTTAATTGTTGAATGTTTTTATTAGATTAATGAAGCCTTCATTCTTAGTTTATTATTTGAATGCTTAAAAGGTTGGTTATTTTGATTGTTTAATTTCGTTATTGTTTATTTGAATGGTAGAATGAGTCATTGAATGGATTATATTGGATACATTAGGTTGGCTTAGTTTTTAGGTTTTTTTAATTTCATTATAGTTAATTTATTGTTTATGCATGTTATGTTTTCAATTTAGGTTTCACTTTGTTTTAATTTTGTTACAAGCTCTCAAAAAGCCATAAATATGAACATGAACTATGTTCAATAAATTTTTTTTTTTTTTTTCTTCCTTTTGTTTTAACGTGAACTTCAAATTAATCTACATTCCCTAAGAAGACGATCTGGCCTTTTGGGCTAATTATTACGCGACAAAACTCCTATACTTGGGATATCCTTTGCACTGCTCATTTTAAAGTGAGTCAAGTTTTTGGTGTCATTGTCGGGGAATGTCAGATTTAGTTTCAAACTAGTGTTTTTCCTTTATTTGATTTCTCATGAAAAAAAAAAATTGTGAAGAAACTATGGTTGCACCTACACCACGCACTCTTAAAGATTTTTTGCAGCCCACTCAAACCACTACACCATCATGCATTGCTTTACCTAATGATGCACCTAATTTCATGATTAACCATGAGATGTTGTTAGTCATACCTCAGTTCCACAAGATGGATTCTGAGAGCCCTTACCAGCACCTAACATACTTTGAGTTGGCTTGCACTACTTTCATTACTAGAGCTGGCACTGATGAGTTTATTAAACTTCGCTTATTTCCTTTCTCTTTAAAGGATAAAGCCAAGATTTGGTTTAATTTTTTGAGGCCTAATTCTATCTCTAGTTGGACTGATATGGAATGTGAATTCTTACATAAATTTTCCTTTTCAGAGAACTCAATTTGCTCAAGAGTAGATCAGTCAATTTATGCAGAAAGGAGATGAGACTTTCCAAACTTGTTGGGAAAGATTTAAGGATCGAAGTAGACATCTGAATTAAAATAGTTCATCCATACTACGTGTTCAGGAGATTTCTTCGACATGGAGCATGATGAAGTACTAGGGTTTCTAGATTATTTAGCTGGAAGTGCCCAATAATGGAGTACACGATCTGATCAGGCATTATTATCAATACAACCTCTCAAACCAATTGGTGGTGGAGGTAAATATGAAATCAAAGAGGAAAGTGATGTTTAGGTTTGTATTGTTGATTTGTCTAGGAGGTTAGAGGTTATGGAATTAGAGAAGGTGAAAGCTGCAAAAGCAGTGGAGATGCAATCATTGAATTAGGTTAACAGAGCACCAAATCGGCCTTTCTCTAACACTTAAAATCCAGGATGGATGAGTCACCTGAATTTTTCATGGAGGAATGATCAGCTTGGTCAATCCTCTTCGCATTTTTAAAAACTTCCCCAGTCCTATGCACCACCTTCTTAGCTGACATATCAATAGGCTGCTCCTCAGCATTAGTATCAGCCACATCAGATTTCTCATATCTATTCTTTAGTAGCACCTACTCCACCAAAGAAGTCTCTTGATGATAGCATAACACATATGGCTAATACACTTCAACAGTTTATACAGAGTCGGGCCACCACTAATGCACAAACTTCTCAAGCAATCAACAAGATTAGTTACAATTAGACTAAGATGAACACAACATTGAGTGCATTAGAGAAAGGTGAATCCCCATCTCGAGCTTAGCTAAATACTCAAGTGCAGGTTGTATCCATAGAAGCGTCATCCTCTACTAGAGTAAATGCTAGGGATTGCAATGCCGAAACAAATCTCCATAGTGGTGAGGTGAATGGTACACCAGATAGAGAGGCTAACCAGAAAGGTAAGAGTTCAATTTTCAAGGAACCAGCTAAAAAGTCTAATGTTGATGCTTCTGAAAAACCAAAGATAGCTGCTCTGACACCTTTGACTCAAAGATCGATTCTTAAATAAGTGAATTTCCTAGAAAACATACTGAATAAAGATCCTTTCTTATTAAAACAAGAAAGTCAATCTGCACATGTTTTGTATGATACTTTGGAGAGCATTGATTTATTTGAAGATGATTTCTGTGTAAATAACAAAGCAGATTCATTGTGGTGACTCAAATTTGGACATCCACCAGTTCAATTTATAAACTTGCACTCACCAAATGAAATTCCTCCCGAGCCTCCTTCAAACATACTATGATGTTTTTCTTTCCTTTATTTTCATTTTGTTTTATTTTTAGTTTATTTTCAGGTACATTTTCCCTTAGTTCCTGTTTTTCTTTTCCCTTACTTCTCTACCCAAGTACTCCTCTACTTCCCTCAGTATCATTCTTTTGCTTCTCTTATCAGTTATTGAGGACAATGTTTCATTTTAGTTTTTGGGGGGGGGGGGAGAACAATTATGTGTGATTGTGTGCTACTGTGTGATAGAATTTGAATGTGACATTTGCATGTGTTAGATAGTTTGGCAGTTTGGTCCACCTTGGGAAAGTGCTGGTATTGAGCAAAGAGCATACTAAATTCTTTATTTGCGAATATTACATGCTAATTTTTTTTTCTTTTTGATGACATGGAACATGTAGGATGCAGTGCAAATCAGAGTTTAAATCAAAAGGAAAATTTATCCATTTCACTTAGTTTCAACCAAGGGAAGGATATTGAAAGTTTTGCTAAACACACACAACACAGGTCAGAATACTTAGAAAGACTACCATAAATCGTTTTTGGTTGATGTATACTTCAGTTGGTTGGGACTCTAATGAACCATACTCCAATGGCTTATAAAAAAAAAAAGAAAAAGAAAAATTTTGAAGTAAATGAAAATAAGAAACAAGCCAGAGATCAATTGCAAAAGGAAAAGAAAAGAAAATAAATAAAAAGAGGGAAACAATAGTGTATTGGAAAGGGCTACCTATTACCGGGGTCCTAACTAAATATGAAAGTGGGTGCTTTCTAAAGTGTAGTAGCGTGAAAGCCACCATTGTACATTCATGTACTGGAAATGACTACCTACTACCAAGGTCCTAACTAAATAAGAAAGTGAGTGCCTTTTAAAGCATAATAATGTGAAAGTCGCCACTACAATGGTTTTGAATTCGAGTAAGACCGTGCGGTTGTCTCAACTTAACTATTGTGATGGAAACTGTTAAATGTCTATTGGTAGTCAATCTTGGAATTCCAACTTATTCCCATGCGCGCGAGCTTTGTTACATTCCATTACCTTGGTTGATTTACTAAATGGTATATAAATCTCTTAGTTGATACTTAACTTGGATTAATCTGCTTCCTGTGTTCCAACTTATTCACGTTATTTGTTAGAAACTAGCAAAATGTTAGTTGGGGGGGTGTGATTACGCATCAAAGTTGCGTAAATAAGTGTTTAAAATCATGAATTAAAGATTGCAATTTCATTTAGATGCCTAATTATGTCCAATATTTCAATATTGAGCTCAATTTATAATATTTGAATTTTTTATTCTATACTTGCCTTAAATTTATGAGTTTTTATATTTAATTATTGTAAGGAATTTTTGGAATTAAATAAGTGAAGCGGATCATGCAAAATGATGCAAATGGAGACGTTAAGTGCAAAACAAATCTAATTGGGTGATTATTGATAGTTTTGATATTGTTTCGTAATCTAAATATAACTCTCCAATCTAAGCTCCGATTAAGATGATTCAAGATGCTATGGAATGAAAAGAAAAAGCTCTACAATGTTCATGTTTTGAGTTTTGAGAGATATTAGTTGCATCAAGGTAGAAATCGGTATTGAAGTTACTGAACCTACTTCAGTAGTCATGCCAGAAAGCAAAAGGGGAGTCTTGGGCCACCAAAAGTTAGGCCCATGCACCTAACTCAAGCACCACAAGGCTAGGGCAAAATGTAGAGAGGAGAATATAGTATTTTATTGGAGAACAGGGTTTTTTTATTGAGGAGAAGAGGGCAGTCGCAAAGGGGGACCTAGGGAGGAGCAAATGAGGCACTTTTGACCATGAAAAGCAAGGAACACACAACATCTTTTGCTGCTGTGTGCACAACAACCAAGAGGAGAATTTGGCCATCTCCATATTTCTCTCTCTCTCTCTCTCTCTCTCTCTCTCTTTGCTTATTTATTTTTTCTTACTTTATAGTTATTTTAAATACCTTGTTTAAGTTTATTTTTAGTTAAGCACTCCCATATTTGTGTATTTATCTTTCCTTTTTTTTGTTTTACATTGTTGTTATTTCAATATTTGTTTTAATGCTTTGTTTGAATTTATTGTTTGTTGGGTTTATTTATATTTATGCCACAATTGAGTAGAGTTTATTTTGGTTACACTATTGTTGGGTTTTATTTTGTTTAAGGTATTGATGGATTGATTTTCATTTAAGTTAATGTGGATTTATTTTGTTTATACTATTGTTTGAGTTTAGTTAATGTTGGATTTATTTTATCTTAGATTTCAATTCCTAGGATTCAGATTTTAAGTTGTTTAATTGTTGAATGTTTTTATTAGATTAATGAAATCTTCATTCTTAGTTTATTATTTGAATGCTTAAAGGGTTGGTTACTTTGCTTGTTTAATTTCGTTATTATTTATTTGAATGGTTGAATGAGTCATTGAATGAATTATATTGGTTACATTAGGTTGACTTAGTTGTTTGGTTTGTTTAATTTCATTATAGTTAATTTATTGTTTATGCATGTTATTGTTGGCCTAACAATGCTTAATCTCATTTTGATGATAACAAATCAAGGTTAATTAACATGTCTATGCAAGTTTTAAGTTTCAGGACTTAAGTGATCTTAAGACTTCAAGTGGATGTGCTTGAAGAGTTTGAATGAAAAATCACACTTAAGGCAATGAGACATGATAATCATGAAGTATTCAAGTTATATGAGACATGAAGCTCTTTGAAGTAGTGCATAAAGTTCAGAAGACATATTGGAAGCTTCACAACATGAAGACTTAGGAACATAGATTGGAAAATCATATGAAAGTCTCATGTAGGTACTTCAAAACTCAATATTGATTGATTGAAGCTTCTAGAATATGTCATTGAACTTAGATACCTAATTTTATACATGAAAAATATTTTCTTAAAGTCCAAACTAAATTTTCTAATATATGAATTAAGTTTGGAACCAAAAATAATGAAAATCAAGGTTTGCTGAAAGGATAGGCGACTGAGATGATAAATCATCAAGCAACTGTGGTGCTATTATTTTGAAAATATACAAACAGAATAGGCATAGGAGACTGGCCTATCGGGCATAGTTGACTAACCCCATTATGACTTTCAGAATACGCTGATTTTAAAAGAGCATAGGCGACCGACCCTATGAGGACAGGCGACTGATGCGTATGTTTAAATGAGTTACAGCGCTGATCTTATTTCCATATCTTGCATGATTAGTTTCCAAATTAATAGAAAACCATAAGGAAACTTTTTAAAACCCTGGTGCACTATTTAAACGTATTATTCTTGCATATTAGGCTAATCGAAAATTAAAAAAGAAAAGAGAACTACACATTCATGCTTTGATAAACTCTTTAGTTATACTACTGTTGTGTTCTCTGTGAATACTCTCAGAAACTGATCTGATCTTTCAAATCTCACACATTTGAATTAGTTTTGGTGATATACTTTTGAGCTTCGACTTTCATATTGTTTATTTGAAGTATTTTTTTGAATCTAACGTGTACTAATCTGCTCATTTGAGTAGCTTTTCTCTTATACAAGCAATTGTTGTTGTTTGTTGTATTTATTGACGATTTAGGTATTGAATCGTTGCCTAGCAAGAGGGGATTCTCATTAGAGAGGCAAACTTCACCTTTAAGGGAGAGGGGTTGTAACTTCACCTGGTAACAAAGTTGGAAAGGAAGTCCTCATAGTGGGTTGCTGGAGGCAAGGACGTAGGCTGCAGTTGAACCTTGTAAAAACAACGGTGTTCAGCTTCTTCTTCCCTACTCTTTTTACTTTAGGCAGGATATAACCTTTGTGCTTGAATATATTTTCTTTATCATCTTGTTGAATATTGAATAGTGCTAAATATCGAATCATAGTAAATATTGCGTCTTGTTGAATATTAAATACTTGTGAATATTGAATACTTTCACCATCAACTTGCTGAATATCAAAAACCAGCTGAATATCCATTCTTGTTGAACATCAAATTGTGTTGAAATTATGAACTTGTTAAATACTGAGTCTTGCTGAATATTGGTTGGTTGTGATTGAACCTGTATCTGTTATATGGTTGAGTTGTTGGATTAAAATTTCAGATAAACATATAACTTTCAATATGCAAGTAATATATCTGAGGAGGAATAAGTTGTAAATTGATTTTCAGATTAAAGCATAAAAGCTTAAGTTAAACAAGTTACTTACAAAATCTGTTTTGGAAGAAAATTTATTTGTTGATGAAAATTAGTTCTTAATCTCTATCATATCATTGAGACATAAATTGAATCATTAAGTTTATTCTTGAATACATTATTGTTCATAGCTGAAAATCATATTCCAAACAAAGGGCTTAAATGATTGTATTAATTTTTATTTCACTTTGTAAATTCATATTATGCTTTGATATTCACATTCATTCTTAGGACTTTTTAATTATATAGCTAAATAGAAATATCGTTTGTATTGGAAGATAACATAGTTAAGGGTTTAAGTAAATAAAATTTCGCAAATAATTTTTAAAGAACCCAATTCACCCCCCTCTTGGTAATACATCCTAATTTCAATTGGTATCAGAGCGTAGGTTATAGTGTATCCTAACAAGTAGCTACATAAAGATCCCTATGGCATAGTTAGGAGAATCCCCTTTTAGCGAAGGCCAATCATCATCTAGACCTCCCATTTTTTGTGGTGTAAACTACACCTTCTAGAAACAAAGAATGAGGATATTTTTGCAGACTATGGATTATAAGGTATGGAAGGTGGTCACACATGGTGACTTGATTCCCACCAAAAATATAGATAACAAAGAAGTCCCTAAAGATGAAAATGAAATGACTGACACGGACTGGAAACAACTCCAAATTAACTCTAGTGCAATGAATACACTATATTATGCATTAGATGCAAACGAATTCAATAAAGTCATAGGTTGTAAATCAGCTAAAGAAATATGGGATAAGTTAGAGGTTACCTATGAGGGAACAGTAGATGTTAGGAACAGTAGGATTGACATGCTCACCAGCAAGTATGAGACCTTTAAGATGAACTCATAAGAATCTATCACTAGTAAGTACACTAAGTTCACCCATATAATAAATTCCCTTAATGCACTAGATAAGAACTATTCTACCTATGAGATGATCAGGAAAGTTCTTAAAGGACTTCCTTCTATTTGGGAACCTAAGGCCACTGCCATAACTAAAGACAAAAATTTGAAAAATACTTCCTTAGAAGAATTAATAGGCTCGCTTCTCACATACGAGATGGCGATTAATGAAAGAATCGCTAATGGCAATAAACAAAAGAAGACAATAGCCCTAAAAGCTTCAAACAAGATTTCTAGTGAGGAAGAAGACAATGAGGAAAATGACGATGATCTAGCCCTATTCACTAGATGGTTAGGCAAATTCTTTAATAAGAATAAAAGATTTGTTAGAAAATTCAGAGGGTCAAAAACAAATAAGGGTGAAACAAGTAAAAGAAAAGCAAAGAATGAACCCCCTACATTTTATAACTGTAAGAAAGTAGGACATATAAAATATGATTGTCCACAGCTCAAGAAAGATGCCAAGAAGAAGAAAAAAGATAGCAATGAAAGCAACTTGGGATGACTCAAGCTCAGGTGACTCAAAAAGTGAATCAAGTGATCATGATATTGCTAACCTGTGCTTTACTATGAGTGACAACGTGATAAATTCCTATTCATCCTCATCTTATGAAACTGGTGATGAATATTGGAATGAATCATGTGAAAGTATGCCTTCATATAGGGAAATCCAATCTGAATTATTTTCACTAGATAATAGATTCCTAAAAGTATCCAAGAGAAACATAGCTCTAAGAGAACAAAATGAAACGCTTGTGAATCAACTAGAGTCATCAAGATTATCTGAAAAGGAAAAGGACACAACTATTGATAAACTTATGGGTAAAATCAATCAAATGTCTCAATAACTAGTTAAGCTACAAGTAAATGGTAAAAGTGCAAAAGATTTAGAAATTTGTAGTCTTAAAAGTAAAGTTGAGGATCAAACTAAAATCATATACAACTTTACTAAAGGAGAAGAGAACTTTGACTAACTTGTTGGAGCTCAACGAATGTCCTTCGATAAAGAAGCAATCGGTTTTAATGGAATTAAAAACACGGAAAAAAAAAAACCTTTACATGGGGTACTTCGTAAAAGCCTCTAACAATTATGCTAATACATCTTCACTTAATACATATGAACACACTATGAGCTTCTTATGTAAGGAGAAGGGGCATAAAAAATTTGAATGTCCACACAAAAGAAAGAATGTCAAAATTAAGAAAGTATGGAGAGTAAAAACTGAAAATAAATCAAATTCAAAAAGACCTAAGAAGGCATGGGTACCAAAAGTAACACCTAGAATCCCTTCTTGTAGGTTTGCTTTAGGTCCACACCAACAGAAGATAAATGGTACTTGGACAAGGAGTGCTTGAGGCACATGACCGGATATAAGTCTAAGTTCACTTTGTTGACACTAAAGGATAGTGGTGGATATGTCACCTTTGGAGATAATACTAAAGGCAAAATTATCAACATCGGTAGAGTCAGTAAGAAACCCTTTTTGGAGGTTGATTATGTTTTATTAGTAGAAGGATTAAAACATAATCTGCTTAGCATTATTCAACTAAATGACAAAGGTTTTGAAGTAGCTTTCAAACAAGATAAATGCATAGTTGAACACAGTGAAAAGCATAAAAAACTTGTTTATTGCTAGTTGGGTTGACAACGTATATTGTATCAACTTTGAAAACGTGATATCTCAAGAAGTTCAATGCTTCATAGCCGGGAATGAAGCCAGCTAGCTGTGGCATAGGAGATTAGGACATGCTAGTATGGATCTGTTGTCTAAATTGCCTAAGGAGTGGAAGTTTATGAGGAATCACCCCAAAGATCAAATTATTGGTGAACCTTCATGAGGAGTATCCACCAGATCATCAATAAAGAACCTATGCAATCATTGTGCACTTCTATCTCAAGAGGAACCAAAGACCATAAATAAGGCAATTAATGATGAATCATGGATAACAGCCATGCAGGAAGAGTTGAATCAATTTGAAAGGAATAAGGTTTGGGAGCTAGTCCCTAGACCTGCTAATCACTCTGTAATTGGCACTAAATGGGTATTCAGGAATAAAATGATGATATTGGAATTGTAGTCCATAACAAGGCTAGACTGGTAGCTCAAGTTTACAATCAGGAAGAAGGAATAAATTATGATTACACCTTTGCTCTGGTAGGTAAAATGGAAGCGATAAGAATGCTGCTAGCCTATGCATCCCATAAAAACTTCAAACTTTACCAAATGGATGTAAAGAGTTCATTTTTAATGGATTCATAAATGAAAAAGTATATGTCGGACAACCCCCAGGGTTTGAAGACTTTCATTTCCCTAATCATGTATTTAGACTAATGAAAGCCTACTATGGATTGAAACAAGCTCCAAAAGCTTGGTACGAAAGATTAAGTGGCTACCTGTTAGAAAAAGGATTTTCTAAAGGGAAAATGGATAGCACCCTATTCATAAAGTCAAAAGATAATGATATGCTTATCATACAAATCTATGTTGATGACATTCTCTTTGAAGCTACTAATGAGGATTTATGTAAATACTTCGCTAAATGCATGCAAGAAGAATTTGAGATAAGCATGATGGGCGAGTTAACATACTTCCTTGGTCCTCAAATCAAGCAAGCTAAGAATGGTACATTCATAAACCAATCCAAAAATATTAGAGACTTGCTTAAGAAATTTTACATAAAAGGAGAAAAGTCATTGGGAACTCCAATGAGCACTTCTACGAGTCTTGATAGAGATGAGAAAGGAAAGTCAGTAGATGTGAAATACTACCGAAGCATGATAGGGAGCCTGCTCTATTTGAACGCTAGTAGACCTCACATCATGTTCAGTGTCTGCATGTGCGCCTGCTTTCAAGTAGATCCTAAAGAATCTTACCAAATAGCTGTCAAAAGGATATTGAGTTATTTGATAGGTACTATTGACTTAGGTCTTTGGTATCCTAAAGACACAACATTTGAAATGATTAGCTATTCGAATGCAAATTATGCCGGATGTAAGATAGATAGAAAGAGTAGTAGTGGTACTTGCAACTTTTTAGGATAATCCTGGGTATCTTAGTTTTCCTAAAAATAGAATTTCGTGCCATTGTCTACTGCTGAGGCTAAACACATTGCAGCAAGTAGTTGTTGTGCACAAACTCTATAAATGAAACAACAACTCAAGGATTTCAATTTGGAATATTCAGCGGTACCGATCAAATGTGATAATACAAGTACCATAAATATTTCAAAGAATCCTATCTCTCACTCTAGAACTAAGCACATTGACTTTTGACATCATTTCCTTAAAGATCATGTCCTATAGGAACATATAATTCTTGAATTCGTAAATATAGATGAACAATGGGTTGACATCTTTACTAAACCTCTTTCAGAGGATAGGTTCATCTCAATACAATGAGAATTAGGTTTATTACATAATAGAAAAGTGATTTGAGAAAAATACTTTAATGTGTATGAGTGGATAAGCTAAAAAGAATATGTAAGTCATAAGCCCTGAAGGATAGGTGACTGACACTTTAGTATTAGTCGACTGAAACTACACTGACTTACTAAATATTTCAGGTTCAGGATCATCAGGCGACTGACTCCTTGAGTGCAGTCGACTAACTCGCTACTGACTTGTGAAATTCAAAGAAATACACAGGTCAAGCGACTGACTCTTCAAGCATAATCAACTGACTCATGGCGGTATATATATTTACTATTTGTAAAAATCCTAACTTTTCACATCTCAATCAACTGACCGTATACCTCCACTCTCCCAAAATCTCTCTTTTTCATCTTCAAGTCCTATTTTTCAAAGATTAAACTGTTTAAAACTCAAAATATCCTTCAATATTTCATTCCCACTTCATTTTCAAGGATTTCACCATTTAGTTTCTTCAAGAATATTCCTAGAACCAAGCACGTGGCTAATCGAGATCCCTCTTCTAGAAGAGATGATTCCGATGATATTGAGAAATGGTTGATGACGCCTTATGCAAAGAAAATCTATAGGAAGCATCTTCAATCTACTGAACCCATATTCGGTAAGGTTTTGGATCTTCAGCTCTTTAGAGATGAATTTCCCAATATTTTGCCGTTATTTTCTGCTTTGGGTTGGGAAAGTTTCATTACTTATCAAGCAAGGGGCTTATATCCAAATCTTGAGAAATTATTTTATGCAAATATAGTGAAGGGAGAAATTATATGCTCCACACAGATTATGGATAAATTGTTTGTAGTGACCCCACAAACTTTAGCTACTAGATTTCAAATCCAAAATGGAGAATTTGAATGTCCACTTATTGGATCATCTTGGATAATGGCTCAAGGTTTTACTCCTGAGGAATTTTTACCATTGATAATGAAATAGGCTCCTGTATATTTTGGTAATCCTCTATTGTGCCATGAACTTAACCTTTAATCCCAAATCCTACAGAAACTCATCCATACAATATTTTTCCTAGGGTAGGATCACATGATCACATTTCCTACCTCAACTATTTTGTGATGTGGTGTCTACTCAAATGAAAGAAACTTGATCTACCTAGTCTTATTTTTATATGGATGATCACACGAGAAGAGGCTACACGAGTTATTTTACCTTATGGAGGAGTGTTGAACCACATTTTTTATGTTACCACTTCATCTACCCTATCTATAACTCGTACCTGCTATGATATGTTTTCCTTTACGACAATTAAGCAAATGGGTTACGAAAAATATGAAGGGCATGGTTGGTTGCCAAAGGGCAGAAGAGGATGTAGGGAACCTCAATAGGCTCCTAAACCCCAACAAGATACACCACCAATAGATGATGCACCTTCTTGGTTTGTAGCTTATCAGCAACAGTAGAATGCCTTCTATGGTGAAGTGCATTCTAGTTTTAATTCACTTCAGTTGTGTTATAATTCCTTGGATGAGCAAGTTAGACGCATTGAACAATATATCGAAAGTTCTTCATCATGTGGCAAAGCTCCTATGGAAACAAATTCTAGAGATGAAGATGAAGATGAGGAAGGCACTGAATCAGACAATGACAATGAAGATTAGTTATGCTTTGTTACTGATCTTTTAAAACAACTTTGGGTTGTAATATTTGATGCTACTGAATATATTTTGCATGATGCCTGAATATGTGATAACTATTTGATTTGATGTATTGCATACTGAATTATGGACTATGCTCATGAACTGACTTCTAACTTTTTAAGTCCTATGTTGCCATGCATGATCATTTTTTACAGTTACCCTTTTTGTTGATGTCAAAAGGGGGAGTAATATGTGCAAAATGAGAATTTATTTTATGTTTTAATTTATGATTGACATATGAATAATGATATGTGTCATGGAGAATATATGGAGTAATTCATATTGGGTAAAATTTATGATAAACATATAACCATATATTCAGAGGGAGTTATAAAGCATGTGTATTGAAAGCATGATATATATTGAAAATATGAATGCTTGAAATTGCTTTGATATGAATGTTGAAAGCACGATATACTGAAAGCTTGAACTATTCTGATATGCGTGTAGGACTTCTTAAGGATATGCTTATTGTAGAGACCCGGGAAATTTAAATAATAAGAAAATAGGAAAAAGGAGGAAATTCAGTTTGGTGAAGACCAAACCGTTGACAGTTTGGAGAGGGGCATAGAAAACTCTCGACGGTTTTGTATTTACTGAAGGCCGATTACAGGTAAAAAGGTAAAAAAAAAAAAATGGGTTAAAACCCAAACCGTCGACGATTTTCTTGACAGTGCTGAAATTAAAGAAAAACCGTGAGCCATTTTTGTTAAATCAAAACATCTCTCTCTCTCTCTCTCTAAACCCTACAATCCTAACCCCCTTCTCTCTTCTTTTTCACTCTGTTTTAGCCCATTTCAACAATCAAGAACCACCACGATGATCTAGGGGTAATCTTTGCAAGATAACCGGAGTAGATTGTTGAGTTGGGGTTTTGGGGCACCACTCCAAAACCAGGGTCAGTAATGTATTTTAGGGTTTAATTGTTAATTTGGAATATATAGGGCCTAAGAAATGTTAAATGAGAAATATTCTAGGGGTTGAGTTGATTAATTTGGGAAAATGTAATTTCAGGGTTTTGAGCTTCAAATGCCGTGGGGCATGGATTTAGGGTTGTCAGCAGGCTTCTCAGTAAGCCAGGTAAGGAAATAGATTAAGTCGGGTATTTTTAGGAAATTAATTATTGAATATACAGTATTTGATTCAGAAATTTATATATGATTTAGTATAGTTTTTGGGAATACTGATGTTGAACTGAGGAAACTTTGAAAACAGATTTAATATTATTTTTTCAAAAAAATATGATTTCCCAAGCCAGATAATTTATTACAAAGCAATACTCACTTTTGTGTGGCATGAGTATAAATTTTACGGTAAATAATTATATGTCAAAATATTTTATGAATTCACAGTATAAGCATGAATTGACGATAGTTTTTAGAAAAAAACTATTAACAGTATAGAAATTATATTTTCAGTATATTATGATATTCAGCCGGCCCAGATGCCATGATTATTCAACTAGCCTAGATGTTGTGATTATTCAGCCAAACATATGCCATGATTATTCAGCCGACACAAATGTCATGATTATTCAGCCAGCTCAGATGCCGTGATTATTCAGTCAGCCCAGATGTCATGAACAGATTTATATATATAGTAGTTTATTTAGAACTTATGATATGATAGATTTTATTCAGAAATATGAAATAAGATATGTTTCAGTTATATATTATTTGAAATGTACTATATGATATAAGAATCCCTGATGGACTAAGTATGTTATGGGCATGGAACCATAGCTAGCTAGCCAAGTCAGATAGTGTAACCCCCGGGTGCCGACCCGAGAAGTGTTGCAAAGAGTAGGATGGGCAGAACAAGATGGTGTTAGCCAACAGTGCAACCACACTATTCAGAAAGTGTTGGGTCGAAGGCTTAGCCCTGAAATGTTGCGGAGAGTAGGATACTCACTGTGTGTCAACCCAAGAAGTGTTGCAGAGTAGGATGGGCGGACCAGATTGGGTGGGCAATCATGCATAGTTATGTCATGTTTGACTTAGTCTGGTAGGCCAACCAGAGTTAAGTCTAGCCCATAGGCCGCACAACCCGAATCATGCGGAGTTAATTCATGATATACAGTTATCCATTCAAGATATAATTTTACTAACATACAAATATAGCAGATGTTTTATATGTATATAGAAATTTAGTACGATACAGTATATTATTTTTATTTATGATTTATTCAGATTAATACAAAACAGATTGACCTGACTTGTCAAATGCAGTTAAATTGGGTACAGATTTTCCTTACTTATCAGATACAGTTTATTACGAATAATATATGTTTATAACACAATAATACTCATTTTACCATACACTAGTATTGGTCTATTTCCCTTACTGAGAGGTGTCTCACTCCAGCAATACAAACATTTCAGGAAACCCCGATAGACGAGCGGCCCGAACTCCGAGATAAAGGAGGCTAATAGTACTACCTTGGCTAAAGGGGAAGTAGTTGGGTTGAAATTAGAATGGATTTTTGAGAGTATGACCCAGGGTAGTTATGGTTCTTTTTGGGATGTATATGTGTATTTTGGTTATAGTAAAACTCTAGTATTGTATATAAGGTTGAATAAATTATGATTTCCACTGCATAGTTGTCATGTAAGTATGGATAGGTATATCCCCGGTTTCCTTTGGGGTCCACGTTAATTTAGTGTATGTTTTATGGTATCAGGGATATTATTATTATTATTATTATTATTATTATTATTATTATTATTATTATTATTATTATTATTATGTGGAAAAAAAATAGGAGAGATTTTGGGGTGTTACAATTGTGGTATCAGAGCCTAGGTTGTTAGGTTCTATAGACTTCAGTGTATAGCGAAAACAAAACCACAGTATAGGAATAGATTTTGGAGAGAATACTAAATGGGGTAGATCAGGATTTTAGTAAGTCAATACTGGGATGTTAAAAGGATAATTTAGGGTTTGGTTCCGTAGTCTAGAAACAGGATTTCCGTAGTGGTTTTTGCGTCTTTCCTTGGGTGACAATTTCAGGAAGGCCATGGTAAACTATTGTCGGGTTGTGTTTCTAAATTGTTAGATTGAATCTTAAATTGAGAATAAGGACGTCAGATTAATTGATTATATGAGATTTAAGTTAGATAAATATATTAATTATATTATGAAGATAGGGTCCTCAGATATGTTTATTTTCGTTTCAGGATGGACCCTATGGGTAGCAGTGCTCATGCTAGTGGTGATGATGATGCAGGGCCCTTTAGTATGGGCGGCGGTGATTCAAATGCAGTTCTACGTAGTGTACCTCCGCAGTTTATGACTAAGATTGCACGGAGCTCTAGGGAGCAGGGAGGCCCATCAGCAAACCAGGGCTATACTAAAGAGCGGTTCACCAAAATGAAGCCTTTGGCTTTTGTAGGGAGTACAGATTCGATTGCAGTAGAGAACTGGGTGCAGGAAATGGAAAAGATACAAGTTGTACAACACTGCACCAATGAATAGAATGTTATATGCCACCTTCAAACTGACAGGGGAGGCTAAGCGTTTGTGGTCTGCTGTGAGACTTCTGGAGGAGTAGATACCAATACCTGTTGCCATGACCTGGAGCCAGTTTAAAGAGATATTCTTCAGTCAATATTTTCATGCCACCACTAGAGAAGCAAAAGTGGAGGAATTTTTTAACCTGACTCAGGGGCATCAGACAGTCCAGCAGTATGCAACCAAAATTTATTGAACTATCCCGCTTTGCCCCATGCATCGTTCCTGATGAGGCAAAGAAGGCAATAAAATTTGAGAGAGGCTTGAGACATGAAATTTATAAATAGGTGGCGGTGTTGAAAGTAAAGGATTTTGCAGAACTGGTAGATAGGTCCTTCATGGTGGAAGCAAGCAGGTAGAGGGGTGCTAAGGTGCAGGGTTAGAGGAAGAGACCCACACCTCCTAGATCTCAGGCAGGTTCTAGTCGAGGCCTATGGAGGAGAGGTGGATACCATGAGGGATAAAGGCAGGAGATGGGGAGCCGCGAGATGCAGGGTGAGTAGACTTATCCCGATTGTCCTAGTTGTGGTAAAAGACACACGAGAGAGTGTTGAGCGGGGAGAAATGTCTACTATCAGTGTGGTAGACCGGGACACTTGGCACGAAATTTTCATGCACAGTGAAGTAATGCTCCTATTTCCAAACCATTCTAAGGAAATATACAGGCACCTCGAGGAGGCCAGTAGAGGAACACAACCCCGGCGAGGGTTTATGTGCCGATGTCAGGAGATGCTGAGGTAGTTAGCGATGTGGTGACAGGTACATTTAATACGCTTTCAATTAAAACTATTGTTATGTTTGATTCGAGGACCACACACTCGTTTGTGTTTATGGGGTATATTAAATTATGTGGGGTAGAAACTTAGCTGTTAGACACTAAGTTATTAGTAGCTACACCGACAGGATCAGTAGTGGGGTGTTGAAGGGTGTACAGAGGCTATCCAGTTGATATTCAAGGGAGAGTATTACCAGCTGATTTAGTATTGTTAGAGATGCATGGGTTTGATATGATTTTGGGAATGGACTGGTTAGCTACTAATTATGCCAACATCGACTGTCATCTGAAAGAGATAATATTCAGACCTCTTGGAGAGTAGGAGTTCAAATTTGTGGGGTCGCACGTGCGCTCCTCACCACAGTTAGTGCCAGCCATTCAACCGAGGAGGCTACTCCCAGATGGATGTCAGGGATATATAGCCTGTGTAAAGGAAGTACCAGAGAAAGAATTAAAGCTTACCAATATTATAGTGGTGAAGGAATTTTCAAATGTCTTTCCAGAGGAGCTACCCGGATTACCTCCCAACCGTGAGATTGACTTTGCCATTGATTTACTTCTAGGGATGGCATCGATTTCTAAAGCTCCCTACAGAATGGCTCCAGCAGAATTAAGAGAGTTAAAAGATCAGTTGCAAGACTTGTTAGATAAAGGATTTATCACACCCAATGTATCACCCTAGAGAGAGCCAATTCTGTTTGTAAAGAAGAAAGAGGGGATCATGAGGAGGTGTATAGACTATAGAGAAGTAAATAAATAAACTTTTAAGAACAAGTATCCTCTTCCCCGTATTGATGACTTGTTCAATTAGCTTCAGGGTACACGGGTTTATTGAAAGATTGATCTATGCTTTAAGTACCATCAAATGAAGGTCAAGGTAGAGGATATCTCCAAGATAGTGTTTCGAATCCAGTATGGCCACTATGAGTTTTTGGTCATGCCATTCTGACTAATGAATGCTCCTATTGTATTCATAGATCTAAAGAACAGAGTCTTCCATCAGTACTTGGACCAGTTTGTAGTGGTTTTCATTGATGATACACTAGTTTATTCAAGGAGTTTTGAGGAGCATGAGGCACATTTAAGGCTGGTATTTCAGGTACTCAAAGAAATGAGGCAGTATGCCAAATTCAAGAAGTGTGAATTTTGGTTAGATGAAGTTTCATTCCTTGGGCATGTAAAATCCGAGGATGGAATCTCTATAGATCCCTGTAAGATAGAGGCAGTGGTTAGCTGAGTGAGACCAAAAAATGTTCAGGAGATCAGAAGTTTCCTGGGACTGGTGGGATATTATCACCGATTAGAGGGATTTTCTAGTCTATCAAGGCCTCTGACACGCCTAACCAGGAAGAATGCTAAGTTTGAATGGAATAATGATTGTGAGTAGAGCTTTCAGGAGTTGAAACAACAACTAGTCACCGCACCAGTTTTGACCATTCCATTAGGCGATGGAGATTTTGTGATCTTCAGTGACACATCCCTAAAAGGATTTGGGTGTGTATTGATCCAGTAAGGAAAAGTGGTGACATACACTTCTTGGCAACTCAAGGAATATGAAAAGAATTATTCGACGCATGATTTAGAGTTGACTGCAGTGGTGTATGCCTTAAAGATCTGGAGGCATTATCTGTATGGTGGAAAATGTGAAATCTTTATAAATCATAAGAGTTTGAAGTATTTCTTCACATGGAAGGAATTGAATATAAGACAAACAAGGTGGGTCGAGTTTATTAAAGACTAAGATTGTACCATCAGTTACCACCCAAGAAAAGCAAATATGGTAGCTGATGCATTGAGTCGTAAATCAAGGAGCGCATCTGTATCAGCAATAATAACTACACATCATATCATAATGGATTTGGAAAGACTCGGGGTGGAGCTTGTAGAGGGTAATCATCAAGCGTTTATTACTAATTTGGTTGTACAACCCACATTACAGAAAAGAATTAAAGATGCTCATGTGAAATATGTGGAGTTAATGAAGATTATGAATAAGCTAAGAAGTGGTTAGGAGGCAGAGTTCATTATTTCAGATGATGGAGCTTTGAGGTTCCGTACCAGACTTTGTGTGCCAGCTGATGCTGAAATTAAGAAAGTTATCCTGGAAGAAGTGCACCGATCCCTGTATACTAGACACCCTAGTAGCACTAAAACGTACAGGGATCTTCAGGTATCTTTTTGGTGGAGTAATATGAAAAGAGAGATCGCTAAATTTGTGAATCAGTGTTTGACGTGCAAACAAGTGAAAGCTGAGCGTCAGAGACCGACGGAATCACTGCAGCCACTTCATATTCTCGAATGGAAGTAAGAGCACATTATGATGGATTTTGTCACAAGGTTACTACCGGCACTGCATGGACAAGACGCCATTTGGGTAGTTGTAGATTGACTAACAAAGACTGCCCACTTCCTGCCTATCAGGGTTAACTGCTCCATGAGTAGACTGGTAAAGTTGTACATTCAAGAGATAGTTAGACTACATGGCATGCCAGTGTCCATAGTATCGAACTGAGACCTAAGGTTCACATCTCATTTCTAGAAAAATTTGCAAGGAGCCATGGGTTCTTAGTTGTGACTCAGCACACCATTTCATCCTTAGACAAATGGGCAGACAAAGAGGATGACATAGATACTAGAGGATATGCTACGAGCATGCATGCTGGACTTTGGGGCAGTTGGATCCAATTCATACCACTGGTCAAGTTTGCTTATAATAACAGCTATCAGGCCAGCATTGGAATAGCACCATATAAGGCATTAAATGGCAGGAGGTGCCGATCCTTGTTGTACTCAGAAGAGATTGAGGAAAGACAGATTTTGGGGCCAAAGTTGATATAGCAAACTCATGATAAATTCAGACTCATCAGAGTCAGGATCAGAACAGCATAGAGTCGGCAAAAAAGCTATGCGACACTCACCAACGAGAGTTAGAGTTTGACGTAGGGGATCATGTATTTCTGAAGACTGCACCAATGAAAAGGATTATGAGATTTGGAAAGAAGGATAAACTGAGCCTTATGTTCATTGGACCATTTGAGATTCTTGAGAGAGTAGGTCTAGTGGCCTACAGATTGGCATTACCACCAGTGCTATCAAGAATTCATGACGTATTTTACATTTCCATATTGAGGAAATACGTTCTAAATCCCTCCCATGTGATCAATTATAAGGCACTGGAGCTTAGGGATACTCTAACATATGAAGAAGTGCCAATATAGATTTTGGATCGGAAAGAGTAGGAACTATGCACGAAAAATATTCCACTGGTAAAAGTTCTATGGCGCAATCATGCAGTTGAGGAAGTTTCATGAGAATTAGAGGAACAGATGCGCCATAAATATCCACATCTATTTAGTGGAGCTCAGAGTTGAGCTAGTAAGAAAAAGTAGATAATAAGGTATGTATTTTGATTTGTATAGTGTAGTGTAGGATAGATAGTGTTTTGGTTTTAGGATATGAATGGTTTTGGGAGAATTTTATTTGAATGGTTGTAATCTCTCAAAACCGTAAATGTAACCACGGTATTACTCCGCCATAAGTGAGGGTAATTAATAAAATTGTGGTGTTTTTCCATAAGAATGGAAAGGTGATAAATAGAAGATTTAGAGGAAGAAATTTTTATAAGGAGGGGAGAATGTAAAGATTTGGAAAATTTAAATAATAAGAAAATAGGAAAAATGAGAAAATTTGGTTTGGTGAAGACTAAACCGTCGGCAGTTTTGAGAGGGATGCAGAAAACCATTGACGGTTTTGTATTTACTGTGGTCCGGTTATAGGTAAAATGGTAAAAAAAAAAAGGCGGGTTAAAACCCAAACCGTCAACGGTTTTGTGAGGGGTGCGGAAAGAGGTCGACGATTTTCTCAGCAATGCTGAAATTAAAGAAGAATCGCGAGCCATTTTTGTTAAATCAAAACAAATCACTCACTCACTCTCTCTCTCTCTCTCTCTCTAAACCCTACAGCCCTAACCCCCTTCTTTCTTTCTTTTTTTCACTCCGTTTTAGTCTATTTCAACGATCAGAAACTGCCATGATGATCAAAGGGTGATTCTCCACAAGTTAACCAGAGCGGATCGTTGAGTTGGGGTTCTGAGGCACCACTCCAAAACCAGGGTAAGTAAGGTATTTTAGGGTTTAATTGTTAATTTGAAATATATAGAACCTAGGAAATGCTAAATGAGAAATATTCTGGAGGTTGAGAGTTTTAATTTGGGAAAATGTAATTTTAGGGTTTTGAAGTTCAAACGCCATGGGGCATGGATTTAGGGTTGTCAGCAGGCTTCTTAGTAAGTCAGGTAAAGGAATAGATTAAGTTAGGTATTTTCAGAAAATTAATTATTGAATATACAGTATTTGATTCATAAATTTATATATGATTTAGTATAGTTTTTGGGAATACTGATGTTGAACTGAGGAAATTTTGAAAACAGATTTAATATTATTTTGTCAACAAAATATGTTTTCCCACACCAGATAATTTATTAAAGAGTAGAACTCAATTGTGTGTGGCATGAGTATAAATTTTATTGTAAATAATGATATGTCATAATATTTTATGAATTCACAGTACAAGGATGAATTGACAACAGTTTTTAGAAAAACTATAAACAAGTACAGAAATTATATTTTCAGTATATTATGATATTCAACCGGCCCAGATGCCATGATTATTCAGTCAGCTTAGATGTCGTGATTATTCAGTCAACCTAGATGTCGTGATTATTCAGTCAGCACAGATGTCGTGATTATTCAGTCGGCCTAGATGTCGTGATTATTCAGTCGGCCCAGATGCCGTAAACAGATTTATGTATATAATAACAGTTTATTCAGAAATTATGATATGACAAATTTTATTCAGAAATATGAAATGAGATATGTTTCAATTATATATTATATGAAAGGTACTATATGATATCAGAATCCCTAAGGGACTGAGTATGTTATGGGCATGGTACCGTAGCTAACTAGCCAGATCATATAGTGTAACCCCTATGTGCTGACTCGAGAAGTGTTGCGAAGAGTAGGATGGGCGGACCAGGATGGTGTTAGCCGACAGTGCAACCACACTATTTAGAAAGTGTTGGGTCGGAGGCCGATTAGCCCTAAAGTGTTGCGTAGAGTAGGATACCCACTGTGTGCCGACCCGAGAAGTGTTGCGAAGAGTATGATGGGCGGATCAAGTTGGGTGGGCAATCGTGCGTAGTTATTTCAGGGTATACAATTATCCATTCAGGGTATAATTTCAATAATATACAGATATAGCAGATGTTTTAAATGTATACAGAAATTTAGTATGATACAATATGTTATGTTGATTTACGATTTATTCAACTTAATACAGAACAGTTTTACCTGACTTGTCAAATGCAGTTAAATTATGTATAGATTTTCCTTACTTATCAAATCCAGTTTATTACGAACAATATATGTTTATAACACAATAATACTCATGTTGCCATACACTAATATTAGTCTATTTCCCTTAATGAGAGGTGTCTCACCCCAATAATACAAACATTTTAGGAAACCCCGATAGACGAGCAGACTGAGCTCTGAGATAGAGGAGGTTGATAGTGCTACCTTGGCTGAAGGGTAAGTTGTAATGACACAGAAAAATTTAATTAATAAAAATAATAAAAGTAAAAGAAAGGAAAGAGAGAAGGGAAGAAAAAAGAATTTTTAAAGAAAGGGCAGTGAGAACTCATTGATGAACATTCTTCCTTGGCCCATAAATGAGGGCAATGTCTCATCGACGAGGATCTACCGAGAGGTTTTGAGATATTTTGAAACTTGTCGACGAACTCGCAGTCTCGTCGACGAGTGTTCTTCATGGGATCATCGACGAATCCACGTGTCTCGTCAACGAGTCCCTGCCTATAAATAATGATTTCTTTCATTTTTAGCGAGAAAATCTTGCATGAAGTCTTCATATCTCTAGAAAAATGGTCTCTCTGCCTTCTTTCTTCAAATCCGACTTGGATTCAGCTCGGTTTGACGATCCGGAACCACCACGAGGTTCGTTGGATCGTTATCTGCAAAGCTGCCGGAGCAAATCGTTGATTTAGGGTTTTGGCGCACCATCCCAAAATCAGGGTAAGTGAGATATTTTGGAGTTTTATTGTTAAATATAATTATGTAGAGCCTAGGAAGCATTAAATGAGTATTTTTTTTAGATTTGAATGAGTTGGGAATTTTGGTTTACAGGGTCTCGTTTTCCATTCAGTTTAGGCAGGAACTCGAGGAGCGGGTAAGGGAAAATACTTTATAACAACTTTTTAGTAATTTTAAACCGGTTAAATTTTGGGTATAAAATTATATATATATATATATATATATATTGGTATAATTTTTTGAACTGTGCAGGCATTGAAAATATTGTTTTTGATTTTATATTATATTGGGAAAAATCATGTGGCAGGAAAACAACTTTGATAATTAAATGGTTGTGGGTCCTGCTTGATTTTGACTAATGTTCACTTATGGATACTGTTTGGGGTGCAAATTCTATTTGGTTGTGATGTTGTTTGGATGATTAAATACTATAAATGGAAATGCATTGATGTGTTTACCTGTGTTGGATGTGTAATGTATTATGGTTCATGTAAATTGCGATATAGCGTTGGCAGTGGTATGAGGAGGTCGTTATATCGTACCTGGTATAGCCGTCATATAACGTTGGTAGTGGTATGAGGAGGTCATTATATGAGCATTTATATTAGGGGGGTAAAACATTGGCAATGATATGAGGAGTTTGTTTTACCTATTTACCATGAACAGGGTGGTGTGTGTGGGTGTGATTAAGAAGCATGTGTTGTAACCTGGGTGGTTAAGAAGATTATGTAATAACTTATGTAGACATTGTATTCTATGTGGATATGGACCCTGTTTGGGTGAGAAGGTGGACTGTGCAAATCCTGTGTGGATTGATTGTGATATATGTGTACATGTGGAACTTTGTGAAATGATTAGCATTGGTTGCATGTGACTTTAATTACGTAAGTATTTATGGTAAAGTCAAACTCTCCACCCAAGGGCTTGCTGAGGAAGGCGAGTGCTCTAGTAATTATCTGTGAATACCATAGCAGAGGGAAGCCACTTGTATAAGCAGCTGACCTTCCCTATTCTCAAAGACTTTACCTGGATACATAACCCGAGGACTTACTGAGAAAGGTGAGTGCCCTAGTTTTAGCACTAGAGCAGAGGGAATCTACTTGTATGGGCGGGTAGACTTCTCTATTCTCGAGAATTATCAGTAAAAATAATTATGTATGTGCGTATGTGATTGGGTGACAGAGAAGTCAACAATGATGTGATTAAGAATGCATTTTCTCAGCTGCTATTGATGGTGAAATACAATTGTATGTATATTTTGTAATTATATATTAAACACTTCAACCACACACTATTGTAACTTATTTTTTCCTTACTAAGAGGTGTCTCACCTCGACGATTTATTAATCTTTTTAGGTCCTCTAAGTGATCGAGCTTAGAAAGCTCCAGGGCGGGGTAGTTTTGTGAGTAAATAAAAGAACGGATATGTGTATAGACCGTGTTTAATGTTTTGTCTTAGTTATGTAATATGGAATATGGTTATACCTTTTTATGGGTTTGCATATGCAAATATATATATATATAGCACTCTAGTATTTTATTTGAGGTTGTTTAATTAGTTTTGTTGCATAAATGGCATCAGAGATGTATGGATGGTCTCATAACACTCCATGCCCCACGTGGCAAATACAGGGCGTTACGTAAGTAGTTGGGTTGAAATCAAGATGGATTTTTGGGGGTATGACGCAGGGTAGTTATGGTACTTTATGGGATGATATGTGTATTTTGGTTATGGTAACACTCTGGTATTGTATATAAGGTTGAATAAATCATGATTTTCGCTGCATAGTTGTCATGTAAGTATGGACAGGTATATCCTTAGTTTCCTTTGGGGTCCGAGTTGATTTAGTATATGTTTTATGGATTATTATTATTATTATTATTATTATTATTATTATTATTATTATTACTATTACTATTTTTACTATTAGTATTATTATTATTATTATTATTATTATTATTATTATTATTATTATTATTATTATTATTATTATTAGTATTAGTATTACTATTATTATTATTATTATTATTATTATTATTATAGTACGGGGAGTTACATAAGTAGTTGGGTTGAAATCAGGATGGATTTTTTGGGGTATGACGCAGGGTAGTTATGGTTCTTTTTGGGATGATATCTGTATTTTGGTTATGTTAAAACTCTGGTATTGTATATAAGGTTGAATAAATCATGAGTTTTGCTGCATAGTTGTCATTTAAGTATGGACAGGTATATCCCTGGTTTCCTTTGGGGTCCGAGTTGATTTAGTATATGTTTTATGGATTATTATTATTATTATTATTATTACTATTATTATGTGGAAATAAAAATAGGAGAGATTTTGGGGCGTTACACTTATTGTAAAGGGGAGCCTTTTAAGGCTTTCTCAATTTTGCTCTTTATTTTTCATTATCAAAAAGGAGAAGATCGTTGGCCTAATAAGGTTAAATCTCGTTTTAATGATAACAAATCAAGGTTACTTAACATGTCTATGCAAGTTTTAAGTTTCAAGACTTAAGTGATCTTAAGACTTCAAGTGGATGTGCTTGAAGAGTTTGAATGAAAAATCACACTTAAGGCTATGAGATGAAGAATTCAAGTTACATAAGACATAAAGCTCATTGAAGTAGTGCATAAAGCTCAGAAGACATATTGGAAGCTTCACAACATGAAGACTTAGGAGCGTAGATAGGAAAATTATATGAAGGTCTCATATAAGTACTTAAAAACTCAATATTGATTGATTGAAGCTCCTAGGATATGTCATTGGACTTAGATACTTGATTTTATACATGGAAAATATTTTCTTAAGGTCCAAATTAAATTTATAATATATGAATTAAGTTTGGAACTAAAAATAATGAAAAACAAGGTTTGGTGAAAGGACATGCGGCTGTGGTGCTATCGTTTTGAAAATATACAAACAAAATAGGCACAGGCGACTGACCTATCAAACACAATCAACTGACCCCATTATGACTTTTAGAATATGCTGATTTTAAAAGAGCACATGTGACTAACCTTGCGAGGGCAGGCGACTGATGCGTACGTTTAAACGAGTTACAACGCTAATTTGTTTCTATTGCATTTTAATAACACTAAGATATTCTTATTGCAATTCATCATATGTAGGCATGCTGTTATCTATAGAATCATCACTAGAATAATATGAAGGAATAGAACAAGTCGATTGTACCTCATGGTCGCTATGTGCCATTAGGCACAAATTTGCGACTTCATTTTCACCGGAGTGGCTGTCTGAACTGCTGGTACTTTGTTTGTCCCAAGAGATGGCTTTCATTACCTTCTTTTTCTTTTTGGAGTTCTTCTTGAGTAATGGGCATTCCTGCTTGATGTGGTCAACTTTCTTGCAGTTGTAGCATGTTGGAGGATCTCCCTTTTGTTCTTTCCCGCTTGACTCTCATCTTTCTGTTCGTGAGCCTTGATATTTTCTATTAGGTCTCCTATTCTTTTTAAAGAACTTCTTGAACTTTCTGATCAGCAAGACGAAGTCCTCTTCGGAGTCCTAATCATTTTCCTCACTAGAGCTACTCGCTGAAGCTTTGAGAGTTGTAGCTTTCTTTTATTTTTATATGCTTATTTAACCTCTCGTCGATCGCCATTTCGTATGTGATGAGGGATCCAATAAGCTCATCCAACGTCATTGCTTTCAAATCTCTTCCTTCAGCTATGGTTGTTGCTTTTGGCTCCCGAATTGGAGGCAATCCTCCGAGTACCTTCTTGATCATTTCATAAGTAGGATATGTTTTTCCAAGAGCATGTAAAGAGTTAGTAATGTGTGTGAATCTAGTGTACATGGATTGTATAGATTCATAGGAAGTCATTCTAAAGGCTTCATATTAACTAGTAAGCATATCTACGTGATTGTCCTTCACATCTTTAGTTCCCTCATATGTTCTTTCTAGGTTATCCCAAATCTCCGTAGCAATTTTACATGCCATGATTCTATTAAATTCATTTGCATCTAATGAACATTATAAAGCATTCATGGCACTAGCATTTACTTGTACTAATTTCACATCATCATCAGTAAAATCATCTTCAGCTTTAGGAACACTCTTTCCTTCAACATTTGTCACAAGACAACTCTCCACACTTTCCAATCTAAGTTTTGAAGAAAAATTCTTTGTTTTTTGTTTCCAAAATGAATAGTTAACACCACAAAAGATTGGAGGGCATGTGGACGATTGTCCCTCACCAAAAGGAGATACACCAAGATGAGCCATGTGATCTTTAACAAAAACGTTTAAACTTTTGCAACAAGGCTCCAATACCAATTGTGGGTTTTTGTGTAATCTTAAAAGGGGGGGGTGAATTGGATATTTTAAAAATATAGGACAAGTTTATATCCTATTTTTAAAAGCACAACCAGAATATCTCAACCTTAGGGTTTCTCAATCAATCACAAATGCCACAAATATTTAAGTATGCAAATATTTAAAACATATACAATAATCACTGTTAACTTTTGAGTCCTACCCATTTTTATTATGACAAAGCACAACATCTCATTTGTACATTAAGTGAATGAACAAGTTTACGTTTCTATAAGCACATATGACCAATGCAAAATGGAAGCCATGAAGCACTTACACGCTCACATCATTTGACGTATTCCATGGATTTGTGAAGAGCAAAGATTGAAGACTTTATATTTTTCAGTTGTATTGTTTATAGGTTTAAATTGTGCATGCATATCATTTGATTTGAATTGAAGTTCTCATTCATCCTTGACCTTAGTTGGATCCTAGGCACTTTATATTTCATGGAAAATCATTTTGCAAATGTACAAAAATTATTTCAAGTGTAAAACTCATTTTTGGAATGAAGAACTCCAAAACAAGATTTTCAAAATCCCCTTTATGTTTTTGTTGTCTCACTGATGAGCGATTTTATCAATCAATCAGTTCTCATCTTAAAATATGTGCATCATAAAAATTGTGGAATTTTCTCTTAGATTTCTTTTAATACCAAAAACGTCCCATTTGGAGTTTTCTAGAAAAAGTAATGCCCAAAATATTGAAAGGTGTTCGCAGTAGAAAATTCCTTTCATGTTTCTTTCATCTCATTAATGAGTAGTTTACTCAATCAATCACTTCTTATCTTAAAAAGTATTCAACATGAAAGTTGTGGGATTTTCTCTTAGCTTTTTTTTTTTTTTTTTCATACTAAGAACTTTTAATTTGGAGTTGTATAGAAAAAGTTATGTCTAAAAAATATAAGGGTGTTCACGTAGAAAATCCAAATCCGGTTGACTAGATCATTGGTCAGTCGACCGAAACTCGAAGATTTGAAGATCCAGTCGACCAAATCTTCGCCCTGGTCGACTAAACCTCTCGGGAAAGTGCCCCAATGGCCTAAAAATGGCTAGTTTCCAAAATAAACTATTATTTTAAAGCTCCAACGGTCATATAACGGCTATATTTGGTTTTTGCCTATATATACTAAGCCTAAACACTTGGGGAATATTAGAGAAACACTTGGGAAGCTTAGTTGAATATTCTTTCATTTTTATTCATATTTCAAACTCCTTTTTGAAGATCAAATCCACATTTCTCCTACTCTTCTTGAAAAGCATTTTTGGAGAAAACATTTTGAGGGTTTCTTGAAAAGCTTTGAGCGTATTTTGACATTCATATTTTCTACATCAAAGCTATCTTATATTTGATATTTCAAAAGTCTTATTGAGCATCAGATTCATTTTTCTCATACTCTTCTTTTGAAAATTCTTTTTGGAGAAAATCGTGTGAGTTTTATAGGAAAACTTTGAGCATATATTCACTTATATATACTTGCTTCAAAAGCTTCTTGAGAAAGGTTAGAACATATATTCACACTCATATATTTTATTTGAAAGTCTTCTTACACTTAATATTTCAAAGGTCATTTGAGAAAAATCATTTCCACCAAAATCTATTGAGCTTCAAATTTAAAATCATTTGAGAGTGCATTTAGAAATACTTTTCATTGTACAAATCAGCTTTTGTAGAAGCATTTCTTGTACGCAAAATTTATTTTCAAATCTTTGCCTTCGCGGTTTGGGTTGTGAACCATGCCAAACGTGGGGTATCGTTTGGAGAGGTAGCCCTTCCTATAAGGAGCGGACCTAATGAGGGGATATCATTTGGAGATGTGGCTCGGCCTATAAGGAGTGGACAGTGTGAGGGGATATTGCTCGAAGAGGTAGCTCCGCCTATAAGGTGCGGTGTAACGGGAGGCTCCGCCCGACTGAAGGAGTGCGTATAAGGTAGCTCGGCCTTATTTGAAGGAGTGGATAGTGGAAATGCTTAAGTGGTTTACTTAAGGCGAGGACGTAGGTAGGGCTAGCCAAACCTCGTTAAAATCGCCGTGTTTGCTTTCTCTTTCCTTATTCTCTTTATATTTCTGCATGTGTATGTTTACATTTATTTTATTGTGATTTCTTATATATTGTTGTGATTGTTGTACATATACACCTTTAATTTTGTTTGAGATATTATTTGTGAATCGGAAAAATAATTAACTAAAGTTTTTAAAAATCCAATTCCCCCTCCTCTTAGGATTACACCGAGCCTTATAATCACAACAAATTAAACATAAACATACAAGTACGAAAAAAATAAATAATGCAGGGAAAAAGAAAGCAAACACGATGATTTTTACGAGGTTTAGCTATCCTCACCTATGTCCTCGCCTCAGGACACCCTGCTTGAGGATCTCACTATCCACTCCTTAACCAAGGCGGAGCCACCTCATACATACTTCTTCAATTGGGCAAAGCCACCCGTTACACCAATCCTTATAGGCGAAGCCACCTCTCCAAACAATACCCCATGTTTGGCATGATTCTATACCCTGAACCACAAGATATACAAATGGAAATAAAAGTTTTTGTGTACAATGAAATGCTTCTTCAAAAGCTAGTTTGTACAATGAAAATCTTAATGTACTCTTACAGGATATGATTTAAGCTCAATAGAGTTAGGATTACTCTCTCAAAAAATAATTTTTGAAATGAATGAGAGTTGTTGATCTTTGATGTAAAAATAAATGTGCAATAAATTCTTCAAAGATATAAGACCAATAAATGATTTCTCCATAAAAGATTTTTGCAATAAATGTGATTTGGAGAACTAGGGTTTTGCTCTCAAAAATATATTTTCAAATGAAAGATAAGATGAGAGTAAAATACTCTTTTGATTTGAGAAAATGAGAGAATAAAATGTCCAACAATGTAAGAATATAATATGATATGAGCAAAAGTTGTTTTAAGTGCTTTGGGCAACATATTTATAGGCAAAGACCCCAAGTGACCGTTTTATGACCGTTTGGCCATTATAATAATATTAAATTTAAATTTTATGGCCATTTTTCTACTTAAAATAGACTCAACCCGAGAGTTCCAGTTGACTAACCTAAGGTTCGATCGACTGGCCCAAGGCGATTTTCCTTTTTAGCGCGGTTCGGTCGACTGGGCCATTGATCCGGTTTGCCGGATCTTCATTTCATGAAGGTTGGTCAACTGGGCTTAGGAGTCCGGTTAATTGGGCCCTTTACAAAAATGATTTCTAGCAATTTGTTCTATTCGGTTGACTGGGCTTATCAGCCAGTTGACAGATCCTTTATAAAAGTGAGATTCTGGCCAAGTTTTGAACTTCAAAAACATTTCAAACCTTTTTTATGAGTTTAACTTTTTAAGTGAAAGATTTTCCATGAAAAGTTTGAGTTCATAGGGTCAGTCTATGGTCGTTATTGAGCTTCTCATTAGATCAAGTAAGGCATACACATACAATTTAATCTAAATGCATTACAACTAAAATAATAAAACTCTTCACTCTTTGCTCTTCAATTTCCATGTAATAAGCTAGGCGATATGTGCTTTAAGTGCCTCATGGCTTCCATATTGCAATGATCATTTATGCCTTCTGAAATATAAATCTGTTCATACACTAAATGCACAAATGAGATACATATGATTTGTCATTATCAAAACGGGATAGAACTCAGAAAGTCAACAAATCCCTTTTAAAGAGTTGACTCAATCAACCATAAAAACGCTAATTGACAATTAGGATATTTTCAAATCTCCCTTGTAAGAGTTGATCTTAGTCATTAAAACCCCAATAGTGAAGGATATTTTAAAGCCTTCATCAATGATTGATTTCAACCACATTTAATTTAGAGGCTTTTAAAATTCATTGAATTTAACCCTGTATTAAAACTTGATATCAGTCAGGGAATTTTCAACCCATATCTGCATTAAACTTTCTAACTTCAATCATGGGATTTAAACCATAATCTTTATTAATTCGAAACTCAATCAATAATCTCATGCACTTTATCCAACATTTGATTGAAGTTAGATATCTTGGTGTTGATCCCCCCCCCCCCTCAATCTTAATTTTCAAAGGAAAAAGTCATCTTTGAATTTTACCTATGACAATCAATCGAAACATTTTTCTTTTTTTCATTTTTTACTTTATATTTTCAAAATTTAGGGTTATTTGAGCCCAAACCCCCTTTTTTCCAATAAGAGCATGTCAGGGTTTTTAACTTTATTGATTGGACTCTTAGACAGTGATGCTTCACTGAATGACCCAAAAAGGGGACCTTCTTTCTTTTCCTTTTCTTATTCTTAATTAGGACACAAACACACACACACACACACACATACACACACAAATATAACGATAAGCATTCTAGGAACAGGTGTTGGTTGACTAATACCCCGTAGAATGGTTGGTTCATCACCTTCCCTACGCACAAGTGTACTCCCGAACCCTTGCTCTCTATGTCATAGACCTTTTAGGGTTTTTCCTTCATTTTTCGTGAACAAAAATAAATAAATAAATAAATAAAGGTGATGACTCTGAATTTTCAATCTTTGCACTTTCTCAGAGTCTTATCCACCCTTATTTTACCTTCTTGTTTAGGGGATTACCATGCAAACACTTCCCATACGTTGGTACACCCCCTTGGATCAGAAATTGTTGTCAACAATATTATAATACAATGTCTAAATTGATGTTATAATAATTTGTTAACCTTGGTGGCTACATGATCCTTAGTGTCATATTTTGATGATAACAACTCATTTGTGGTTCTAAGTAAACTAATCTTTGCGTATCAAGCTATGACAAATACAAACTCAAATGCAAAGATCAAGTAAACTCTTAACATGTTAGAAATCATCAAAAAGGGGGAGATTGTTAGCCTTAGTGACTACACTTAATATGTTTTTATGATATTAACCTATTTGTAGTTTCAAGTGTAACCTATCCTTGTAGATCAAGTTAAGTACAGGTACAAGTGAGAAACACATGAAGGTACCGAATCAAAGGCAAAGATCGAACCGAGTAGACATTTGAGTAGGAAAGATCAAGGTGGACACTCACTCGAAAGAACTCAAGCGCATCCAACAAAGTCATAGTGTAATAGAGAGTGTTTGAAGTAGGAACTATTATAGCTCCTGCAGTATTGTTTCATGCATGATCATTGAGAATGAGTTGAGCAAATTGTATATGCATACTAGTTTGTAAAAGTACATAGGATATCACTGAGTCATAAGTTCAGTACTTATGAGTTTCCAAAGTCAAAAAAAGAGTTTTATAAAAATATCCTTTACTCATATGTATTTTTGCATGGGACAAGTTTTAAATCATATTAGTGTTATAATATTTTAAAGACTTGGTCCTAGTTGGGTTTAAAACCTCAGTTATGCACTACTCAAATTCCTCTCTCAAATTTCCTGAACACCCTTGAGTATTTCGAACATACCTTTTGCTAAAAAATTCCAAAAAAGGGCAATCTTGGTATCTACGTAAAGTTAAGGAAAAATTTTCACAACGTTCATGTTAAAGACTTTTGCAGATGAGAAGGTTTCAATAATGAACAAATAGAGTCAAACAGCCAACGGTTTGGAGTAAACAATCGATGGTTTGGAGTAAACAGTCAACGATTTGCGTCAGGATTCCAGCCCCAACGGCTACAAACGGCTAGTTTTCAAAGTAAACAATTAATATATTAGCCCAACGACCATAAAACGACTAGTAACCCAATTTTCCTATAAATTCAAGTCCAAAAGGATTGTTTAAAGATGGATCTTAATAGTTATATATCATTTGCAAGCACACTTGATTTAGTTCATCATCTTTGTGCTCAACTTCTCTCTTGCTCTTCAATTATAGTGAAATGAGGAATAGCTTCCCAAGAGGGGGGGGGGTGAATTGGATTCTTTTTAAATTTTAATGATTTTTAAGCTATTGATTTTAATTACCCAGTAAACAAGATATATAAACGATAACTACACTTAAAAATACTGAAATTTAAATTCACAAGTCAATTAATGAAATCAACGTAATTCAATCACTCAACCAAAAATATTAGAGCTTTAGTTGATTTTTCTGTAAACTCTTAGTATGCACTTTACTTGATCAAGATTTCCACAGATTAACCAACGTACTCCCTTTTTGGATTTCTAAAAATGATTAATCAAAACGTACTTTCTAAATATCAAGTACCTTTGTTTCTTTCTCACTTAAGAATCTGCAACCTGCACATTTAAATCATACCACAATAGCAAGTAAATAATATAAAGTAAAGCAGAGAAAAAGCCACAAGATTTTTATGAGGTTCAGCTTCAACACAGCCTACGTCCTCGCCTTTGGCAAAACACCAAAGGATTCCACTATATCAGTTCCATTACCTGGTGGAACAATACCAATTTACAACCACTCCTTCTGTCAGGCTAGAGCCCGCCTCTCCAAACAATAACCCCTTGTTTGGTCCAACGATTCAACAACTCTGAATCATTTAAGAATGATGATAAAGAAATTTGTGTAGAAAAGAGAACTCTCACAATAGAGTAGATTAGTACAATGATCAGCTCACTTATACTCCAAAGTAATTCAAATATAAGAAATTTGAAGCTTAACGCTTAGTATGAATTACCAAATGATTTTTCAAAGAAAATGAAAGATTCTGATTTTTTAAAGCTTTGCTTCAAAAATATAAATCAATATCAGATCAGAAAGTTTAAGCATAAGAAAATTTTAGATCCTTTGAGAAATTTGAATATTTGAAAATCACTTGATCTAAAAACCTTTGAAAAGTAGCTTGATCTAAAAACCTTGAAGGTTGCTTGATCTTAAACTTTGAAGATTGCTGGATCTGAAACTTTGAAGATTTCTGGATCTGAAACTTTTGAAGATTTCTGAATCTGAAACTTTTGAGAATTGCTTAATTTCAAAAACCTTTCAATATTGCCTCTATGATAATTATTTTAAACCTTTGAAGCTTTTGACTATTTATAGATGTTTTTAGAAGCCATCCATTACTCCCAAAGATTCCTAAAATTCATTTCCAAATATTTTGAAATAAATATGTTTAAAAACATGGTTTAAAAAATCTTCTCTTCTTAAACCCTTTTTATTTATTTAAAAAAAATACTTTTTAGAGTATATATGTTTAAAAAAAATATTTTTGATTTTCTATAAGCTTCAAACCACTTTATATTTGAGTTTAACCTTTGAAGTACTTACATTAAGAACATCCTAAAATATAATTCTTTAATCTTCAATCTTGTTCTTCCATCGTCTTTGTTGTTTCAATCTTTTATTTGAGCTTTTCACCAGTATAATTTTATTTCTCATGCTTTTAGTAATCCATAAGTTTTTCTTTGTGTTCTTCAAGGATTCTTTGTAATCCATAAACTATACTTATGTTCTTCAAGAATTCTTTGTAATCCATAAGCTTCTTTATGCACTTGGACTTTGTCACTTTCCTTTGGCATTGTCGCCGAAGGTGACGTATCCCTCATTTTTTGTTTTAAGGTAGTGAACTTGTTCTTGTCACCGGTCATATGTCTTGAGCATCCGTTATCCAAGTACCATTTTTTCGTTGTCGTTGTTGTCCTAAGGCAAACCTCTTCATCATTTGCCATGAAACATATATTTGCCGTCTCTTGTTCACTTGATTCAGTTTCAGTTTCGCTTGAGCTTGAATCGTCCTAAGTAGCTTTCATTGCTTCCTTCTTTTTCTTCTTGTCCTTCTTGAACAATAGACACTCTGGTTTAATATGTCCTGGCTTTTTGTAGTGATAACAAATTGGTAATTCATTCTTACCTTTATTTTCTTTCCTACTTGTATCTCCTTTTTCAGTTTTCTTTTTGTAGAATTTTCTAGGAAACCTTTTATTTCTTCTATAGAATTTTCCTAGTCTCTTAGTAATGAATGTCAATTCATCTTGATCTAGGTCACTTGTTTTGCTTTCTTCTTCACTAGAGCTATGGCTAGATGCCTTAGAGCTATGGATTTTTTATGCTTTGTTTCGGGGTTTCTTTCTTTCAGTGCCATTTCATATGTAAGAAGTGAACCTATAAGTTCATCCAAAGACGTAGTCTTAAGGTTTCTACCTTCTGTGATAGCTGTGGCCTTTGGTTCCCAAATAGAGGGTAGACCTCTTAGAATTTTCCTAATCATTTCATATGTAGTATAGGTTTTTCCTAAGGCTCTTAAAGAGTTTATTATGTGGGTAAATCTGGTGTACATGTTTGATATTGTTTCTTCATAATTCATTTTGAAGGCTTCGTATTCACTTTTTAGCATATCTATCCTATTGTCTCTAACATCGACAGTTCCTTCATAAGTTACTTCTAACTTATCCTAAATTTCCTTAGCTGTTTTGCAAGTCATGACTTGATTAAACTCATTCGCATCTAATGCACAATATAACGCATTTATAGCACTTGCATTTATCTGAAGCATTTTATAGTCTAAGTCTATCATGTCTTTCTTTTCTTTTGGAATGTGTTTTCCATCAACTAACTTAGTGGGAATAAGATTTCCATCCATAACAACTTCCCAAGCTTTCCAATCCATGTGTTGGAGATAAATTTCCATTCTCTTTTTCCAAAAAGTGTAATTGTGTCCACAAAAGATTGGTGGGTGGGTTGAGGATTGTCCTTCACCAAAGGGTGCTTCTCCAATGTTTGCCATTAAATTTTTTTATAGTTTCTTGTCAGGAATTTCTATAACTAGGCTCTAATACCAATTGAAATTAGGAATAGCTTCCCAAGAGGGGGGGTGAATTGGCTTTTAAAATTTCTTTTAATTCCTTTTTAGATTTCTTAAACTTATTTTATTTCTTTTAACCAATTCATGACTGATTTGTTTAATTTGTTAAGCACTCAAGAACTTAGTTTCTTTACTTAATTTTTAACCATATAAACATCCAATCATTCAACCAAACCAATCAACTAAAATTAGAAAGTAAACAAACAAGCCAATACACAGCACTTATGTAATGTAACAACTCATGATGGTTGTTTGTTTATATTTGCCAAATTTGAACCAAGCCCTGTAGTGAATGAGAATTTATACTTGCTGATGTAAAGCCCTGTATAGATGGATCAAATCACTCTTTCCAAATATTTAGAACTTAAATAAACTCTTGGTAAATTTATCTTTGGGATGTTAACTAAGTAACGTACTCCCGTAAGGTTTCTGCAAGATATGGTGTAACCAACGTACTCCCTTTCGGTTTCTGCAACCCAAATCAAAATTAAACCTTAAGTTTATTTGATTTCCAAATATTACGTAGTATATATGATTATCAAATAAACCATCCATGGAATTTAAATATGCTGAAAATAAAGAGTAAGGGAAAAAGAGAATGAGACGGAGATTTTTACGAGGTTCGGCTTATACCCAGCCTACGCCTCACCCTTGGCAAACCACCAAAGGATTCACTAAACCTGTTTTGTTGATGGTTGGAACAAACCTTTACAACCTCCTTGGTTAAGGCTAGAGCCCGCCTTATCCAAACGATATTCCCTCGTTCAGTCACTCCTTTAGGCTAGAGCCCGCCTCTCTAAGCAATATCCCCTTGCTTAGCCAACAATCCAAACAATCCTTAGAACGTCAAAGAACTACAAGAAATACAAGATAAGATCTGCGTACAAGTATACTCTCTTAAAGAGCAAGTTAGTACAATTTCAGCATTATATACTTGAATGTAAAATATCAATATGAAATACAATGAAGCTCAAGTCTAGAATTCACCAATATCCTTCTTAGATGAGGATTAGCAGTAGAAATTCAGAGGAGGAAGGATTAGCACTTCAGAATATCTCAGCAAAAAAGTTTTGCAATGAGTGAATAAGAAAGCTTTGGAAGAACACGAGTGCTTTTAGCTTTACAAGCAGATTTTTCAATTCTTGGATGAGTTTTGATTTGCAAAACCATGTATTTATAGGTTTTCAAACTTATTTCCAGGTTTCAAAAGTTTCCTTAGAGAGTTTCCCAATTTTTTAGAAATTTTGGAGCTCAAACGGCTATATTTTAAAATATTAGATTTTAAAAAATTTGCCCATTGAACAGTGTTCAGATGTTTGACAGTAGTGACCCCACTTCAGTGTTTTGGTCATAACTTTTTTTGTATAACTAAAAATTAGGTATTCTTGGTGTTAAAAGAAGGCTAAGAGAAAATCCTACAACTTTCATGTTGACCACTTTTTAAAATAATGAGTTTTTGATAGAGAAAAATTCACCTCAATGCGGCTGTATAAAAACTAACAACATTTGGGAAAACTCTTTTTGGTGCTTTTTATTCCAAAAATGATTCTAACCTTTTTTTTTTTAAATAATTTTTTGATCTTATAAAAATATTTTCCAGGTATTTTAAAAAGTATCTAGGTCTAAGAAATTAACCTAAGAGCTTCAAAATATTTCAAACGATATTTTAAACATTAAAGCACTTACATAAAGACTTCTAAGATATTAACATTCTAAGTTCTTGAGTCTTCATGATTTGTCCTTGGATTGAGTTCATCTTTTCTTCAAGCTTCCATATTCTTTGAGCTTTCTCACTTTGCCTTTCTTTGGCTCTTTGGACTTTAATATCCCTTGGCTTTCAACAACTCATTCATGTCCTCATATTCTTCAAGGTTTCATATATCATCTTTAAATCCATGCTTTGACTCATTTAAGCTTCATTTGATCCTTGTAAACACTTGCACCTTACTTTCTCATATGTGAGCCCTGAAATAACATTACTCACACAAATACATTAAATTTCACTTGTTTATTAGCATCAAAACAAGATAACAAGATTTTAAGCCATGTATGGCCAACATATAGTGTGATACATAACTTTGAGAGAGTTATGTGAGGATTTAATTGTATCAATTATCAGCTCATTCAAGGAGCATTTGTTTTGTAAATCATTTTAGTCATCTTGTTGAATTAAGGTTCTTGGTGAACCTAGTTCAAGGGTTCTTGGTGAACGAATTGTAAGGATTCTTGGTAAACCTTGCGACTCTTGGAAAGCAAAAGGGATTGGTTCTCGCGTGAAGGTTCTTAGTGAACCTTGCCGCTCTTGGTGAGAGATAAAGATTTTTTTTCCGTTTTTAAAGGTTTCTTCGTCAGTGAAAGAGACTTATAGTGGATTGTGGAATCCTTGAGTGTGTCTCAAGGCGTGGACATAGGCAAGAGGATGAACCATGTTAAATTTTTTTGTTGAACTTTTCTTCCCTACTCTTCTATTTTATGTCTTGTACATGATTTACATTTTACATATTGTGATATAATTGCTTATATCTTGGAAAGTTTATTATTTTGTAGAGGAAAGCCTAAATACACAAAAGAGCCTATTCACCCTACTCTAGATTCGACTCTGAGGCCAATATAATTTATAATTATATATGAATAATTTGAAAAACTTAATATCATTATTTTTTTAAAAAAAAATTGAATATGTATTATGCTTGGGAGCCTCAATTCACACTAACTAGATGTCTTGGATTTGCCACAACAAGCATGTGGGTCCTGTCGATAATCATTTTTACATTCTGAAACAAAGGAGCTTTTCAATTGTATGAAAAATGGAAGCAAATAAGAAAGAAGGAGAAAAATGCGAAAGGCGATCAACCAGTCCATTTAGGTGGTGGACCAACCTTCCTTCCAACTAGTTGACCATAGCCTGTAGGTGGTCGACTGATCCTTTAAGGTGGTTGATCAGCCTACCTGAAATTTGATTTTTTGAGTTGTTCTCACATGATTAGTTAGAGGTTTTGGGAGCCTCAATTCACACTAACTAGATGTCTTGGATTTGCCACAACAAGCATGTGGGTCCTATCGATAATCATTTTTACATTCTAAAACAAAGGACCTTTTCAAATGTATGAAAAATGGAAGCAAATAAGAAAGAAGGAGAAAATTGCAAAAGGCGATCAACTAGTCCATTTAGGCGGACCAACCTTCTCTCCAACTAGTTGACCATAGCTCATAGGTGGTCGACTGATCCTTTAAGGTGGTTGATCGACCTACCTGAAAATTGATTTTTTGAGTTGTTCTCATATGATTAGTTAGAGGTTTTGGGCATACCACGTGCCCCTTTAATGTCACGTATCAACTACCAATTATGACAGTTGATGGTTGGTAGTTATTGGTAGTTAATTTTTAAATTTGAATTTTCAAAATTTAGATTCAAAAGTGTTTTCCTCCAGTCAACAAGATGTTTATAAGTCCAAGTGAGGGCAAGGAGAGAAATTTTGTGAAGGAAAAGGGGTTTTGGAGGAGGGTTTTGAGTGAAAAAAGAAAGAAGGAAAATTCATTCTTTCAAGTTTGTTTAGGAGCATTTGGGGAGAGATCTTTCGAAAGAGAGGGCCTTACTTGTCTAAAAAAGGAAAGCGCATTCTAAGGTCAGTACCCAACCCTTTTTCCATTGTAAATTTCATTCATTTTCATGTATGACATACATATGTTCCTTATAGGCATGTTCTAGCTTTGGCATGTGATCGATTTTGTCATCTCCAAGATTCCATGATGTTTTCTATGCCATTTTGTTGTACTTTTCTTTATCTTTAAGATGTGTATGCCTATGCATGAGAAAAGTGCCAAAATTGGCACGAAAAATGCAATTTATAGTGTAGGCAGTTGACTAACCCATGCAAGCAATCAACTAGCCAATGCATATTTGAAAAAAATTAGTTGTTAAGGCTACAAGCAATTGATCAACCCTCTAAATTTTCTAGTAGGCGGTTGATCGCCAAATCTCGAGAGGTGCAATTTTGCACCTCTTTCATACTTTTTTTGTGGGATTTGGCCATATTTTAACTTTTTACACTTACTTAAGTGTAGTTCATTGAGTCTTGTCAAGAATTAGCAAGGATTTTTGTGATTTTTCCACAAAAATAAAGTTTTCATGAAATCAAACATGATTACTCATGTTTCTCTTAAAGCTTTGAAAGGTTTTCTCAGAGTTTTCTACAAAACCGTGGGGTCATATATTTATGATGCAGCTTTTGGGTGTTCTTCATGTTTTTAACAGGATTTCAAGTCAGGTTTGTGGTTAAAATCCACATCATTTTCAAGTTTTTACAAAAGTAAAATCATTTTCAAGAAGATCACCCATGAGGCAACTTGAGGGTGGAAAAAATGATTTTCATATGCATACAATTTATTTTCAAACTTTTTTTTTTTACAAAGAATTCATTGAAGAACTCATTTTCTAATCTAGAATTGAAGGCTTTTTCAATGATTGTTTCAAGATATTTAAAAGATTTCAATGTTTTTCAATAATGATTTTGCAAAAGATCATCCAATGAATGCTTTTCAAAGTTGTTTTTGAAAATAATTTTCAAACTACGGGTGACTTGATTCCTCTTTGAGGATATATAGGTAATTTAATTTGTAGATTCAATCATAATAAACAAAAAACTCAATTCCCTTTGCATTGTCTCATTGCTTGCATGCATGTGTATGTTTTATGTGTGTGTGTGTGTGTGTGTGTTTTGTGTTTTCTTATTACTTGATTTGTTTGATTTGTACACACACACACACACACACACACACACACACACAGAGAGAGAGAGAGAGAGAGAGAGAGAGAGAGTGAGAGAGAGAGAGAGAGAGAGAGAGAGAGAGAGAGAGAGAGAGAGTGAGAGAGAGAGAGAGAGAGAGAGAGAGAGAGAGAGAGAGAGAGAGAGAGAGAGAGAGAGAGAGAGCAAACATGACATCCATTCAATAGAATAAGTGTTTTAGAGTGCTAACTTTTTAAATTCTCAAGAAAAGAAATTTGAAGTGTTAACTTCCCTAAGCATAATTGTACTCCCAAAGCTAATTTTCTTCAAAATACTTTTCTTTATTTTGCCTTTTCAAATAGAAAATAAAGTGACAACTTCATTTTTCTAAAAGTAAAAAAGACAAGTTAGAGGACCAATGGTTTGATACGTTATACTTGTTTGATTTCAAGAATGACCACCAAATGAATTGCTCTAATGGAGATTATAGTAGAAAATATACATTTAAAACATGTCTTTTACAAGAAGGCACGCTACGTAAATATGCACTTACTATAAAAGAAAAATTGTATGCCTTAGAAATAGTAGGCATATTTTGAACAATAATAAACACAATATATTATGCACAAAAAGCAGACCCTCGAATTTTTTATTGCCTAATTTTATTTTTAAGACAGATTGAATGTATGACAATTCTCTATTTTAGGCATTTCTTCAATTCTTTTCCATTTGTGTGATGTCCACAAGAGAAGCCGGGAAGGGAGGCTCCCTATATAATGACTCTCGCTTCAAGACTAGGTTTGCAAAAAGATAAAAATTAATTTTGATTACACCAACTTTCATAATTTAATTCAATTACTATCTTTTTTTTAGCGCGTGTTTTTCTTAATAAAAAAGTCACGTCTCTTTTAATATTTTTTTTTTTAAAGAAATAAAAATACAGGCGATTATACTGTACTAAAATAATAACAAATTGCATAAATCATTAGTCATTATTAATTATTGGGTAAGAAATTTGACTTTTATGTATTTTTTTCTGGTCAACAATATTCCGTTTATATTTTGTAGATTTATTTTACGACCCATATTTTATAAAAAATTAATTGGATGAGGTCACTCGCATTAATGGAGTTTTGTCCTTGCCCAAAAATAAAGTTTCTTGATTGGCCTAAACTCCGTCTCTCGCGGCCCTACTATTTTCTTGGACAAAGATAGCCCTGACAAGTCAGCAAACTGACTCGTTGCTGAGCATTCAGGGCAGGGTTAAAATTGTCAAAGAAAAGCTTAACAGGTATGGACGGAAGAGCCGTAGACATAGAAGGAATCAAGGCATATCCAGAAGAACCTCGCGTCGCGCGGCTCTATCTACCGCCACATCAAGCGGTTCAAAACTAATCACGCTGATTAACGGCCGCGTCATCGGTCTGGACCTGGGACCCACGGAAGTTCTTGTACCCCACGTCTCTGCGTTCCTAGGAACGACTGCACTGCACTCTAAATTTCCCATTTCTCTATATTATTAAGCACAGAGAGGATAATATAAATATAGTTGAAAATCGAAGCAAGGCCGCCATATTTTTTTATCTTTCTCAAACCACCAGCTGCGAAGGGTCGTCGCAACTGTCAACAAGGTTTGTGGGTTGCTCCTCCTTTTGGTTTCTTCGATTCAAATCTGCTGTTAGTTTGCGTCTCTGGATGATTGATGAATCGAACCGCCTTTTAGATTGCGTTTGTCCTGTGAGTTGATGTTTAGTTTTTGCGGCTAATTCGAGGGTTTAGTTTACTTTTGATTTGGGGGTTTGATTGATCTTTTCACGGTTTTCTTTCCACGGACTTTTCTTTTAGGGTTTTGTGTCTTGATAGATTGTTTTTTTTTTTTTTTTTGATATATATATATATATGTTCATGCTGGTGCTGATGATATTTATTAGTGATGCGTGTTGTTCGAAGTTACAAATTTGGGATTTAGGGTTGTGGGGTTTGCTGGTTTATTGTGTGTATTTGTTGAGGATCGTGTTATTCAACCAATCACGGGTTGGATTTTTTTTTTTTATTGTTTTTTAAAGTGTCAATAAACGGCAGAAAGTTTACTGTTTTTAAGTTTTCAATTTCAGAAAAATATGGCAAAGAGTTACTTCAAGCAAGAGCATGATTTGGGTATGTACTAATGCCTGATTTTTCATAATTATGTCTAAATGTCTGCCTTTGGTATGTTTTATTGTTTTGTAGTATGGGTTAATGATGATTTCATTGCGTTTCTGAACCCTTGATATTATCCATGTTCAGAGAAAAGACGTGCTGAGGCTGCTAGGATAAGGGAGAAATACCCAGACAGAATTCCGGTGAGAATTATATTCTAGTTTTCAAAGTTAATAGCTTAACCCTGATCCCTTTGTTACATATGGACCCTTTTTCAATATCCTAATAAATGTTGTGTCTAAATGGTTTCCAGAAGTAGTAGTCGGATTGTTGGCTCCATATGTTTTGGTTAAAAAGGGCATTGGAAAAAATGGTATGGGCAATGCTGTTAGACAAGGCTGTGGATAATTGTGATTGTAGAGCATTAGTTGGCTATATATGCTGTTAAACAATTTGAATAACAGGAGTTAATAATGCTGGCTGCATCCTGCATTCAGAAAGCTTTTGTGCCACAAAGTATGAATTCTTTTTAAGATGCCAATGTTTTAGTTTTGTAGGAATTGCTCAGCTTTGAAATTGCTTAAACATGATAAAAAAAATTCAGTGTAGGTATTTTCCTTAAATTTGCCCCATGCTAATTTAAGTGAATGTTCAATAGGGGGCAAATAGTAGTTTACTCTCAATACAGCAACTTACTATATTGACAAAGATTTGTAATCAGCTGTTCTAAAATCTAAACTCTGACTTAAAGTTAACCTTCAATTGCAGTCATTCTTGGCGATAATTATTGTGTGAAATAATGTTGGAATTTAAGCGAGAGCATTAAGTCTGAGTGTTCTTTGAAGTCATGGATTTAGACATATTGATATCAGGCTTTAACTGTGCCCACCTTGGAGTTGGAAATAACATGTTGAGGTGCTTGGAAGTTTAAAGCCATAATCTTATCAGACTGATAGGTTGACCTGTAAGATGCTGTCAATGGCTAAAATGTCAAATGTCAAGTAGTGACTCAATAGTGGAGCAGACTAGTTGATATTTAAGGATTGAACATGATCCCATGTTAATCTGCATGGATACTATCTTAGGTGTGCTAATTTTTAAGTTGAGAATTTAGAAATAAAAATGTATAAATGATTTTGATATCTTAAATCTCTGATTTCTCATTTCTTTGATATTGTTACTTATGATTAATGGGAACTGCTTAGTTTATATATATATATTAAAGAGATATTTCATCATGATTGTTCTATGAATAAATAAGTGCATCTTGTAATGATCCTATTATATTTTCTTATTTTCCAATCTGACTTGTTCATAAACATGCTTTTGTGATTTAAGGTGATAGTGGAGAAGGCAGAAAGAAGTGATATTCCAAATATAGATAAGAAAAAGTAAGCACCACATAATATTACTTCTGTTTCTTGGATTATTTGTTTGGTATTTTCTAGTGCTTCTCCCCTTTGCACACACCGATAAATGCTCTAAGACAATATCTGCGATGTAAAGAATTATGTTGTATCATTATTGAAAATACATGATCATGTAGGGCATTTTGTCATGTTCTGCCGTAATGGAGAAATGAAAATCCTGGAAGCAATAAAAAAAAAAAAAAAGCTGTTCTGGTTTTGAATGCATTCTGTTTGTCTCATATGAGACATCCCAATAGTCAAAGCTTGAGATATCCTTGTTGGGTTCGAATCTGGGAGAGGTAGGAAGGGATTTGGGATGGAGATGGCTACCTCCTGCTCTGTTGCCCATGATCAGTGTAGGCTTCCACATGACAAAAAAAGAAAGAATGGCTGTTAAAAAAAATGATTTAATGTTATTTATTCAATGAATTGGTGGTGGTGCCCGATACATCCTTACAATGTCATGGCAGTGGTTGTACCTTTACCACTCAGCTGCACACCATCATAGGGGGAATGTCATGTAGGGGTGTAAATGGTTCAATTTGGTATGGAACCAAACCAAACTACTTCAGTTTTGAGTCTTTTGACAAAATTGGGGTCTGAAAGTCTGATTGTATGAAACTGACCTAAACTGTCCTTTGAACTAAATTAACCAAACCAAAGTTCTCTAATTAGTTTGTTTTGGTTCAGGTGAAGTACATATGGCTAACAAATAACCTAATGACAAAAATTAATTTGAGACATTATATGGGTCTCTTGGCCTTGAAAAGAATTAATTTATTATGAAATTCTTAGGCTGTAAGTTTAGAACATTCTATTTTTTAACTGAAAATGACAAAAAGATACTCTTTCTGTTTGACATGGCTGAATTTAATTTAGTTAATTCATTCATGTGCTGGCTACCAATTACCTGCACTTGCTAGTCCAAACAAATTTCATAAACCTAAAGAAATTCCAAGTTTTAATTTCTAGGATAAAGATTTCAAGATTATATATGTGAATAAAACAACATTTTTTTCCAAGTCAGGGTAACTTATAAATGCAACTGTCCATTAAAATTTCACCAAAACAATTAATCCAAATTTAAAGTTTCAAGTTCCAAATTCAAAGTTTGCATCATGAATCCCCTCTTAAGTTAAAAGAAAAAACATGACAAAACATCCAGCTTTTGGGTCTTAAGATAACATAGAAACAATTTTGACCTTCTATTAGCTTTAATTTATTTGTGCAACACCATTTGAATTGAGTGATTATGCAAAGAAAACTAAACCTTTAATTCAAGGGTTCAGATATCACTCTTACGGATTCTTGGGAAACACAAATTTATTTTAGAATTTTAACATGGTTTCTTAGTTGAACCTTTCAATTGTCACTTTTTACAGCTTGATAAATACAATTTTAGTTTGAAGTTTGAACATGGTTTTTTTTTTTGGGTGTTGGTTTCATTTAGATAGGCCTCGCCCAATTCAGCTCAGTTCTATTATGTCCTCCAAGTTTGTTTGGTTCCGTTCCATTTATTGGTAGAACCAAGTACAGAATCAAACAAGTTTGTCATATTTGGAGTTGGAATCTATCCAATGATTCAAAGGAATTGAACCAAACCACTCGGCTCTATTTGATTATTTTGTTTACCATTTATGTTAGAGCCCTAGTGACATTTAGGAGTATGGCGGTACAATGTGGTGATGGGGGTTGAAAAGTAGCAATAGTTGGACACTGGTTTGGTTTTTCTAGTGAAATATTTAATATTGGGAATATATCGAGTGTAGTAAGATGCATATTGAGTTTTATTACAGTTGTATTTTTGCTGATAAATTATTTTTGGGATGTGGGCCGGTATTGGACATATAATTTATCTTTGTAGTATTGAAGAGATAATGAACGTGGCTCCTAGTTTTCTACTCAAGTGGTATAGACTGTGATTATTACTTCGTTAATTTGCTTCTTAATTGACCACATGGTGTTATTTTTTAAGAAGTATATACATATTTACTCACAATTCAACGAATGAATGGTTATTTTAAGTCCTTTATTTTCTCTAGAAAAGTAAAGGTAGGTTTGATATAATTTTTGTTTTCCGTTGTCTTTGTTTGTGTACAATGAAGAATCGTATTATCAAAAAAGTGTTTATATATGTTGCCAATTGTTTGTTCTTATTGTTGATTATCAGCTGTGTTTGAAAAAATTAAAAACGAGGATTTATGACTGCCAATTGTTTTGGCAATCCCAAGAATAATTTAATATATGGTTAATTTTTGCGGATTAAATCATTCAACTTGCACATGATTTTAATTAAAATTAAATGATCATATGAATTCAAAATGTAATTAAAACGAAAATGTCCACAATTTTAAAAAATAAAATAATAATAAAAGGCAATTTAAAAATATTTTTTTTTACTATTCTCAGTGTCTTGTACAATAAAATTTTTCATGTAAAATGAATTTTGAAATATAGTAATTAAGTATAATAATAACTTTTACTTTTATTATAATATTCTTAGTTTGTATTATTTTATTTATTATTTTAGTTATATTTTTAGTTATTCAATTTAGGGATAAAAATAAGTATTTGTTCCATCAAGTTTTAATTTGTTTAATTTTAGAAATATCAACCAAATATGTTATTGGTTTTGGATTTTAATTTCTATTTCGAGTTTTAGTTTTAATTTATGGTTTTTGTATTCATAGTTTTTAACAGTTATGCCAAACAGCACCTAAAACTAGTTTTTATATATCATGCATAAATTATGCTCAAACAAGTGTATAATAACTTCAAGGTGTTTTGCTGATCTTGACTATTTATATGCATGGTTTTTGATTGGTGTCTCAACATTGTGCTTCTTGTTTTGGGACTTCCTTTTTATATGGCCCTCACGAGAGCTCAAAAAATGATCCTGATTGTTGGACTGAAAGTTCATTTCGTGCCTATCTTGTTCATTGAATTTGGGTGCCGTATAATATTGGAAAATCATTGGACAATGTGACGAAAAATTTGAGAATTGAAGTAAATTCTTGATTATATTTTGTAATGCCATTTGTGCCCCACAAGAAAGGAGTAACTAAACTTAGTAACACCTAGGTGTTAGTGCATTATGGCATATATAGTGATTGTCATGCCACCATTGTGGATAATTCACTATGCTTTGTGGTTAACCTGGTAGAAAAATTTGTAGTTTTAGGAACTTTGGGGTCATCTGGCCCCAGTACAGATCCTTTCCGTCCTCAAAAAGATTCTCTAAGAAGTGGCTATTAGTGATTATCATGATATGGAGGAGGATGAATTCATGATGCTTTGTGGTCAGCCCCGAAGAAAAAGAAAAATAATTTGTTACTTTGCCAATGCCTAGGTGTTAGTGCATTATGGCATATATAGTGATTGCCATGCCACCATTGTGGATAATTCACTATGCTTTATGGTTAACCTGGTAGAAAAATTTGTATTTTTAGGAACTTTGGGGTCATCTCGCCCCAGTTTGGATCCTTAATGTCCTCAAAAAGATTCTTTAAGTGGCTATTAGTGATTATCATGATATGGAGGAGGATGAATTCATGATGCTTTGTGGTTAGCCCAGAAGAAGAAGAAAAATAATTTGTTACTTTGCCAATGCCCCTTGTTAGATTCTTTGGTATTCGACTCTCTTTATTGGAGGAACATTTGGTTCTTTATTGGAGAAACAGGCAGTGGACTATGGTTGCTGTGATCCTTATAGAAGGTTGTATATATGTGTGTGTGTATAAACATGCCATTGTTGTGTGGTTATGCTGCTATTTGTGATGCCATTTGATTGTTATGGCTGTGAAGCCATTGGGAGAGATTTCCGGAATGTTGGGGGGCTGTTCCATCTTGATTAAGTTTCTCATGTTATTTGTCTGTCTTATGAGTGATGAGGTTCTGTTTATAGCCTGACAATGAAAATTACAGGTATCTTGTTCCGGCTGATTTGACGGTGGGACAGTTTGTCTATGTAATTCGCAAAAGAATCAAATTGAGTGCAGAGAAAGCAATTTTTATTTTTGTGGATAATGTCCTCCCACCCACAGGTAATTTCACAACTTCCAGCGTTTGATGCTGTAGTTGGGTTTTGGTGTCTTTTGAAGCTGCTGGGTGCTTAGATTAAGATCAAGACCAGACTTACCATGCCATTTTTCCATGGACTTTTATAGGGGCAATTATGTCTGCGATATATGACGAGAAGAAGGATGAAGATGGGTTTCTCTATGTTACGTACAGTGGAGAGAACACATTCGGGTATCAGACACCGCTGTAGCCTCCACCAATAGTTTCTTTCACAGTTTCACCCCATATTTGCTAATATAATCATCCTTTTGATTGCATCATCGCATCGACAACGCTGTTATTGCGTATATTTTTATATATAAACCTTGCAAGTGATATGTACAGTTGCTGCATTATGCATATATTTTCTAAGGACCTGTATCAAGAAACAATCTCCTGCTCCATGCTTCCAATAATAATTCTTGACATTCTCCCAGGTTTCTCCTCTGATTTTAATTATGAAGCAATGTAATATGCCCTGGTTTTATGCTTGTAAGATTAATCATATAAGCTATTTACCTACTAAGAAGATTAATGGATCAGTTCATAGAAAAGAAAAGAAAAGAAAAGAAAAGAGACTTGCATATGATTTTTATTAATTTAAAGAAAACATTGGATAAAGTATCTGGGAAAGTTTTATTGGAGACTTTAAAAAAGAATGAAGTATGAAACAGATATATTAAGTATATGTCAAGGGTAGCAGTTTAGGTTAATATTGTTGGAAGAGAGTTATAGAGAAATTACAATAGCAATAGGCATGCATAAAGGTTCTATTTTGAGCTTTTATCTGGTTGCTTTAATGATTGGTGTACTTATTATAAATATTCAAAATGAAATTTCATGGTTTATGTTTGCAAAGGATATTATTTTGATTGATGAAAGTAATAGTGGGGTAAAATCTAAATTAGAGCTATGGAAAAGAACTTTAGAATTTAGAGGTTAAACTTGAGAATCAAAAAATAGATTTTAATATTTTCAATCTATTATGCGAGTGATGAAAGAAATTGGAAACATAGTACATTAAGTTAAAGCAGAAGACAACTAATAAACCACATATTCTAAAAGTCAAAGTGGCTGAAATGTGCATGCTAAGATGGATCATGGATGAATTGTATAACAATAAATGATAGAACATATTCGCAATAAGTTAGACACTGTACGGTTTAGCCATTTGAAAATGCAGACCAAATAGTGTACAGAGAGGAGTGTGCTAGTCATTATTAATGGTGCTAGAAGAGGAAGAGATAAAATATAAAATAACTTGAAATAAGGCAGTGAGAAAATTTTTATTAACTCTTAAATAAGTTGAAGAAAATACTTTCGATCGCATGATTTGGAAAAGGATCTATATAGCCCGGCTCCACATAGTGGGACTGAAGGTTTTTATTATTGTTGTGCACGAGAATCTCACTAGTGGAAATGTTCATACTCTTGGGAATCAAAAGATTCCTACAAAAGATGGGCATATTATTGTGGGAGGTAAGTTTCATGGAAATCTCATTCATGTGAGAATTATTTTAAACCAAATTGTACTCACTATTTCGGTAGGTTCGACAAATATGTCTCCATAATACAATATTATAAAACTATATTATTATATTTAAAATAACAAATTACTAATTGAACATTATTATTGTATCAATAAATTTTAATATAATATTTAATATTTATATAATATATTGCTCTAAATTATTTTGGTTAGTTGAATATTTAAGTGTTAAAATTTTTAAATTATGATTATTGAAAATTTTAAGACATGGATTTAATTAAAAAATAATATGCATTATCAAATATATATATATATATATATATATATATATATATATATATATATATATTGTAAACATATGTGTGTGTATCTACAACCTAACTAATTTGGTACTAACCATCAAAATACGAATTTAAAAAATAAATAATAATAAAATTTAAAACTAAAGCAAACAAAAATATGTCAAATTAAAAATTTTAATCTAAACCTTCTTAAGTACTTTGAATCCTATATTTAAGACACATTACAGCGACTTTATTTCAAAGTTTAGGAAATATTTCACAAATTCAAATTGTGATTAGCTTTTTTTTTTTTTTACAAATACTATTCAAGTCTTAGTCAAATTAAAATATAAATATTCATAATTCATATAATTTTGATCTGATAAATGAGCTTGAATATGAAAAAATAAAAACCAAAACTATCAAACCATGTTAATTTAAATCTTAAGCTTGAAATCTATATCTAAAATACAACATTTAAAAATTCTAAACTCCTACGTATCAAGAAATTTTTTTTTCAAAAAAAAAAAAAGAAAGAAGAAAAAGTATATTAAAAAGTATGACTTACTCTACATACCAAATGGATTTAAATAAAAATGTAGATCTAAGAAAAAAAAAAAATGACATAAGTTTTCCCAAATAAAAAAACAAGGGAGGTTAAAAATTGACTCCTCCTTCCGTCCAACCCTCCATCACAAAGAAAAAAAAAAAAAATCTTGGGATTGTTGTAAAACATGTATATTTTCATCAAGCTATATTTATATGTTAATTATATCTCTTATCTTGAGTACGTGTCCTTAAATATTTTTATGTTGGGATATATGTGAGAATAACATTTCCATTTAATATATACCTAACTTTGAATTTTTATTTGTTTTCAAAGTGACTTTATGATGTCAAACCTCACAAATCTTGAATTCATTACCCTTGATATTTCTGGAAGAAATTATTTGTCGTACTTGATGTTAAGATTTACCTCAATGCTATGAATCTTAGAAGTACAATTGAAGAAGGAAATCAAACATCCCTGCAGGATTGCGCAAATGCAATGATTTTCCTTTGACACCATTTACACGAAGAATTGAAAATTGAGTACCTTACTATTAAGGATCCATTAGTCCTTTGCAATAACTTAAAAGAGAGATATGAACACCAAAAAATAGTAATTCTTTCAAAAACTCGATATAATTAGATACACTTGCGACTGTAAGATTTTAAAACTGTAAGTGAATATAATTCAATCTTGTTTAAAATTAGCTCTCAATTGAAGTTATGTGGAGGAAAAATTACCGATGATGATATGTTAGAAAAAACATATTCGACTTTTCATGCCTCAAATGTGCTCCTATAACAGTAATTTCGAGAGCATAAATTTATAAAATACTATGGACTAATTTTTTGTTTACTTGTGGCTGAATAAAATAATGAACTTTTGTTGAAAAATCATCAATCTCGTCTAACTGGCTCAACATCATTCTCTGAAGTGAATGTGGCTTTTTCTTAAGGTCGTGGAAGAGGTTGTGGTAGGAAAAATACAAAAGTGAATTTGTCTGAACCCATTGATACCAAGTATGAGTCTCCTTTGGATATTGATTTGATGTTTCTGATTTTTTTTTAGGATCCTAGTGGCAAAATTGATCATTTGATTGGGGATAGAAATGTTTACTATTAAATTATCTTCATGTTTATGTTATTTTGAAAAAAATAATTTATGTAATTTTTAAAAGTTTTACATATAATATGCTTGGTAATATCTTGTTATCTTTCTTAATTCTTAAATTTTATTTTTCATTTATTAGATCATACAAAATAAACTTGATAAAATGGAACATGATATTTGTTTGGTGGACAGTGGTACGACTCACACAATTCTTTGTATTAAAATATATTTCTTGCAATTAACATTAGCTGAAATTAATGTTAATACAATATTTGGTTCTACAAATGTCATAGAGGGCTCTAGAAGAGTTTACATTATGTTTCCATATGGGACAAAAATGTATATTGATGATGTGTTGAATTCTAGTAGATCCCGAAGAAATCTACTAAGTTTTAAAGATATACGTCGCAATGGATATCATGTTGAAACCAAAAATGAGGAGATATGAAATATCTTTTTATTACATCTGCAGTTTCAAACCAGAAGATCATATTTGAAAAATTTTCAAGTTTTTCATTTGGTCTATATTTCACAAAAATAAGGATAGTTGAATCAAATTTTATGCACCGAAAGTGCTCCGAGACTAGAAGTTTTGTACTTCGGCATAATCGTCTTGGCCATTCTGGTTCAGTTATGATGCGACAAATCATTGAAAATACACATGGACATCCATTAAAGGATTAGAAAGTTCTTTTACCTGGTGATTATTTTTGTACTTCTTATGTTCAAGGAAAATTACTTGTTAAACCTTCTCCATCTAAATTATCTTTAGAGTCTCCATCTTTTCTGCAAAGAATACAAGGAGATATTTGTAGCCCAATCCATTCATCTTGCATACCATTTCGATATTTCATAGTTTTAATTGATGCTTCTACTCGATGGTCCCATGTTTTTATACTTTCAACTCATAATGTTACTTTTGCTAAATTTCTTGCTCAAATAATAAAGTTAAGATCAAGTTTTCCTGATCATTCCATTCAGATTGTCCGTTTAGATAATGCAGGTGGATTTTATTTAGAAGCATTTTATGACTATTGCATGTCAATAGGAATAAGTATTGAACATTCTATTGCACATGTTCATAACACAAAATAGTTTAGCAGAATCCTTCACTAAGCATTTACAATTTGTTGCTAGACCTATGCTTTTGCAATCAAAGCTTCCTGCATCTGCTTGGGGTCATGCTATAGTGCGTGCTGTGTCTTTGATTAGAATTAGACCAACTACATATCACAAGTTTTCACCTTCACAACTTGTGTTTAACCACCAACCTAATATATCTCATCTTAGAATTTTTGGTTGTGCTGTATATGTTCCTATTGCACATGCACAACAAAGTAAGATGGGACCACAACGTCAGCTTGATATTTATGTTGGTTTTGATTCTCTTTCTATCACTAGATATCTTGAACCACTAACAGGTGATCTTTATAGAGCAAAATTTCTAGATTGTCAATTTGATGAATCAGTTCTCCTATCATTAGGAGAAAGAAAAGGATAAAAAACACAAGAAATTTTTTGGAACATACAAACTTTGTCTAATCTTGATACACGCACAAATCAATGTGAACTTAAAGTTCAAAGAATAATTCATTTGCAGAATGCTACAAATCAATTGCCATATGTTTTTACAGACACTAAAATGGTCACTTAATCACATGTTCTGGCTGCAAATATTCCTACTAGATTGATTGTTCCTGAAGAACACCCAATAGGAATAGTAGCTAATGAATCTAAAGTGCGTTAGAAGTGTGGTATACCAATTAGTGTAAAGGATACTATTCCTCAAAAGAAAAATGAAATGAATAAAGTGATACTCCAAAAGAGTTCATTAACACTCATGAAGAGGTTAAATGAAATATAGATTAACAATCCCATATTTCCACAGAAATAACACCAGAAGTGTTTCTGGTACTAAAATATTATGAGATCTCATTAAAATTTGGAAATATGCGGAGAACAAATGAAGTTGTTGTTGACAATGTATTTGCATATGCGATTGCTTCAGAAATTATTAATGATAATGAGCCTGAACCTAAAATTGTAGAAGAATGTCAATATCGAAATGATTGGCCAAAATGGAAAGAAGCAATATAGGCTAAGCTAGAATCATTAGCCAAACATAAGGTATTTGGACTAGTTGTCCAAACACCTGAGAATGTCAAATCTGTTGGGTATAAATGGATTTTTGTATGTAAAAGAAATGAAATGAATGAAATTGTGAGATACACGACGCGTCTTGTAGCACAAGGTTTCTCCTAAATGCCTGGTATAGATTATAATGAAACCTATTCCCCTGTTATGGTTGCAGTTACTTTCATATTTTTGATTAATTTAACAGTTTCTGAAGGACTTGACATACGCCTTATGGGCGTAGTAACAACTTACTTATATAGCTCATTGGATAATGACATATATATGAAAATCCTTGAAGGATTTAAAATGCCTGAAGCATATAATCCAAAACAACAACAAGTGTATCCTGTTAAATTACAAAGATCCTTCTATGGATTGAAGCAATCTGGACGAAAGTGGTACAACCGTCTACGTGAATATTGTTGAAAATTGGATATGAAAATAATTTTATCTGTTCTTGTGTTTTCATTAAGAAGATAAATTCTGAATTTGCTATAGTCGCAGGTTTATATTGATGACATAAACATAGTAGGAACTCCAAAAAAGATCTCAACGATTACTAACTACTTAATGAAAGAATTTGAGATGAAGGATCTTGAGAAGACAAAATTTTGCCTTGGTTTTTAAGTTAAACATTTAACAAGTGGAATTCTTATTCATCAATCATCTTATATAGAAAAAATCTTGAAACAATTTTATATGGATAAATCTTATCCATTAAGCTCCTCGATGATTGTTCGTTCACTTGATGTGAAAAATGATCTTTTTCGTCCTCAAGAAGATGATGAAGAAATCCTTGGTCCTGAAGTACCCTATCTTAGTGCAATTGGAACACTCTTGTATCTTGCAAATTGCACTAGACCAGATATAACTTTTGCGGTAAATTTTCTGGTAAGGTTTAGTTCTACACCAACTCAGAGACATTGGAATAAAGTAAAACATGTTCTTCGTTATCTACGCGACACATATGATATGAATTTGTTTTACCCAAAGGGAGTAAAGTCTGTGTTGAAAGGATATACTGATGCTGGATATCTTTCTGATCCTTATAAAGCTCGCTCACAAACAAGCTATATTTTTACATGTGGTGATACTACTATCTCATAGCGATCTATAAAGCAAACGATCACTGCTACCTCTTCAAATCATTCAGAAATATTGACAGTTCACAAAGTAAGTTGTGAATGTGTATGATTAAGAACTATAATCCAACACATTAAAGTAACAAGTGGATTATCACTGGAGAATGACACGCGAACAATATTGTATGAGGACAATGCAGCATGTATTGTACAAATCAAATGTGGTGCATAAAAGGTTATTAAACTAAACATATTTTACCAAAGTTATTTCACATTCATGAATTTCTGAAGAAAGGAGATGTTGACATTTACAAAATTCGTTCAAGTGACAACCTAGCAGATTTATTCACAAAAGCATTGCCAGCCTCAATTTTCAAGAAGCATGTACATAGCATTGGAATGTGACAACTTAAGGACATTTTTTAATTGATTTTATTTTTTAAGGGAAGTATGAATATTGTACTCTTTTTCCTTCGTTAAGGTTTTGTCCCACAGGGTTTTCCTTAGCGAAGGTTTTAACGAGGCATATTCATAGTGTATAGTCATCCAAGGGAAAGTTTTGTAAAACATGTATATTTATGTGGATGACTATCTAAATAATAGGTTACAACCTTTGGTATGCTCGCATAATGGTTCATTATGTGGTTAACCTTTAGGATACCAATGTATTTGTCTATATAAGAACATGCTTTACAATAAAATGAGATAATAAGATAATTAGCAACATCTAGTTCTTGAAGAACTAGATTGTTGAATTTCTATAGCTCCAAATTTGGGTTTCTGATTTTTTTTTTCTGTATTCCTCTTTTTATTTCATTTACAATAGGGGCGGTTTAATTTTGGAAAATATATATTTTTTAATTTTTAACTTTTAATATTTCAAAAATTATAAGAAATTTAGTTTATTTTTAAAATTTTTCATGGTTCATACTAAAAAGAAAAAAAATTTTAAAAAAAAGTTTGCTTAAATGTGTAAAGTACTTTTTTTTTTTTTTTTTTTTTAAATTTATGTATTTTAAAATAATCACAAAAAAGACAACTTATTTTCTAAATTTTCAAAATTTATATAAGTTAATACTTAAAATTATGAAATTTGGGGTTTGAATTTGGATTTGTGTGGATTTAGAAGAAATTCCATACATAATTCACACAAATTAAAGTCGAACATCTAAATTTCACTTTCCCATATGAAAGTAAGAATTAGAAATTCAGGAAAAAAATGAAAAGATATTTTTCAAATTTTCTATATAAATTTGGAAAACTAAAAAACAAGGTTGCATTTTTGCAATTACTTGAAAAATGAGAAATAAAAAATAAAACTATTTACACAAGCAAATAGTGTCAGAACTATTTATTGTCGTTTATTTATTTTACACAAATGTTGTAAATATGAAAAATTAGTTAATAAAAAAAATATTTTTTTAACTTGAACGAAGAAATTTATTATTATTTTCAAAATCACCAACTATATGGAGGTATCATGGAAAAAAATATGTTTAGAAGAATTCTTGATTGATGATATACACAATATACTTTTAAGTCGTTGAATTCACATGCATGCATGATATCACGACATCTTAGAGGGTTAGCCTCCTATCGAAAAGACACATTCTGAGCTATCTTGAAATGAATATCGAATTTTATATTTAATAGTTTTTATGTTTGATTTTTATGGAGTCGCCACAAACCTATATTAGAAAACCCTATTTTCATAGTTTAGTTTGCGTTACCAATTAGGGATCAAAAGCTCAGTTATGCAAGGAGAAATATTAACACCTCCTACACACCATTCCAGCGGTTGATTGGCCTATTTTTTTTTTTTTTGTTGAGAATTGACTAATTATGACTGAAGTTCTTTTACTTATTTCATTAATAAACTCATTGATCTTGAATAAGACAAAAGTCAATACTTTATTTTCAAAGATATGCACATGATATAATCTTGAGGTAAATTGTTTAATTAATTTAGTTTCAATCAACTTTTGTATTTTAAACCTTGAGAGTACCGGTATAAAAATAAAGAAGTCCCTTAATTTAATTTTTGAAGTATGCACACGACATAACTTCAAAAAAATGTTTTATAAAGTAATTTTAGTTGAACGAATCATCCCCTAATTATTAGTTGTTTTGAGAAATGTTTGCATTATTGGACAATGCATTTTTTTTTTTTTTTTATCTTTGTCTTTTAAAGGTATGCATAAGATATAACCTCAATGTTGGTTTTTCATAATGGTTTTTACATATGAGTTATCATTTTATGTGTTGAATTATTATTTTATAAATTTAATCATTTTCAAATTTGAGAAAGCTTGCTTGAGACAGAGCAATCTCTTTTAGTTCTTATTAACTATAGGCATACACAAGACATGATCCCTAAAAAGTGTTTTTAAGAAATTTAAAATGTCCTTAAAACTATTCTTAAACTTTTACTCATTTTTCTTCAATTTTAGTTTTCCTTTAATCTCTGTTGCTGGATAAAATTAGTAGGGTTGCTCCTTCGACTTTCGCTGACCTGAAAAGGGGAGAGAGGAAAGGCTTGGAGGACCCGGGGTGTATTCCGGAGGATCACTCCGATGCGTAAGTAAGAGAAATGTTTTTAGAGAGATTGAATGCAACAGTGGAATACGTTGAATGACTCACCTTCGCCTCTTCCTTGCCCCCCTTCTTATAGGAGTTAGAGTTGACCCTTAAGATGATTTGCCATTACGCAGGGCTTGAATTGCTTCCGGGTCATAAAGTGTTCGCGCATATCACTTGGCCATTTAAGCCGCTGGCGTAGATCTCTCCTCCTCTTTATTGAGTTGGAGTTGATTGCTTTCGTCGGATTGTTTGACCTCCGCCGGGGAGGGGGGGGGGACCACAGGCTAGGTATTGTCTTGCTCTTATTGGTTAATTTATTTTGGGTATATCAGTTGTCCCCCTCTCAGTTTCTAATTTATGGATGGAATTTTGAATCTGCATTCTCCCCTCGGAGTATGTAATGCTCCCGCCTCTTTTTTTTTTTTTTTTTTTAGGGTTCCGAGTTGATATTCCAAGCTGCCTTTGTGGAGGAATTTTACAGAGTTGTTCTAAGCTGGGGAGAATTTTCCGAGCTGGTCTTCCGAGCTCAGGAGAATTTTCTGAGCTGATATTCCGAACTGAGTGGTGGAGAACATTTTTCGAGCTGTTGTTCTGAGCTGATGTTTCGAGCTGTTGTTTCAGGCTGTTTCACGGAGGACTTTTACCGAGCTATTACGAGCTGGGGAATTTTCTGAGCTCATGTTCCGAGCTGAGTGTGGAGGATATTTTTCGAGCTCATGTTCCGAGCTGAATAGTGGAGGACATTTTCCGAGCTCATGTTCCGAACTGAGTGGTAGAAGATATTTTTCGAGCTCATGTTTTGAGCTAGTGTTCCAAACTGCTTCATGAAGCAATTTCTTAGAGTGGGACTTGCCGAGCTGATTCATGAAGCGTATTTTTTCGAATTGATTTCACCGAGCAGGTTCATGGAGTAACTTTGGGGAGCTGGACTTGCCGAGCATCTCGTGCCAAGCTGACTCATGAAGCGAATTTTCCTGAACTGATTTTGCTGAGCAGCTTCATAGAGCAGTTTCTTGGAGCGGGACTTGTCGAGCAAGTTTGCCGAGGAACTCATGCCGAGCTGATTCATGAAGCGCATTTTGCCGAACTGATTTCCCAAGCAGCTTCATGGAGCAGTTTCTTGGAGCGAGACTTGCCCAGCAGTTTGTGCCATTTTGCAGAGCTAATTTCACCAAGCAGCTCCTGCCATTTTGCCAAGCTGATTTCACCAAGCAGCTTTTTCTCGGAGCGGGACTTGCCGAGTAGTTCTCGCCGAGCTGATTCATAGAGCGAATTTTGCCGAACTGATCTTACTGAGCAGCTTCGTGGCCATTTAAGCCTACTGAGTCATGCTCATCTGCTGGGCTGTTTTTGGCCTTCCGAGTCGTGCTCGTCAGTTTGACCTTTTTGCCTAATCAGTTGTGCTTATCTGTTGGGCTGTTCTCGGCCTTCCGAGTCGTGCTCATCATTTTGGCCTCTTTGCCTAATGAGTCGTGGTCATTTGCTGGGCTTTTTTGGCCTCGTGAGTCGTGCTCATCATTTCGGCCTTTGATGCTTAATGAGTCGTGCTCATTTTGCTGGGTTTTTTTGGCCTCATGAGTCGTGCTCGTCATTTGGGCCTTGGATGCTTGGTGAGTCATGCCCATTTATAAAGGGTTTCAATCCAACCCTTTTTCCGAGGCGTCGTCACCATCCTGTCTACCCTACAGAAATGTGATAAATGCATGTTTTAAATGTGCCGTACCTTGGGAACGTTCTCACTTATGGGTTGTCAGTCTGACGTTGTTTCTGAGGCGACGTTGTCTTTCCGAGGTGCCGTCTGTCCTCGGGAAGTTGCATATACTCGGTATTGGCGTCACGACCATGCATATGTCAGTGATTTTCTATACGTTAGTGGATTCTTTGTGTCCTTTCTTTCTCTCTCGAGATGCAAACCTTCTTCTGCAGGTGAGAGTTGTTGAGATTCCCGCCCTTTGGGATTTGTGCCGTCCTCTCTTTATAAAGGCTAGACTCCCTCATTCTCTTCTCATCTTCAGTCCAAAGGGTCCCCTACTTGTTGTTAGGTACGCTCTCCCTTTCAATTGCATGTTTTTTTTGTTATTCTTCATGTTCTTGCGTTCACTTTGTCTATTTGATCTTTTCTTGTATGGTGACTTTGCTATTTTCGAGCAAAATTTTTCTGGTTTGATTTGTTTTGGCATCTTTCCTTCTTTGTTTTTGTTGGGGGCTTGCTCGTTTGATTCGTATGTAAAGGTTTTGTTTCGTTCACTCTTTGTTTTCCTGATAGTCTTTCTTGCAACCTTTGAGGGCTCCTACTACAGTGAGGAGCGCTCGTTGCGACCTCACCCCCTCCAATTTGCAGAATGTTTGTTATTTTTTTGCTATCCCCCAGAGTATTACTGTTAGGTTACCCTCTGTTTCCGAGTCGGCCCTTGAACCGGGCTTTGAGGAGCTCTGCCTGTATACAGATTACTTGGACTTGGGTCTTAGACTCCCTTTTCCTCTCTTTATTTCTAGTGTGGTACGTTTTTACCGAATAACGCCCTCCCAATTGGTTCCGAACTCCTACCTCTCGCTCACCTGTTTTGCCATCCTTCTGCTCTATTTGGGCCACCAGCCTATAGTTCCTCTCTTTAGGAATTGCTTCCAGATGCGAACGCACTCTGTAGAGAAGGAGCTGTATTATTTCAACTCTTTACCAGGTTATAAGCTTTTTACACCGGGCAGTTCTTCCATACATAATTGGAAGTCCCGGCACTTCTTTGCCTCGGGGGAGTTAAACTATACGAGGTCTCTTGTCTGGTCTGCTCCTCTAGATGGTAACATTATCTATCCATATATACCTTTTTATGCAGGGATGCGCATAGGTTATCCGCTGACTCACCTATTTTCCTTTCATCCCTTTTCCTTTTGTAGTTTGGGTGCGCCACCTTCTTCCAAGGCTTTCCCTCGAAGAGCAGGCCATCCTGAAAGAGCTGTGAGCCCTTGGAAAACAGGGGATTGTCCCTCACGAGGAGCTTCTCTAGGAGCGTGTCCTTGTGCAGTGGGGGATCAGCCCCGTTTCCCCAAGTCTTACCTCGCCTTTGATTTCTATATATATGTTTGGATATTCTCTCTATTGTTGGTGTTTTTATCTCTTCTTTATCTGTCTTTGAAGATATAGACTTCAATAGGTATGAATCTCTCATGGGGAAGCTAAGAAGTAGAGAACGAGTAGGAGTAGGAAGAAGAGAAGGGAGATCGAGGAAGAATCCTCTCAAAGGGATGCATCTACTGTAGGTGATACTGGAGTCTGTGCTGATGAGAATAGTGCTGCTCCTCCTTCGATCCCCCCGGTTCATAATGAGGCAATCTTTCATGAGCCGACCCGTTCTGCCTCTGCTCTACACCGGGCGGTACACGTCGAAGACTATGTGTAGGCTCAGTGCACTCTTCCTGATGCTCTTTCAGCAAAGATCCGCCACACCTCTTACCAGGTATACTCTTCAGTTAGGTTATTTTTCTCCTTATACATTGTTTTGTTATTTGTTCTGCCCTCTGTACTTCTCCTCAGCTAGCGACGATGACCTTAGTCCAAGAAGAGAAAGTTGCCGAGATGTACCGGCAGACCTTGGATGCCAGGGAAAAGTATGTGGTTGCTCATAATGAACTTCGTGACGCTGAGATCCGTGAGCGGGCCCTACAGGCTGAGATTGCGCGTATTTGTAGGGAGGAGGTACCTGCTAAAGAAGCTGCCACTGTTGCTAATTCCTCCCGAACCGCAGTAAAGGAGTACAAGGACTCCACACAGTTCGTTATGGACACCTCTAAAGATTACAAGGTGGGGTTCAGGAGGTGCCAGGATCAGGTCAAAACCAAGCACCCTAACCTTCTCCTGAACGGTGTGAGCTCACACGGATATGGCAACGAGAGTCCCGAATCCGTGGAAGATCTGGACGAGGAAGAGGAAGGGGAGGAAGAGGAAGCTACAGAGGGCAACAAGGCAAGCTAGTTAGCTGGAACTTCACTTGTAATATATATATTTTTAAACTTTATTAACATAGTACAATTACTGTAATCGAAACTTTTATTAATGCGTTGTAAGAAACACTTTCAAGAATAGTATTTTTTTTAACATATCCAAGTTCCATGTGTTATTAACCTTTTTCCCCTCTACATCCTCCAACTTGTATGTCCTTGGCTTTATCTCGGTTGTAACTTTGTATGGACCCTCCTAGTTTGACTTCAGCTTCTGTGACCCCGACTCTATTGGGCTGTTTCGTGTCTTCCTTAGAACTAAGTCTCCGGGCTAGAAATTCTGTATTCTAACGTGATTGTTGTAGTATTTTGCTACCCTCTGTTGGTATGCTGTAACTTTTAGACTCGCTTGATCCTGTCTCTCTTCCAATAGGTCTATTTCTAATATGAGCTCTTCACTGTTGGCCTGCTCATTAAAGTATTGCCTTTTCCAGGAGGGTATCCCTACTTTTGTTAGGATGACCGCTTCTGCGCCAAAGACGAGCATAAATGGGGTTTCCCTTGTTGCCGCTCTCTTGGTGGTGTGGTAGGCCCATATGACGGACGAGAGTTCCTCTATCCATCTAACTTTCATAGATTCGAGTCGCGTCCTCAGCCCATGCAGTATCGTTCGGTTCATGTTCTCTACCTATCCATTGCTCTGGGGGTGCACCATTGACGCAAAAACGAGCTTAATAAATAGGTCCGAATAGAACTTTTTGAAGTGCTCGTTATCAAACTGCCTCCCATGGTCGGTAACTATTGCCCAAGGGATTTCGAAATGGCTAACCACTGATGTCCACACGAAGCGTGTAATGTTTCGCTCTGTTATGATGGTTAGGGGTTCGACCACTACCCACTTAGTGAAATAGTCGATTGCTACCACCAAAAACTTTCTTTGGCCAGTTGCCTGCGGTAGAGGTCCTAGGATGTCTATTCTGGGCAAAGGGGCAGGGACTAGTTAGAGGGGAGAGTAAATTTGAGGGTACATGTGGTACTGCTGTGCATCTGTGACACTGGTCGCATTGTTTGACAATTTCGAGCGTGTCTTTCTTCATCATGGGCCAATAAAATCCCTATTGCATGGCTTTGTGGGCTAAGGCCCTACTGGCAAGGTGGTTTCCGCACACTCCTTCGTGGATTTCCCTTAGTATGTATTTCCTTTCCTTTTGCTTAGACAACGAAGGTAGGGCAGTGTTAGGGATCGTCTGTATAGCTCCCGGCCTATCAGCATATATTTTGCTACCTTCATTCTCACTTTTTCAGTGATTCCTTGTTGTCCTCTAGTAGGGATCCGTCTTGAAGGTACAGGAGTAGAGGCGCCCTCCAATCCTTCTTGCTGATTCCAAATTCCAATGAGTTAATTCTGTCCTCCTCATATGAGGGTTTTCCCATCCACTCTAGATAAATAGTGTCCTTCCATTCCGACCTGGTTGTTGAGGCCAATCTAGCAAGTGTATCGGCCTTTTTGTTCTCGACCCTTGGTACGCGTTCTATATCAAAATGAACGAACGCTTTTGTGTATTCTTGGGCTTTGGCGAGATACTTCTTCATTTTTTGATCCCTAGCCTCAAATTCTCCTTTCAGCTGCTCTACCACTAGCTGGGAATCACTCAATACCTTGATCTGTGCCACCCCTAGTGCTTTTGCCAAGCGTAGACCTGCTAACAAAGCTTCATACTCCGCATCGTTGTTTGTTGCCGAGAACTCTAATTTTAGTGCGAAAAGAGTTTCGCTGCCGTCTGGGGTTGAGAGGATAAATCCAGCTCCCCCTCTAGCTGCGTTAGACGACCCAGCGCCCATACGTCTGACTTAGCAGCTGACTCGGGGAGCCTTTTGGCTATGAAGTCTGTGAGCACCTAGGCCTTGATAGCGGGCCTCGGTTGGTACTGTATGTCGAACTCACTTAATTTGATTGACCACTTCGTCATCCTTCCCGAACTCTCCGGCCGCTGCAGAATTTGTTTCATTAGCAGGTTTGTTAACACAATTACCTTATGGGCCTGAAAGTAGGGCCTTAATTTTCGCGCAGCACAGACAATGGAGAAGGCCGCTTTTTTCGCCATACAATAGTTTTTTTTTGGCTCCACTCAGCACCTTACTAGTATAGTATATGGACTGATGCCTTCGGCCTTCTTCTCGTACCAGGATTGCGCTAACGGCATTTTCTGTACATGCTATATATAGGTAGAGGTCTTCTCTTGTCTTTGCCTTCGTTAAAAGGGGTGGGGAATCAAGGTACTGCTTGAGCTGTTCGAAGGCTTTGGCCTGTTCCTCCCCCATTCGAATCCTCCCTTCTTCCTTAGTGCTTTAAAGAAAGGTAAGCCTTTGTCTCCCGAATAGGAGACAAATCTACTGAGGGAGGCTATCCTCCCTATCAAGACTTGGATCTCCTTCTTCGTCCGCAGAGCCTCCATTTCTAATAGTGCTCTTATTTTGTCCGAGTTGGCTTCTCTGTCTCTATGGGTCACCATAAAGCCAAGGAACTTCTCTACAGAAACACAGAACACACACCTCGACGGGTGCAGTTTCATTTGGTATCGGCGAAGGAGTTCAAACGTTTCCCTCAGGTCTTTATAGTGCTTCCCTGCCTCCAAGCTTTTTACCAACATATCGTCCAAGTATGCCTCCATTGTTTTTCCGAGTTGATCTTTAAAGATCCTGTTTACCAATTTCTGGTACGTGGCTCCTGTGTTTTTTAGCCCGGAGGGCATTACCCGGTAACAATATAGGCCCCTTTCGGTGATAAAAGATGTTTTTTTTTTTCGTCCGCTCGACTCATAGGGATCTGATTGTATCCCGAGTAGGCATCCATGAAGCTGAGGAGTTCATGCCCAGAGGTCGAATCTACCAGCTGGTCGATTCGGGGGAGAGGAAATCTGTCCTTTGGGCACCCCTTATTCAGGTCCGTGAAGTCTATGCAAGTGTGCCATTTTTAGTTCAGCTTCCTTACTAGAACCACATTGCTCAGCCACTTCGGGTAGCCTACCTCCCTGACGAAGCTGGCTTGCACCAGCTTCGTCACTTCTTCGTCTATTATCTTGATCTGCTCCATTGTGAAACTCATTTTTTTTTTTTTTTTCTGTTTTGCAGGTTGGTGATTGGGGTCGACCTGCAGCCTATGCTCTATGACTGCAAGATCAATGCTTGGCATGTCTGTGGCTGACCAGGCGAACACATCAGTGAATTCGTTCAACAATTCGCTTAGCTCTGCTTTCAAGGTGTCGCGCAGGTGATTTCTGATCTGCACACTTCTCTCTTGGTGGCCCTTTAGGGGTATGTGCATGATGTCTTCCTCCACTGTTCTGATCTGAGGATAATTGCCCCTTACTTCTAGGTCCTCCACCGTTAGAGTTTCTCTTGCCTCCATCTTTCCTTTCAGAGCCATTACGTAGCAGCTCCGAGCAGCTGCTTGATCTCCATTGACAAACCCTGTCCCGTGTGGTATAGGGAATTTGATTTAAGGTGGTGTGTTGATGTTACAACCCGAATTGCACTAAGCAAAGGGTGGCTCAATATGATATTGTACACCGTAGGTCGATCGACCACAAGGAACTCTGCCAGCGTAGTAACTTGCTATGGGGTTGTCCCCATTGTCACCGGCAGCGTGATTGTACCCAAGGGTTGAACAATGTCTCCCCTGAATCTGACCAGGGGAGTTGAGACTAGTTTGAGTCGTTCCTTACCGATTTTCATTTCGACCAGGACTGACCGGAACATGACGTTTTCTGAGCTCCCATTGTCTATCAACACGCGTCTGACTTTGTAATTTGCCACCAGTAGGGAGAGCACCAGTGCGTCATCATGTGGCTATTGTACCCCTTCTTCGTCTCCGCTGTCAAAGGCTATGTCGTCATATTTTTTTTTTTGTTTGCTACTAGTTTCCCCCTTCTCCATCCAGAGCACCTGTTTAGCATATCTTTTGCGGGCACCCCCACTATCTCCTCCACTAGCGGATCCTCCAAAGATCTCCGCAATTTCCCCAATGACTTGCTCATCTTCCTATTTTACGCTAAGCCTCCTCTGCTCGAGGGGTTCCCTTGGTGGACCTTCTTTCTTTATAAACTTTGACAAGTATCCCCTTCTTATTAGGGTTTCGATTTCTTTCTTCAACTAGATGCATTCCTCTATGTCGTGGCCATGATCCCTATGGAATGCGCAGAACTTGGACATGTTTCGCTTGTGAAGAGGTGTTCGCATGGGTTTAGGCCACGAGACATAGTCCTTCTTTTTGATCTGCATCAGTAATTCAGAGCGCGGTACATTCAGGGGTGTGTAGGTGGAGAACTTGCTGGGTTGTCCTCTTATCTTTGGGCTTGCGTGTAGTGTACTAATCTCATGTCTTTTCGTAGATCTATAGGATTCTCCCGTCTCCCTGCTACTATTTTTCCTTTTCCGTTCTATGCGACTTCCTTTTGTGTCCTTCATCTCCTCCAGGTTGATGTATTTTTGTGCTCAAGCCATCAGCTCCCCCATATCCATCGGCGATTTTTTCCCTAGAGAGTATAAGAAACTTCCGGGCTCGAGAGCCATTGTCAAAGCTGCTAAAGCCACCCTCATGTCTAGGTTGCGAATTTCTAGGGTTGCCGTGTTGAAGCGGTGCATGAATTTCTTTAGAGTCTCCTGCTCTCCTTGCGCCATACTCAAGAGATGGCCCGTTGCTTTAGTAATTCTCCAGCTACTAAGGAAGTGGCCGGTGAATAGTTGTTCCATTTTTGAGAAGGAATCGATCAATCCGGCTCGTAGAGTTCGGTACCAGTCTCTGGCAGTACCCTTAAGGGTTGTTGCAAAAGCTCGGCACATGATGGCGTCTGGAGCACCTTGCAACTGTATCACCATCTTAAAGGTGTCCAGATGATCAATTGGGTCAGACAGACCTTCGTACCTTTCAAAGGTGGGTATCTTGAATCTACTTGGCAGTGGAGCCTCCATGATCTTCTTGTTGAACGGAGGCTTTGAGGACCTCAAGGACGCTTCCCTGAAGTAGGGTTTGGTTCTGCCCTCTATTATCATCTTTTCTATGTGATCTATTTTCTTGATCCTTTCTTCGAGCTCCATAGATCTTTGTTGATTGACATATACTCTGTTTGCATCCTCTACACTCTTGTTTAGGTAGAATTTTTCCTCATTCTCCATTGGTTTGTCAACTTTCTTGTTTGCATTGGGGCTTTCTTGCCGTTAGTGGAGGATGTGCCCTTCCTGGCTCTTTTGCTGCAAGAGTTGGTTGAGCATATCTTTCATTTCCTTTGGGAAAGTGAGGAACTCGTCCCTATTGACACCCGATGGTTCTGCGGGTGTGAAGTGGATGGACTGGGACAACTCTTTTCTCGCAGCAGGGATGGAGGTATAACTGTGTGATGTCGGCATTGCCTGAATGTCGAAAGTCAAGAGCAAGATATGATCACCTCTTAAAAGCAGGTTCCCACAGACGGCGCCAACTGTTGCGGGGTAAAATACGCAGGGCTGCTCCTTTGAATTTCGCTAACCTGAAAGGGGGAGAGAGGAAAGGTTTGGAGGACCCGGGGTGTACTCCGGGGGATCACTTCCATGCTTAAGTAAGAGAAATTCTTTTAGAGAGGCTGAATGCAACAGTAGAATAAGTTGAATGACTTACCTTCGCCTCTTCCTTGCCCCCCTTCTTATGGGAGTTAGAGTTGACCCTTAGGATGATTTGCCTTTATTACGCGAGGCTTGAATTGCTCCTAGGTCATAAAGTGTTCGCGTACATCACTCGGCCATTTAAGCCGCTGGCGTAGATCTCTCCTCCTCTTTATTGAGTTGGAGTTGATTGCTCTCGTCGGATTGTTTGACCTCCGCCGGGGGGGGGGGGGACCACAGGCCAGGTATTGTCTTGCTCTTATTGGTTAATTTATTTTGGGCATATCAATCTCTAACTTTATAGAACCTATTTTATCATGGAATCTAAATTTTAGAAGCAATTTAATTTTCAATTTTTTTGCAAACATTTTATGTTTAAAATTTTATTTTAACTATTATTTATTTATTTATTTAAAAAATGACAAACCGGTCTAGGAGGCTGAACTCGATCAACTAGTTCAATTGATCGGCATATATAAGCATCAATATATGCCCACAAACCCTTGCACGCCTAGTCCTCACTCTCCTTCTCTCTCTCATTCAAACCCTAGTCGTAAACGCTCTTTTTCAATCATTGCATGAGCCATCACCCTAGCCACTCTCTTCCTTGAATTTGGCCACACAAAAGACCTAATTCTTCTTCTCCTCTTCGAATCCTAATCTCTCATATTTCAAATTCCAAACCCTAACCCTAGCCATCGTTCCCTTGCTTCAAAACCTAATTGTCGTCGCTGCTTGGTTCATCCCCATCGTGCTTCACCTCCTCTGTGGTATGTTGCTATCGTTCATCATGGATGCTTCTAGTTCAAATTTTATAGATGCTAGCATACACGGGCACACTGGAGTCTTTTTTCTTCTTGATCTTCTGCAGTCATCGCACGAACTCTCACCCTAGCCTCATTGTAGCTGTCGTATGATAACAACTTCTTTCCTCTATCATTTCCTTCAAACCCTAGACCTAAATTCTCTTCATCTTAAATCCTTCCCTTTCTCTCAAAACTTTGCCGTCACCACTACAAATTCCAACAGAGTCATCGACGCCATCACTTTATGAACAAATCCACCATAGGTCATTGTTGCTACAAAACTCCATGACATCCATAGGTCTACCCTAAATCGTGAAGTTTGGACCCCATATGCTGTAGCCAACAATCTAGTAAGCTTTCCGTTTCTCTCTCTTCTTTCTTGCTTTTTCAATCTTCTCTTTGTCTCACATCTACTCTTTGTTTGGGAGTCAACATTGTCTAAGCAATATTTAACTCAATTCATTTATCCAATCTTGTTTTGACTTTGAAATAATTTCATATTTCAAAACATATTTTTGTCTAGCGTGTTGATGAAAGAGAATGACATTTCCCAAATAAGAAGAGTGGAGAAAAAAAGGGGAAAATAGGTGAAAAGCATAAGGCATGGAGATGCCACCATTATTATTATTTGAAAACATAAGGAAAGCAAAGAAAAACCCTGAAACGGTATGCGAAAACCAAAAGTTCAAGCTCAGAAGTACAATAGCGCATAGGGAAGGTGATTGATTAACCATCTTTGTGATGCTTAGCCAACCAACACCCTTAATATTGATACTCATTCACATAACGGTTATTGCAATGATGTATATGTACCTTCAAAAGAAAAGGAACGAAAGATAAAAGAGAGACCCTTTTTGGTCCTCTTATGTTGATATCATTGTCTAAGCACTCCAACATAGCTTTGAATATTACTTTAAATAAGGATTGACCTCAAATTCCTAATTCTAAAGAAAACATGATGATAATGATGATGAATGGATGACGAAAACAATTGGTTTTGAAAACGTTAGACTTGTACTGCTGACTTGAAAACCAAAGTTTAAGAGAAGGGGGCACCATACTTGTATATATTAGCAGTCCTTCAATGAAAAGAGTGAAAATAAGGAGTTTTGGAAGAGGGAGTTTGAGTTGAATAATTTGGTTAAATGAAATGCATGAGTTTTAGAAAAAACTAGGGCTTTATCATCGCCTAGTTAAATTCAAGAAAATCACTGGAGAAAACATATATTTTTTGAGCATATATTTTTTTAAAAGTTTCTAACACTAGACAAACAAACAAGCATGATTCATTTGATCCAACTCTATTGGTTGGAACCATAATTCTTCTTAATCATACCATTTTTGAATGTTAGAAACCCCTACCATGCCTAGGAATAAGTGGAAGAAGATACCATACAGTAAAGTTTTTCACTTATCTCATTGGAACTCAAAAATAGATTTTAAGAACTAAGGGACAAAAACTCATATTTTGGGATTTTTCACATTTTTTTTTTCATTTTTTTTTAAAGATTTTTAATAATGACAAAAGACAATTCACACTAAAATACCCTCAATATTACTTGAAGCGCACACTCATTACTATACATTATATGTATATATGCCAATCAACTAGCATATACATTCATAAATGCATGCACACATGTGTTTACAGACTCATATATGTATACACACATACACACTTATAAGCATAAATACCCACACACCCTATATTATTTATGCACATACGACATATATGCACATACATGCATTAATATATTTATACAACAAATATTTTACATAATGCTAAATATATAAAAATTTATTTAATAGATATTACCTATACATATACCATGTATTAAATGCACCCACATATATATATATATATATATATATTTGTAAAAGTATAACATAAAGGTTTGTACTATATATCTATAGTGATCCTCTCCTTCATGGACCTACATATGCGGAGAGCTTTGTGCACCAGGTTGTTCCTCACATAGATTATATACATTAATATATAGACACACAAATATAAAATGCATACATGCATTTAAATACCTATACATGCACATAATAATATATATAATAAGAGTATATATATGCATACACAATAAGACAATATACATATATTGTAAATACATGTACCAAATAATATATATATATATATATATATTAAATAATGTATAAATGCATATATACATTATACATATACTTATATACTTACATATAGATAGTAATATATATTAATTACGTAAATACACACACACACACACACACACACACACACACACACACACACACACACACACACACATATATATATATATACAAATATACACAACCACTCATACATACATATAAATAACATTAATATTTGCATGAATTCATTTATACATAATAATAACATACATATATTAATATTTACATAAATACATATTCATACATATAATATACCATACCCATACATATAATACTCATGTACACTTCTTTACATAAAAACCCTACATACATAATTAAATAAATAATACCATACATATATTGATATTTACATGCATGAATACATATATTCATACACATACATGTATATAATATACTACACACATTCCTACAACATACACATAAATACATATATACACATATATTCATGACATACCTCAAAATATCTTCATAGCTTCATTTAAAAGGAGGGACGGTTTCAATTCCACCATTAAACCTCCTAACATAACCGACTGGTGAAATTTATTATACACATTGACGAGAGGGATGGTTACAAAATCGTATTCAAAACCTCTACATAAATGCCCATAAAACCTCTGTAACTTCCACAAGTACAATAATGCCCATTAATGTCGGATTGATGGAGGGTTAACCTCCGCCACTATAAAAAGGGGACTTGGAGAAGAGGTAAGTATCTCATTCATATCTACGTCTTTCTACTGTTGCAATTCATAAGCCTCTTATAGTCCCTTACTTAGGCATCGAAGTGATCCCTCGGAGTACACCCCGGGTCCTCCAAGCCATCCTTATTTTGTATCTTTCAGGTGGTCGTGATCCAGGGACAATTACCCGAAGATCGTTCAATTTTCAGGTAGCAATAGTTGGCACCATCTGTGGGAACTTCTTGAGAGATTTTTTTTTTCAATCCTCGATCATGACTACATTACACAATTCAAAGTCATAACTTGTTGTGGGCAACCAATCACACCAATCCATACATTCCGCACTAGTTGACAATTCCGGTGTGACGATTGGTGAATTCCTTGCATTCTAGAAAAGGATGGAGGACATGTTCATTATGATCCTATTGCAAGAAAAAAAGGATCATAAGGAACTTGTCCCCCACCCTAACTAACCAACTAAAACCTGAGTCACACGGAAAGGTTGTAGTTTTGCCGGAGATCATTGGTAAGGCTTCTGATCTAGCGAAGAAGGTTGAAGATGCGAATAGTGTGGGAATCTATGAACAATGATCACATGAACTAGATGAAAAATTCAAAAGAATTAATCAATTGGAGAAAATGATGAAGAAAGCACGCAGTAACCATCCTCATGGGAGTCCTTAGTCAAATCTTCAAATCCACCTTTCACTAAAGAGGTAATGGATGTTCCCCTACCTAGCAAGTTTAAAATGCCAAGTGTGGAAGGATACCATGGTTTTTCCAATCCTGTTGATCATCTAGACACCTTTAAAATTCTGATACAACTACAAGGTGCACCATATGCAATAATGTGCCAACCATTTGCAGCCACTTTAAAAGGGAATTATAGGGCATGGTATCAAACCTTGAAGCTTCGTTCTATCATATCTTTTTTCGAGATGGAGCAACAGTTCACCGGGCACTTCATCAATAGCCGGAGGATAGCGAAAACTTTGGCTCATCTAATGATCCTTATTCAAGGAGAAAGGGAAATTTTAAAGAAATTCATGCACCGTTTCATCAATGCAACCCTGGAGATTCGAAACTTGGATCATGGAGTAGTAGTAGAAGCCTTGACAACTGCTCTCCAGCTAGGGGATTTCTTGAATTCATTGGGAAAGAAGCCCTTAACCAATATGTGAGAGCTAATGGTGTGAACTCAGAAGTACATCAACCTAGAAGAGGGGATGGAACCGAGGAGAAGCCGAATCGACCTAAAAAGGAAAGGCTTGAAAGATACAGAAGAAACAACTAGAGTAGGGAAAAGACAAGAGAGCAGCAAACCACCAAGCAGCTCAAGGAAGTTAGGACCTGCACCTAAGTTCCAGTCTTATACTCCCTTGAACGTCTCCCGAGAAAATGTCTTGATGCACATAAAGGAAAGAGGTTATGTTTTGTGGCTAGAGCCTATGTGCGCACCATCATATAAATGAAACACATCCAAATTCTATAAGTTTCACAAGGATCATGAGGCATGATACAGAGGAATGCATCCACCTAGAGAACAAAATTGAGGTCTTAATAAGAAAGGGATACTTATCGAGGTTCGTGAAAAGAGGTGGCCGTCGAGCAGAAGCTCGTGATCATAAAAAACTAGAGGATGAGCAGAAGAAAGATCAGATTGTAAGAGAGATCGCTATGATCTTTGGGGGACCAACTAGCGGATGAGATAGCAGAGATGCCTGGAAGAGGTATGCAAAACAAATGCTCTTGATAGAAGAACATAAGCAAAATCATAAAAAAAGTGTCATTACTCGTTGCCAATTATAGGGTAAGGAGGCTATTGATTGATAACAGAAGTTCAATCGACATAATCTTTTGTTCAGTGCTACAGGAGATGAAGATTGGAAGAGAGCGTTTGAATTGTTTTAAGCATGTAAAAAATAAGACTAAACCCAGCCAAATGTGTATTTGGTGTGTCTGCAGGGAAGTTTTTAGGGTTTATGTTAACCCACAAGAGAATAGAAGCTAACCTTGATAAGATACAAGCCTTGATGGAGATCCAGGCTCCTCAGATGAAAAAGGAAGTCTAAGTGTTAACAGGGGGAATTGCTTTACTAAGCAAGTTTGTCTCCTATTAGAGAGATAAGTGATTGTCGTTTGTTGATGAATTACAAAATGTGGGAAGGTTTTAATTGGGAGAAAAGCAGGGTAAATCCTTCGAATAGGTCAAGCAATATCTCAATTCTCCACCTCTTTTGACAAAGGCAAGAACTAGAGAAGATCTATACTTGTACTAGGCTTCTACTTGATATGCGGTAAGTGCAGCCCTAATCTAGGATGAGTGTAGGTAGCACAAGCCCATATATTATATACTAGAAAGGTGTTGCATGGAGCAGAGATTAACTATACAATAATAAAAAAAGGCTACTTTCATAATCATTTATGTAGCCAGAAGGTTAAGATCCTACTTTCAGGCACACAAGGTGATTGTGCTAACCAACATACCACTAAGGAAAATCCTTTAGCAGTCAGAGACCTCAGGAAGGATGGTGAAGTGGTTGGTTGAATTGGGAGATTTTGATATCCATTACAAGCCAAGACCAACAATTAAAGTCCAATTCTTAAAGGATTTTGTGGTTGAGCAAGCCCGTGAAAATTCAGAGGAGCCAAAATTTTGGATACTACATGTGGACGGGTCATCAAACGGGGCAAGAGGAGATGCAAGATTAATCTTTACAACCCCAGATGGTTTTGAAGTGCAGTACACATTGCAGTTGGAGTTTGCAATGACCAATAATGATGCGGAGTATAAAGCCTTACTGGCAGGGATGTGACTCTCAATGTTCCTCGAAGTAAAAAGGCTTCGAGTCTCGAGCAATTCCTAGCTTGTGGTTAAGTAGTTAAAGGGTGAATTTAAATCCAGAGATGAAAAATGAAGAGATGTCTACAAAAATCACAAGAGTATATCAAGGCATTCTTTGAAGTTACAATCGAGCACATTCCCCAAGCGGCAAATGCAAAAGCTTATGCAGTGGCAAAGCTGGCTTCAGCTTCAAAACCAGATTGGGAGAATGTTGTTTACTTGGAGTGAATAAAGAAGACAACCTACGAGGAGACTCGAGTCAACGTAGTAACAAGGATGAAGAAGATTGTAGGGCCATCCTGAGACTGTACCTTCAGGATGGGTCTTTACCTAAAAACATCTCTGAAGATAAGTAGGAAGGCAGCCAGGTATACATGTAGCAACCCAAAACATAGGAATAATCAGAAAATATAGGAAAATAAGGAATTTGGTTTGGTGTAGTCGACGGTTTGGTGGGGGAGCAGAAAACTGTCGATGGTTTTGTTATTATCGCAGCACGGTTAAGGGTAAAATGGTGAAAAGGTTTGGTTAAAATCCAAACCGTTAACGGTTTTCGTCGATGGTTTTGCTTGGCAGACGCTTATATGTAAGGTCCCGCAAGCCATTTCATATAAATAAAATAAAATCTCTCTTTCTCTCTCTTATTTTTGCGGCTCTCACTCCTTTCCTCGATTTCTCACCTGATTTCTACCTGAATCAGCTGATAAATGTCATTTCGGGATCCCGATGGCGATTCTCTGTAATTTAACTGGAGTAATTTTGTACATCTGGAATTTCAGGAACCACTCCAAAACCAAGGTAAAGAGGTGATTTTTTAAAAGTTTAGCTAGTTATTGGTAATGTGTGGGCCTAGGTATGTTGAATGACTGTCATTTTGGGGTTAAGTTGATTGAATTAGGGTTCATGGATACATGCTTTGTGCGGGCTCCACAGGCATAGTATTGGATTCCCTACAAGCATAGTTCTAGGAAACTAGTAAGGGGATAGATTATGTTATGTATTTTCAAAAAGTTTACCGTTTAAAATATAGTATTTGATTTAGAAATTGTATATATGAATTAATGTAAGTTTTTGGGAAATCTGATGTTTGAACGGAGAAAACCCTGGAAACAAATTTATTGTTATTTTTTAGAAAATATAATCTTCCCAGATTGTCAGCACATTATAGGATAACACTCACTTGTGTGGCATGAGTATAAATATTTTACTGCGGATATTAACATGTTAGGTTATTTTATGGTTACACAGAACAAGCATGTTTTTATAACGAATTTTTAGAAAATCTATAAACAGTACAGAACTTATGATATTTTTAGTATATCGTGATAATTTACCCAGCCCAGATGCCGTGATAATTCAATTGGCTTAGATGCTATGATAATTTAGCTGGCCCAGATGCCGTGATATTTTAGCCGACCCAGATGCCACAATTAGATATATTTATAATAGTTTATTTAGAAACATTATTATGACAGATTTTATACAGATCCATGAAACAATTATATTACAGTTATTTATGAAATGTACTATATGTTAACAAAACACGGATGACTTAGTTTAGTTTCAGAGCAAGCTACCATAGCTATCAGCCCAAATTAGTGCCACCACACATCTCAGATAGAGTGTTAGTGTATGGATATTCAATTGAGTCCAATGTAGTAGTGTGCCCCCTGGCTGTCCGGACCAGACTAGGCAGGCCAATCGTACTTACAGACGAGTCAGTTTTGGCTTAGCAATGTAGGCCAACCATTGTTAGGTCCTGCCTATGGGTTGCACAACCCAATCATGTGGGGGTAATACATGATATCAGCTGGCTATCCATCCAAGGGAGAATTTCAGTATTATACAGATATAACAAACGATTTATATGCATATATAAATTTATTATGACAGAACGTTATGTTAAAATATGATTTCTTCAAACTTATACAGAACAAATTTTTCCCTGATTTATCAATAAAGTAAATTATGTTACAGTTAATTATGTACAGTATATGTTTATAACACAATAGAACTCATGTGCCACACACTAATGCTAATCTATCTCACTTACTGAGAGGTGTCTCACCCCATAATTCAAACATTTTAGGAAACCAAGACAGACAAGCAGAGCAAGCTCGAAGCTAGAGGAGGTTTTAGTACTGCCCTAGCTACAGGGTAAGTATTTGAGTTGGATGAGGGACTTTGTGTGAGTCCCTAGAATATTTCTATGGATTTTTATAGATGTATATGTACAATTATGAAGTTAGTAGGACTCTGGTATTGTGTATAAGGTTAAGGTATATCATGTTTTTCACTGCACAGTTGATATGTATTTTTGAACAAGTATATCCTCGGTAGCCCACTTTGGGTCCAAGTTGATTTTGCTTATAGTTTGTGGTATCAGAGTTCATTACGTAAAATGGGAAAAAAAATATAGCCAGAATTTTTGGGTTGTTACAATACAATTATAGACAAAGAATTGTACAGGCGGTCTTTGACATTGCTATATTTACGATGCTTGGGCAACAAAGAAGGAGAGTATATAGTGAGAGAAATTCATGAAGGGATTTACGGTAACCATCTGGCCAATAAATCTTTGGCCCACAAGGCTCTGTGGCAAGGGTATTATTGGCCCACTATGAGAAAATACGCGATAGAACTAATGAAACGATGTGATAGATGTCAAAAATGTGCCAACATAGCTCACCTACCTGCCAACACATTATCCCCCTTAACCAATCCACGTCCCTTCACTCAATGGGGACTAGACATACTGGGTTCATTACCATAAGTAGCTGGGCAGCGGAAGTTCTTGCTAGTTCCCATTGATTATTTCACCAAATGGGTAGAGATTGAAGCTCTGTCCTATATAATAGAGCGGAACATCACCAAGTGCTTGTGGAATTTAGTCATATGCAGATACAAAGTACCTTGGGCCATAGTGATTAAACACGGAAGGCAATTTGACAATAGCTATTTGAAAACTTTTTGTGCTGGCCTTAACATAAGGTTTCTTTTTGCGTCTGTAGCACATCCGCAAAGCAACGGGCAGGTGAAAAATATGAATAGAGCAGTTATGTATGGCCTAAAGACACACCTGGGCTCAGCACAACGTAGGTGGGTAGAGAATTCCCTTCAATCTTATAGGTATACCACACAGCCCTACGAATAGCTACTAGAGAAACTTCTTTCTTGCTCACCTTTGGAGCAGAAGTGGTCATCCCTGTAGAGATAGGTATCCCTTCTTGGTGGAGACAATATTTCAATGAAGAGGAGAACAAAGAGGAGTTGAGAGTAGAATTAGATTTTCTGGAAGAGAAACGGGATGAAGCCTAAATCAAGGTTGTGGCATACCAGCAAAGGGTGGCTAGATATTACAATGCCCATGTCAGAGCACGAATTTTCAAGCCAAGAGATTTGGTGTTAAGGAAGATGTGGAACAATCTTGTTGAACCAGGGCCAAACAAACTAAAGCCTAACTAGGAGGGGCCATATCATATAGCAATGGAAATCAAACTAGGGACATACACATTGAAAGATTTAAAGGGGCAGAAGATTAAGAGCACGTGGAATTCAGATTTATTGAAAAAAATATTGTTCAATTATATGTTTTTAAAGCAAGTTACTTGATTATAAATTCCCCCAAAAAAGTTTTATTCCCCAGTTTCACTATCTTCATCATCATCTCCCTTATCCTCTTCTCCTAATGGAGGGCTTTCATTTCCATAGCAAGTCGAGCAGATACTGGTGGTGTCAATGTCAGGATACTTTGTCTTGAACTATTCCCAGCACCTCTGAAAACCCCCTCGGTACGATTGGAGGATGGATTTCCCTTTGTCCTGTAAAAATTGGTCAGAGTTGTGGTAGTTAGAAATAGCGAGGTCAATAGCAGCATCGACAGCAGTCGGGATCTCTACACTCTACATGTGAATGATCTTTTCTTGAAAAGCTTTCTCTCGGGTGGCATTGGCATTCAGCTGCTCTTGTAAAGCTAGGGCTTACTGCCATGATTCTATCGAAACCCGGTATATCTCATTTATCATGTTCTCCAAGGTAAGATTCATGATTGCCAACTAAAAAATAACAAAGAAAAAATAAGCACATGGGAGGGAACAACCAAGTAAACCTATAAACACACCAGAAAACATACCTGATAAGCGGCATGGCGGGTAGCTAAAGTTAGAGCTTCTAGGAGCATCATTGTTGACTTTATTAGTCTGATTCTGTTTTGATAATGAAAAATCACGTTGGTTGTTATCTATGCACTGATCTCTTGAACATAATTAACTCTTAGCACGTATGGATGGTAAGGATGAAAGGAAGCCATAAGGACCACAAAGATCATATCAAATGTTGACATTTGAAAAGAAAAAAAAGGAAGACCATTAATGTCAATTGTAATCGCATTTAATTTTTGCTTTTGGTCTGTAATTATATGGTCTATAATAATTGCATCTTATGCATGATAAGGATTGGATGCTCAAGATACAAAAAACCATAGACTGACCATTAGGACCCTAAACCCTCAGTACAAAATGCTATAACTTATTCACACATGGTTGAATAAGTTCAAGGAAAAAAATAGGGCAAAATATGCAACTTCAAAGAGCCCCGGTCGACCAAACTTTTTGAGTTCAAATCACCTTGGCCAATCGAAGTTGTTTATTAAAGTTCTTTTAAAAGGGGCTCAGGCGATCTTCCTATTTATCACACATCTTCCTCAGCCGCCCGAACGAAAATTCCAATGTGACTTGTCTGCCTCGGCAAACCGACCCTCAAGGTTTAAAATTGACCAGCTGACCGAGCTTGACCATTTGGGTAACCGAACATTAGGCTAGGTGACCGAACCTACGAAGGTTTGGAAAATTGCCTTGGATCAGCCAACGGACACAGTGATTGGTCAATCGAACCCTCAAGATCTTTCAAATTTACTATGTCTATTCGGGAGACCGGCCCATAGATCTAGGCGACCGAACTTATCAGGTTTGCAATTTTTTACCGCGTTAAACAGGGGTTAATTTTAATTAAACTTTTCCAAAAATCCCTCTGTGTCCCCAACGGTCCAAAATTTAGGGAATTCTATATATACCCCTTCATTTGTTCAAATTAAGAGATGATTAGCATTACAATTAGCAAAAATTCTCTTTGAAATTTCTTGAACTCCCATCGCTTATACTCCACAGTTTCAAGCTTATATTTGATACTCTCTCATATCATGCTTGCCAAAATCATTTTAAAATAGAGAGTATTATTTTCTTATACTCCTTATTTGCAAATCAATTGCAAGTTGAAGGGAGTTTGATTCTTATTGTGTTGTGCATATTCATAGATCATCTTGAAGCTTATTACTCTCACATTCTTGTATTGTCTGATTTTTTCTAAGAGTACGCTAAAGTTATTCCCATTATATTTGAATTATAAATATCATTTGGGAAGAACTCTCATTAGCTTCCAAGTCTTGGCATCCTTATTTCCAAATTCGAAAGTTTGCTTGTGTTATTTGATAAAATACATTTTTGTAAGCTTAAACCCTAATCTCGGTTGTTCTTAATACTTGAAAAATATTTGTTGAGATATTTACTGAGGGTTTCAAAGTTCCTTTGATTACATATTTACTGATTACATTATCTTGAATTAAAGGTAATCTCTCTCATGTATATATAAATATATACACATTTATTGAGAGCTGAAACATTGCTTAACCAAATCTCACTTGAGCATAAATTCTTACCATCTTTAAGTACATTGGTTGTGTTATGCTTATTGGTGCATGTACCTGCTTAGCTTAGAAGCATTTCTATTGTACATATAATTTATATTCATGGTTGTATTCTAGGCGTGGCCTGAGGGGATGTTGATTTAGCCCATAAGGATCAGTTGTAAAAGTTGGGGTCAACCCTGTGAATTTGACCTAGGGTTTTCCTTGCCCAGTTTGGAAAAGGTGTTTTAACCGGTGTTGCTCTACTCGTAAGTGAGCATTAGTGGAATCCTTAGGCTTGTGAGTTAGAGGCGGGGATGTAGGCACAATTTTCAAACCTCGATAATATATCGAGTGTCATTTTTAGTTTATCTGCTTTACATCATTATGCTTGCTTGATTAAATTTATTTGGATCAAATTATTTGTGAATTAATCTATCTGCTTATTTCATATGTGCTTTAGATTGACTCTAGGATTGTGAAATAGTGCTTGCTGGAATTTTGACCTAGAATGTTTTAAAATATCCAATTCACCCCCCTCTTAGGATTACACCGAAAAAAAACAATCATCTTCAGCTCGTAAGAATCCTCCGGTAGTATGGAGCATTAGAGGATTGTATCAAAAATCATAGGGTCATGTAAACCTGACCCCTCAGGTGTGGCTGGTAGAGATGGTGGAGTACAAGCTTCATCAGTAGTCCCAGGTGCATCTTCCATCTGGGAAGATCCACTCGGCGAGCTTTTCTTCTTGTTGGCCCTTTTTCTTTTCCTTTTTACGAGCAAGTCCTCAAAGTGACTCTAGTCCATGCCTTAAAAAAAAAAGAGGAAAAAGGGCATGAGCAATGATGAAGGCACATATACTATATTATACTGTAAAATCTATGAGGATGGAAGGTTAGGATCAGATGGAACGGGATTGAAGCTGCATTGTACAAGGTTTTGCTCCCTGAGCAGCCCGAAATTAGGAACAATCCCTTAGCGGGCCTCAGCTCGGAGCTCCTCAAGGATGGCCTGCTCCATGGGAGACAAAGAAGGGAGCATGTGGCACTGCTAGGTTAAAAAGGTAGGTAGAGTTAGATGTGGAGTAGGATGAATAAAAAGACAAAATGAAAGATAGGATAAAAGATATCACCATCAAGAGGGGTCGACCAAACGTGAGGCCCATGGAAGTTCAGCTCCTCAAATGCAAAAAAGAACCTAAGCTTCCAATTATGGATAGATGAACTACCGAGGTAAACAATTTGAACTTTGGGAGGCAGTAGAAATAAAACACCTTCTTCTCTACAGAGTGCTTCCTCATCTGATGGTAGCATCGAAATAACGTAACCGAAGGTTGGCAGCCCTTTCAGATGAGGAGAGTTGCAAAGGGGGTCCAGTTGGCAAGGAGATAGGTTGTAAAATTGCAGTACATTAGATATAAAGGGATGAAAAGGTAACCTAAGCCTAGTATCGAAATAGTCTTCATATAAGCAGACCTCATTCGAGCTAGGTTGAAGAGCGGATTCTAAGTTATTGGACAACCTGAGATGAAGTATCTGGAATAAAAAATAAACGGCGCAGGTCAGGAAGATCCTCATGGGTAAGACGAGACCTCACATTATTTATGCTAACTGTTATTAAAGACTAAGCCTTAGAGGTGTCCATCCTAAATGAAGGGAGAGTTCCTAAAGGATAGAAGACGAAAATAATTTTTACTCGATCTTATTGACTAAAGATCGAAAAATAAACTTTTGTTTAACTTTTGAAGAACATGTGAAGAACATGAAGAACATGTGAAGAACATATGAGGAAAACACCAAAAGTTATAAAAAAAAAAGAAAAAAAAGGTGATGCATACAAGACAAACAACACGTTGTTGAGCAAAAGAACACAAGACAATAAGGAAATTCAAAGGAAAGGGAAAAAGGGTGTACCTAGTAGATGCAAAAGACCTCCGTTGGAGAGAAGGAAGGAATGAATAGAGAAGGCCTTTTTATAAGGCAAAATTAGCGCCAAAATGAACCTGTGGTGTGAATCCCAAAAAGTGCAAAGCACAATAAGGCACGAATCCCAACCAAGTGCAAATCTCGAAGATGTGAAAATCCCAAACAGGTAGGAATCCTAAAAAAGTGCCAATCTAAAAAAGGTGAAAAATCCTAAACAGGTATGAATCCCGAAAAGGTTCGAATCATGAAGAAGTTGGCCAACTATTGAGCACAAATCATAAGGCTTGAAGACCTAACCCAACAGATGAGCACATCTCATGAGGCCTGAAGAAAAGGCCTAACAAATGAGCATAGCTCACGAGGCATAAGAAATGACCCAATAGATGAGTACAACTCATGAGGCTTGAAGAAACGGCCCAACATATGAGTACAACTCATGAGGCCTGAAGAACCGGCCCAACTAATGAGCAAGACACATAAGGCCTAAATAAACAACCTAACTGATGAGCACAACTCATGAGACCTAAAGAACCAATCGAACTAATGAGCATGACTTACAAGGCCTAAAGAAATGGCCTAATTGATGAGCATAACTCATGACGCCTGAAGAACCGACCCAACTGATGAGCACAGCTCATGAGGCCTGAAGAACCAACCCAACTGATGAGCATGACTCTTAAGGTACGAAGAAACGACTGAACTAATGAGCATAGTTCATAAGGCCTAAAGAACTTGCCCTACTGATGAGCACAGTTCATGAGGTTCGAAAAAAATGGCCCAACTGATGAGCACAACTCATGAGGCCTAAAGAACTGGCCCAATAGATGAGCACAACTCATAAGGCTTTATAGGTTAACTCTACTCGGATTTTTGAAAACTTAACATAGGGGCTGCTTGGATTGTAAAATAATCAAACAAGGAAGTTGCTCGAATAGTAAAAAAAAAAAAAAATCCAACGAGGAAGCTCTACTTGGATTGGAAAAAAAAATCAACAAGGAAGCTGGTTCGATTGTAAAAAATCCAACGAGGAAGCTGATCGGATTGTGAAAAAGTCTAATGAGAAATCAATTCAGATTGTAAAAAATTCCAACGAGAAAGCTGCTTGGATTATAAAAAAATCCAATAAGGAAGACTTGCTCGGATTGAAAAAAAATCCAATGAGGAAGCTGCTCGGATTATAAAAAAGTTCAATAAGAAAGCTGCTCGGATTGATGACATCCAACGAAAGGGCTGTTCAGATGCTTGAAAGAATGAAATAGTTGCTCGTCTCATTTGGAAGAAAGGAAGAACTGAACAGCTAATCAGATTTCACCAATGAACTAGCTGAGCGACTGCCAAAAAATGGTTCGGCAAAAGTTCATTCATCTCGGATGAGACGACATAGACAAGAGCAAGCTGATTAGACAGCTCAGTAGAAACCTCTTCCACTCAAATGAGCCAACAGAAGCAAAGACAAGCCAATCACACGGCTCTTTAGAAGCCTCCTTGGCTTGGATGAGCCGAGAGAGGCTCATAGCAAGTCGATGATACGGATTGGTAGGTCATCCTCAGCTCGAAAAAGTCGATACAAGGATGTGGCCAGCCAAGTGTTCGGCTTGGCAAACAATCCTTGTGACGCCCCTATTTTTCATACTATTTTAAAAAAAATAAATAATAAATAAATCATCACACATCAACCACGTCAATAACTATGATACCATTTCCATATAACCTAACCCGAAGAGAGTACCGGGTAAACAGTTATACATACAACTCTAATAGCGGAAGTCATAATGTTTACATACCATATCAAATACACATACCAGAGTGCTATCCCAACCAGATCAATGTACATATCTCAATACATCCCTAAAATTAAACAAACTACACTAGAGGAATTACGCCTCCCTAGTTCATACACCCACCCCATGTATCAGGGTACCAACTCCCCACTATCTCGGAGCTCTATCACCTAGTCTATCTCGATTTCCTAAAATATTTAGATATTTGGGTAAGTCACATCTCAGTAAGACGAAATAAATCATTTACAGTGTGTGGTAGTATGAGTTTCATTATATCACAATATACTCTTTTAAATCATCATACCATCTGAGAAAATAAATTGATATATGCTCATAATCATGTAAATATAAAACACAAGTTTTCATAAGCTTTTAATTCCATTTTCAAAACCATTCACATGCAACCCATGTTTACCAGCGAAGTTCTTGAGAATAGGGAAGATTACACGCTAATACATACAACTTCCTTTTGCTCTTTTATCATTTGTAACCTTACTTGATTAACTCGAGTTCGACTACAAGTGATACTTATCAAGGCACTCACCTTACTCAGTAAGCCCCCAGGTAGAGAGTTTTACTTTACCTCAATTATTTATGTTATTAACTCACACAAATTTATTTCTCAATTTCATCATTCTCTATTTCTCATTTTCCATTATTTCTTTCATTTCTCATTTCAACCCATCTTTTTCTTTCTTTCACTTTCCATTTCCATTTCCATTTCACTATCCAGCACATGAGTATCCTCAGTACCTAGTACTAATATCGCGTTTGCAACTTATGGCTGCCCTAAGGATCTCTTTTCTACGCCATGCTTCCACCCATGGTCAGGGTTGTGTGGCCCGAAGCCTGGATCTAACTGCGGTTTGCCGAACCTATTAGATCAAAATATCATATTATATATCCCACATCTGTAGTACGACTAGTCAGTGTATAGCCCTGATCCAGATGTAAGGGGTACAACAACTCTCCTAAATAGCTTAGTCGACTGTCATGCCACACACTCCAAGAGTTCGTGTGGTTGCACCATCACCACTAGCAACGATACCGTGCTCAATATCACAACCCATCATTAAGGTTTCCATAACCATCCATCAGGGTTATCATTACCACATACCCGCAATCATTATACAGTATTGGCATTTCATTAATCACATTTCAATATTCATATTTCAATATACACATTTCAGAATTTCACATTTCAATTCTCACAATTCAATATTCATATTGTAGAATTTTATATTGCAATATTTCCCATTTCCATATTTCTATATTCATATTTCAGTATTCGCAATTCAATATACTCATTCCAATATTCATTCTATTCTCATAATAGCATATATTTCATTTTACATGTTTCAACATTTCTCAGTATACACATATCAGTATTTCATACTTTCTCATTTTCATGTAAATCATTTCTACATATATCTATATGTCACATTCCCTCATTTTCCACTAAGCATATCAATATTTCTCATTTCATCATTTTCCCAGAAAACACTCATCATCATATATCATTTTTCAGTATACCTCAAATGCCACTCCATTTTATCTGATATTCATAACATAATAAATTCTGGTAAAATATCACACTTCATTTTCACATAATAATTCAATTAGTATTTCTCAAAATTAACTATTATAATTTATGTCTTTTACATGGCTTACTGAGATCTCGCTAAAATACCCAAATTCTACGCCTCGTGACGTTCGATGCTCAAAACCTTGAAATTCATATTTTTCACAAGCCAATTAATTCAACTCCTTAGAATAATAATTATTTTAATATTTCCTAGGCTCACACACTCCCAATACTAATTAATCTTTAAAAATAATTAATGGACCTATTTCCACTATCCTACCCTATCTTTGGAGTGGTGTGTAGGAAACCTAAATTAAAAATTTGCTTCGGCCAACATGACGAGGATCAAACCTAGGGCCCTATGGTGCTATCCGATCGTCGATTTGGCAGGAGTTTTGGGGAAAATTTGAGGAAAGAGAGGGAATATACCTTAGCCCAGGAGTGGTGCCTATGTCACTCCTACGATAAATTCACTCCGATAAAAGTGTCGGCGGTGGAGATAGGATCCTAGTGGTATTTTCTGTTTTTCGATTAGCGCTCGTTTGGCCGAGATAATCGAGGAGAGGGGGAGAGAGAACGAGGAGAGAGAGATCGCTGAAGGGGTGGTTCTACCTCCTTTCTTAGTTTCCAATTCCTTGAAGAATCAGGAAGGAATCTTATATATATATATATATATATATATATATATATATATATATATATATCTATGTGTATAATATTATATTATAATATTATTGTATTATATTGTATTATATCAATATATTATTATTATTTTGAAATCACTACATCCTTGTGTAATAATTATTTTTGGGGAATTACATTCTCTCCTCCATATAAAAATTTCGTTCTCGAAATTTGTTGAATATAATCCCAAATAAAATCCATCATCAACCTTACAAGTTTAAATTAAAACTCGTAAAAAAATCCTATCAAAATCGATAGCTAACATTGATAGATGGATTAGAATGATATCATACTCTAATACCCCTTACTACAGAACCAACACACAACAACTTTAATTTTCATCTCTAGTCTTCCAAAGATCCAACACCGACATAACCTTAGAAGAATCAATAGATAATTATCTTTTGATTATGACATGATCCAAAAATTTTATATTAGTTGTCCAGAACCCACATTTCTTATTTAGCATATAACTGATGCTTTCATAATGTTTGTAAAATTTATCACAAATGTTGTTCATGCTCTTCTCGAATCTTTGAGTACCTCAAAAATCATCCATAAAAATTATATTGAGTTAATCCAAGTATCATTGAATAACTTGATTCATCTTATCCATGAAAATGTATGGTGCATTGGTAACCCCAATTGGTAACACCATAAATTTATAACGATCTTACTATGTACTCAATTCTATCTTTGGGATGTGTAATTCCCAAATCTTAATTGATGATAATTTGATTGCAAATCAATCTTCAAAAAATTTGAAAATTTACCATTTAATCAAATAATCCACCAATCCCTGGAAGTCGATACCAATTTCTATTGTAACATGATTCAACATCCAATGATTAATGTATAACCATAAGGTCCCATTATGTCTCTTAGTGAATAACACAGGTACAACCCATGACGATATACTAGTTCGAACAGATTCCTTGCCAAGGAAATCTTCTAGTTGCACCCTAAGGTGCCTTAGTTCAGTTAATGTCATTCTATAGGAAGCATTTGACATAGGCTCCATTTCTAGGACCAAATCAGTATTAAATTGAATCTCCTCTAGGAGGTAACCCCGATAAATTATTTGGGAAGAATATCTAGAAATTCATCACCTAAGGGTAACGAAGTTTGGAATTCATTAATTCAGCACCGAATGAGGGACTTAAGCTGGAGGATATCCTAGTGATAAGGGAGTTCTCGAATTTTTTTCTAAGGACTTACTGGGATTGCCTCCTGATCGCGAGGTGGAGTTTTCCATTGAATTAAATCCAGGGACAACACCAATTTCTATGGCTCCATATAGAATGGCTCATGTTGAATTAAAGGAGCTAAAAGAGCAATTGCAAGAACTACATGACAAGGGGTTCATTAGACCGAGCGTATCACCCTGGGGAGCGCCAGTGTTGTTTGTAAAGAAGAAATATGGGTCAATAAGGATGTGCATCGACTACAAAGAAATTAATAAGATGATAGTAAAGAATAAGTACCTATTACCTTATATTGACGATCTGTTTGACCATCTTAAGGGCACACAGTTTTTCTCTAAGATCGATTTGCGATCTGGGTATCATCAGGTGAAGGTTAAGCATTCAGGACTCGGTATGACCATTATGAATTCCTGGTTATGCCGTTTGGATTGACAAGTGCTCCTGTAGTGTTCATGGATATAATGAATAGGGTCTTCCACAAGTATTTAGACCAGTTCATGGTAGTGTTTATTGACGACATATAGATGTACTCAAAGAGCCCAGAGGAACACAAGGAACATCTGAGGATAATGCTTCAGGTGCTGAGATAAGGAAAGTTGTACGGTAAATTTAATAAATGTGAGTTCTGGCTAGAATAGGTTGCATTTCTAGGACATGTAGTGTCTAGGGAAGGAATTTTAGTGGACTTGAGCAAAGTGGAGGTGATAGTTGATTGGATAAGACCAAAGAACATGTACGAGGTTAGAAGTTTCTTAGGTATAGCAAGATACTATCGTCGGTTCGTTGAGGGGTTTTCAAGGCTATCAAGTTCTTTGACGCAACTTACGAAAAAGAACAAAAATTTTGAGTGGACTAGTGAATGCGAGTAGAGTTTTTAAGAATTGAAGCAACGACTAGTCACTGCTTCAGTGTTGACTATTCCGTCAAGAGAGGGTGGATTTATGATCTACAGTGACGCACCTCAGAAAGGACTCGGATGTATCTTGATGCAGCAAGGGAAAGTTATTACATATGCTTCTTGCTAACTCATGGAGTATGAGAAGAATTATTTGACGCATGACTTGGAGCTGGAAGCTGTAGTTTTTGCATTAAAGATCTAGAGGCACTACCTATATGATGAAAAATGTGAGATCTTCACTTATTATAAAAGTCTTAAATACTTTTTCACCCAGAAGGAATTGAATATGAGGTAGAGAAGATGGCTTGAGTTGATAAAGGAATACGATTGTACTATTAGTTGGCACCTAGGAAAGGCTAATATGGTAGTTGATGCTTTGCGTCGGAAGTCAAAGTGTGTGTTAGTTTTAGCGATTATTGTACAACATCATATCAGGATGGGCCTAGAGAGGTTTGGTATAGAGTTAGTGGATGGGAATTTATAGGCAATCATTGCTAGTCTGATTATTCATCCAATCTTGTAAGAGAAAATTAAAACCGCTCAGATGAAAGATAGAGAATTAATGGAAATTGTGGAAAAAGTATGAAGTGAGCAGCAACCAGACTTCAATGTTTTTGAGGATGGAGTTCTCAGATTTCATGCTAGGCTGTGTATACCTAATGATACAGAGATTAAAAAGATGATTCTAGAGGAGGATTATCGCTCTTTCTATACTATTCATCCGAGAAGTACGAAGATGTATAGAGATTCGCGAGAATCCTTCTAGTGGAGTAACATGAAGAGGGAGATTGTCGAATTCATGGAACAGTATTTGACATGCCAGTAGGTAAAAGCAGAGCACCAGAGGCCAGCGGGACAACTTCAACCACTTCATATCCCTAAGTGGAAGTGGGAGCATATCTTGATGGGCTTCGTATTGGGATTGCCTTCACCAGTGCATGGACAGAATGTCATCTGGGTAATAGTGGATTGTCTGACTAAGACTGTGCATTTCATTCTTGTTAAAGTCAGTTATTCTATGAATAGACAGGTAGAGCTTTATGTGCAGGAGATTGTGCAATTTCATGGCATCCCGATTTCCATTGTTTCAGATTGAGATCCACGGTTCACCTCTTGATTCTGGAAGAGTTTGCAGGATGCCTTGGGATCTCAACTCACTTTCAATACAGCGTTTCACCCAAAGACGGATGGGCAGTCTGAGAGGACCATTTAGTTTCTGAAGAATATGTTGCGGGCGTGTGCGCTGGATTTTGGGGATAAGTGGATTCACTATCTACCTCTTGTTGAGTTTGCTTATAATAAAAGTTATCAAGCCAGTATTGAGATAGCACCATATGAGGCTTTGTATGGTCACCAATGCCATTCTCCGTTGTACTAGGATGAGGTAGGCAAGTGGCAGGTTTTGGGGCCAAAATTAATTCAGCAGACCTCTGCAAAGGCTAAGCTTATCAGGGAGAGGATTAAAGCAGCACAGAGTCGGCAAAAGAGTTATGTGGATACTCGTCGACGGGAGCTAGAGTTCAAGATTGGCGATATGATATTTTTTAGGATTGCTCCGATGAAAGAGGTGATGAGGTTTGGGAAGAAAGACAAGTTGAGTCCTAGGTACGTTGGGCCATTCGAGATCCTGGAAAGGATTGGTCCAGTTGCCTATCGAGTGGCATTACCCCCAGCGTTGTCTGGAGTTAATAATGTTTTCCACGTATCAATAATGAGGAAGTACATGCCAAATCCATCGCACGTGATAAGTTGTGAGCCTTTGAAGATCAGGATGCTCTGGCATACGAGGAGGTACCAATTCAGATTCTAGTTCAGAAAATACAGAAACTTTGTATTAAGGATATACTGTTAGTGAAGGTGCTATGTCATAGTCAAACAGTTGAGAAGGCTTCTTGGTAATTAGAAACAGAAATATGCTAGAAGTACCCACAACTTTTCAGAGAGGTTTAAAGCTTGAAAATTCAGTACGGTGGTATAGGTAAGTGTTGGATTTGTTTATAGGATAGGTAAGGTAGATTTTGTTAGCTTTATCAGTTAATTACGGTTTCGTATATGAATGGTCTTTCGGAGCATTTTGTTTGATATTGTAATCTCCCAAGATATTATGTGCAACCACGGTATTCCTCCGCCATAAGTGAGGGTATTGAATAAACTTGGGACGTGGCTGCTATATGGGTGGCTACCGACTCTTCTGTATAGATGAATCGTACGTTAAGTTTGTGATTGATAATAGTAAGCAATTTTGAGGATGAAATTTTTATAAGGGAAGAGATTATAGAAACCTGAATTTGAAAAATAAAAGAAATGAATAAGAACAGAAGAAAGGAAAAATTTAAAAGGGCAAAGCAGCATGACTCATCGACGAATCCCCTATTTTCGTCGACGAATTCCCTTCTATGACTCATCTATGAAGTTTAGGCGTCGTTGACAAAGAAATCCCGAGCGACAGGAAATTTCAGGCTTATGGTTCGTCGACGAACCCCTTCTTTCATCGATGAATGTTCTTCTGCAACTCGTAGACGAATGCTCCAATTTGTCGACGAAGTTGACTGAGTCAACAGCCTATAAATAGGTTTTAAATTACTTCTTCATTAATAAAACAAAAATCTCTCTCTCTCCTTAACCTACGCACCCCACCCCTTCTCACTACGATATCTCGCCTTTCATCACCCGAATCGACGATCAAAAGTCACCAGGAGGATGTAGGGGCAATTCTCTATGAGTTCACTGGATTGGAATCATGTTTTGAGATTTTCCAAGCATTATTCCAAGGCTGAGGTAAGGGTAGAAATGGTCTGTTTATTTAGCAGTTAACTGATTAAACGGGGTGTATAGGCCTGAGGATGTTTAATGATTATTATTTTGGGGTTAAGTTGTTTGAATTGGGGAAATGTGTTTTCAAGGTTTTGGAGCCTGTGTCGTCGTGGGTTGGGCTTTAGGAGCGTTGTAGGAACTCTCTTAGTAAACAAGTAAGCGAATTAAGTTAAGTTAGGATTTTATTAAAGTTGAACAGATTAAACTGCTATATATATATATAAACTGCTATATATATATATGATTTCAAGGGTTATTTAAAAAACAAACTGTTCAAAATGGACTTTATAAATTTAGGATATATTATATGGTATTTTGGATAAAATAAATGGTGGAAAACTTGGTTTTATCGTACGAACTTTAAAAGGTGTTTTCTTGGTTGTCTAAATGGCTATATTCAAATACTAAAATTGTGTAACAGGTGAATAATTGGTATGGGTTATGGTATAACTGAAATTGGGTATGGTTGTGAAATACTGAATTGTTTGTCAAAATATTGGAACTGCCTTTATGAAATATTGAGTTGTATTTAATTGCTGTGACTCAGATTTTATTGAATGGCAGAGGGCTGGGTTATATATGATGGCTATGAGCTGGGTTTTATTTAATGGTTGTGAGCTAGGTTTTACTTGACGGCTAGGGGCAGGGTTTATTTGATGGCTAGGGGCCGAGTTTTATTAAATGGTAGATTTTATATGTAATGAAATTTATACTACAGTTTCATTACTTAAATTGCATGATATGATTTAAGAACCCTAAGGACCAGTTGTGAGCACGTTATTGTTGCTAGGGAATCATTATTGGCCATGTGTGCCCACACCAAATTGAGAGATGTAAGGTGGTTTCAGCCGATTAGCCTACATAGAGGTGGTACCTTCCTTAGGGTCCGAACCAATAAGTGGTAAGGCAATTAGATCTGCAACTGGGTTACAAATGCCTGCAAGTGTATTAGCAGATGGATACTTTGACTTTGTCTGGGTTGATTCCGCAGGACTAAGTCCAGCCTTTGAGTCGCACAACCCGTCATGGGGGTTAAGCATGTCGTTAGTCCCAGAGAGTGTCTTTTAAGCATATATGCTAATTTATGCAAATGGTATCTCTCATTAATGAATTGATTTATACGGTGGAAATGAAAAGGGTATTTTCAACTATGCAGAGTGAGTATATTGTATAACTATTATTTTTGGTTAAATGGAGAATAGAATGTTTTCTGTATACACTAAAACTCATGTTGGCCACACACTGATATTAACTTAATCTGCCTTACTGAGAAGTGTCTCACCCCAATATACAAATCATTTTCAGGATCATCTCGAGATTGAGTTTAGTGAGCACCGGGGCAGGGCGGTCCCTAGTTTTCGTGTGAGTGTCTGTAAGAACTTTGTTGTATGTAAGTTATGTCATAAGTCTTTGGATATGTAATATGGTAGTATGGACTGGGATAGTGCACCTTTAGTTCTAATTGGTGTTATGGGTATCTGGAAACCCCTATGTATAATATTAGTTAGAACTCTGATAATGTTTTGGAGAATGTGTTATTTATTTCCGTTGCATTTTTATAATGAATATGATATCAAGTACACATACGTCACTAAAGTAGCACCCTAGGCCCATGTGACGAATCGGGGCATTACATGCCCTATGAAAAGTCCCAAATTGCTCAGGCTCGGTTAGGAGAGCACCGAATTTTCTCAGACTCGGTTAGGAGGGCATCGGATTGGTTCAGACCCAGTTAGGAGAACTAGGTACACCATCCTTCAAGGTGTTGTAAAGATTGGAGTTAGCCCTATGAATCTGACTTGGGGTTTCCCTTGCCCGGTAAGGAAAAGGGTATTATAATCGGTGTCGCTCCACCCGTTAAGCGAACACTTATTAGACTCCTCTTGCTTGTGACCTTGAGGCAGGAACGTAAGCACTATTGGCCGAACCCCGATATCATATCTTGCGTAATTCTCTTCCTTGTTCATTTTATTTTCAGCACTTTAAATTTAGCTCATGTAAGTTTGATTATTTCTATATTAACTGCTTTATATACATGTGCTTAAATAATTGTGAGAATTGTGATTGATTAGATAGACCTTAGATTGTGCAATACTGTTGTTATATGATTTAACCTAGGAAGAAAATTTAAAATCTTAAATTCACCCCCCCTCTTGGGAATACACTAATTCCTACATAAATCCTATATGAGCATCTGTTTTATTGCAATTGAATCCCATTATAAAAATTGATACATGTACTTCGTTAACCACCTAATGATTAGGGGTCTACCTTTTCACCCTAGTACTACAACTATATTACTATTTAGGTAGTTGGGCAGTTAGAGGGTTGTGCTTGACTATTCTTCCCGTTTGTTGAATGACTAATCTTCTCTTTATTGAATTTTATAATCTTCAAGCCTATCTTTTGTTGAATTTTAAGTTCCACTTTAATTTATTTATTATTTATACATTTTTTTTTTTTTTTGGCATATAGGAAAATCTATTTGAAGGGGAGAAGATGACTCAAAGGCTTATGAATTAATTAACTTTTAATTATCTATTTTTTATTTTCATTATATTTGTGGACAAAATTATCATTTGTATAAAATGGACTATGATGGCCTACTTAGGCACCTCATTTTGTCCAACTATTACCAAAACATTTCGAAAAATCTTAATTAAGTTTTCAAATTTGTTTTCTTTTAGGTTCTCATTAATTATGTTTTAATAATGGAGATGCCTTCTAAGGTCTTTACCTAAAAGGGATCTCATTTTTTGACTCACGTAGTATCACCACCTTGAAATAGAATATTCGTTAATTGAGTTTGTATTACAAGGTGCTATTTCATTCACTCTTGTTGCATTATAAGTACAACATCAAAAAGAAAAAAAGAAAAAAATAGAACAAAAAAGGAAAACTTGGTGTTCATCCTTAGGTTGCTTGCACTAAATCCCCTCCATTTGCATTCATCAACATGCACAAAACATGTTTCAAAGTTAGTTTCATAGGTCAAAGCATTCCAAATTGAAATTGCAGCCCAATTTGGGCTAATTTGTGACTTGGGCCTATCGGGGGCCCATTGCTTCTATTGCAACCCAATTGGGGCCAAGTTGGTATGGGGAGGTAAAGTCCTAGCTTGTTATCTTCACTCAAGCTATATGTATTGAAAATAGGAAAATGGCTAAACTCTTGGATTGACTCTTTTTTTGGATTATCTTGTAACCTTTTCAGTCCTTTTCATCACTAATGAAATAAAGTGCATTTTTAGAACACCATTCTCGTTCCATTCCATTCAACATTCTTTCCCAATTTGTGTTGTGTTCTATTTGTGTTGGCTTTTTTAGGTTTCATCCCGTTTTGATAATGACAAACCAAGACATCTAATTGTGCTACTAAGTGTTTCACAAGAATTAAGGTATTATGCACAATAACAGATGCAAATTGGAAAGTCACGATGTTATTTGGCTACAAACATGGAGCATATTAAGACAAAGCTTGAAGACTATGGCTATGTTTATGAAGCTTATGAAGTCCAGGCTTGAAGAGATTAAAATAATTTATTTCATGTATTTTGCAAATAGGACCTATGTGAGTACACTATCATTGTTTATGTGAAAAAGCTCATAGGTGACCTTAGTTGGACCCTAGGTACTCTATATTTTATTGAAAATCATTTTATAAATGTGCAAAAATTATTTCAAAGTGTTAAAACCATTTTTGAAATGAAAAACCCCAAAATAAGATTCTCCGAATATCCTTCTTTTTTCTATCGTTGCATTTATGAGCATTTTTCTTAATCAATAACTTCTCATCTTTAAAAATGTTCAACATGACAGTTGTGGGAGTTTTTCTTAGCCTTATTTTGATACTAAGATCGCCTTATTTAGAGTTCTCTAGAAAAATTTGTGTCTCAAATACTGAAAAGTGTTCGCAGGTGAAATTGCCCAAAAATTTGGGCGACCGAAAATCGCGGCATATTGCTGCAACGATCATAAAGCGGCTAGTTTTCAAAATATAAATTATTTTTTAAAGGCCAACTACCATAAAACGGATAGTAGACCATCTTGCCTATAAATACAAGGTTTCTAACTTGTTTTAGAAAGGGGAAAACGAGAGATATACATCCATTATACATATCCAAGCTTTTGATCGATCTTTTGTTGAAAATCTTTCTCCAACACTTTGCAAATTTCTTTGTTTATCTTTAAAGTGCTCACCTTCTAGTTACTCCTTGAACTTCATTTTATAATCATATTGAGAGTATATTAATTAGCTTGCTATTTTCATTGTACTTATTCGCTCATTTGAGGAGCATTCTTTGTATGTATATTTTTCTTGATTCCACTTGTAAAGATGTCTCTGCCGATTGAAAGAGAGAGGTAACTCCACCTACTGAAAGGAGAGAGGCGACTTGGCCTAGTGAAGGAGTAGGATGCTCCCCCCAAGCAATGGAGAGAGGCAACGTCACCTACATAAAGAAGAGAGGCATCTCTAACTAGTGAATGAATGATTGTAAAAGGCATCCTTGCCTACTAAAAGAGAGAGGTTTCCCTGCCTATTGAAGGAGTGCATAGTGGAATCCTCAAGTGAGTTGTTTGAGGCAAGGATGTAGGCAAGGATTGTCAAACCTTGTAAAAATACGGGTTTTATTCTCTCTTCCCTAATTTTTTAAATTAAGCACGTTTATATTTGTTCATATTTGTTGAGAATATTGATTGTATTTGCTCATTTATATCACATGCTTAAATTGTAGTTATAATTGTTAAAGCATTTACATAAATTTTTTAAATACCCAATTCATCCCCTCCTCTTGGGACTACACCATTTCTAACAACTTGTTGTTTCTGTAGGCTTGTAGGTAATAAATTTATCACTAAAGTTGGCATGAACTTAGGGAAAAATTTTGATAGTCCATTGTGTGATGCATAAGAAGGAAAGTCAACTGAAGCAGTGGAATTGTCATTAGATATTTTAATAATACTTGAGGCTAAGAACAAGCAAACAGTTCCCAGTAAGGACCTTATTGAGATAGTACATTTGGGACAAGCAGGGGACTTGAAGGAAGCCAAAATTGGGAGTCTATTAGCTGAACAAGATAATAAGAAGTTGATAGGGATGTTGAAAGAGTATGTACACATGTTCACATGGTCTTACCAATAAGATATGCCCGATCTAAATATAGATGTTGTGTCTTATAAGTTACCATTGACCCTAGATTGTAAGCTAGTAAAGCAGAAATTGAGGGGAATGATGCCTAATATGTTGCTTAAGATAAAGGAGAATGAACAAAGCGTACAAAAAAAAAAAAATCAGACCCAAACAGTTTCAAGCCGAGGAACTAGTTTTGAAGAAGATTTTTTTTCCAATTTATAGTGACCTACGAGGAAAGTGGACCCTTAACTATGAAGGATCTTACATGGTTAGAACGGTATTTTTGGGAGGAGCACTCATTTTGGCAGCTATAGATGGTGATAATTTACCCTACCTTAAAACTTTGATGTTGTAAAGAAATATTTGTCCAAATGATTGTACCCTTTCTTGGAAATCAATGAAATGTCTCGTTTTCAATCATTTACATGTGCACTTTATTTTCTCTTGAGATATTTCTATGGAATTGAAATTGAACGACGGATGGCCCTTATTTGGCTAACCAGTTAATCATATTGACATGAATAAATTAGTTTCTACCTGTAAAACTCTTTGAGCCTCAAATCATGGATTAACTAGTTTCTTTGTAATTCATCTCTCAAAATATATCTGGGGCAGGGAAATTTGTATTTCTGTGTTTATTTGGGATAAAGAAGAGAGCGAAAGTGAAGACAACTATTTTTCTTCTACCTAAAAAGGGGGGGGGGGGGGGGGGGGAACAAAAAATACAACTTTTTCTACCCCTTTTGAGCATGCTATTGATAATTTCCTTTAAAAACCTAGTAAAGGGATCACCACACCCCCCCCCACCCCCCCAACAAACACTAGGGATATTTAGAAGGGAGAAAGAATTTTTCCTAAAGTGTGAATGAAATTCAACTAAAGATGAAAGCAAAGCAAAAAAAAGAGGGGGGGGGGGGGGGGGACGACAAAAATGCAAAAATAAATAAATGTGTAGGAAGGAAAAGAGACACAGAAAAGAGAAGTCATAACTATACCTCATAAAAATGATCTTTAATGTTTTGCAAAAGTTTACTTTGAGCCTCTTCAGTGTAGCCTAAGCCTACATTACAGTCCAAAGATTGGATTTTTCATCTTTATTTGAAGTGAAGCATAATGAGTCTGAACTAAGTTTTGACATGATCCTAAAAAGGTACATAGACAGCGTGGGACCATGGTGACATGTTCAGTCAATGCCTTCAAATTTCTAGAGGCAAGACAAATTTTAGGGTTCTTGAGCCTAGTTTCTCTTCATTCTAGAATTATTTTCAAACGCAAGCTCTCATCTGAAAATTTTCTTTCAATTTATTTTCAAAATTCTTTTATATTTTACTCATATAATATATTAAAGAAATATTCACTTTTTAATCAACGTAATATATCTATAAAGAGTTGTTTGGTATAGAAAGTAATGAAATTCATTTTATTATTTGTTTGATATTTAAGAATGGAATTGAATTCATCTTTAATTATAATTTTACATGTTCATCATAAGAAAATTTTTTTTTCATCTAACTACTTTTGTTTTATTCTATTTTAATGTGCCAAACAAAATTTTCACATTGAGGGCATGAAAACTACATCATACACGTGCAATTAATCTTACATCTACAATTGAAGAAAATTATTTCTAGGTCAAAATTAATGCAAGGGAGATGAGTAGCTCCACCTTTTCCTGCAACCCTCAACTTCTATGCTGTCACACATGATGACACACCGGAGACAAGTCCGGCCCCAACCCCGATCTGGCCTACACCGGCCGGCCGCTGGTCCCAAACCCAGAGAGCTACTCACTGGCCAGTGCTTTGGGCACACTTCTCTTTCCACCTCTGAACATGGTCGCGCAAATGTAACCTAGAGAGTTGACTTGCAGCCTGCAGGCATCGCTAGCTAATTCCCACTTGAAACAGAAGCATTTCATTTCACCCCATGCAGGGATCAACCCACTTCTCACCAAGGGCACCATTTCCTTAAAATCAGAGCAATAAATCTTTGACTCGTTTAGGCTTCATAATTAGTTGGTTATTGGTTGTGTGTGTTGATCTCTAATTAAGCTACGAAGGCAGTGTGCATAAACACACACACACACACACACTAGTGTGGAACACAAATAGCGCCAACAAAATTAAAGAAGAATAGAAAAAGCTCTTATTCTTTTATATATATATATATATCAAGACAAGTTATAACCTAATTTATAACTTCATATTCGACAGTGAATTTCAAGTTTTAAATTTAAATTTAGATAAAATTTTAAAAATTACAATATAAAAATTTATATTTAATTTTTTTTAGATCCACACAAATTGAAAGTGTCCATAAATAAAAATATCCTACTTACAACTTATTCTAGCTAATTAATATAGCAATTTTTGTTACAAAAGGAGCTAGCTCTGGCTACAAATATTCTTTTTTAAAAATAGTCACCTATTGGATTCCTATGCAAAAGTTTGGATGATATTATCTTGGTTAAGGGGAAAGGCATTAAAGAAAGATGAAATTAGTTTAGTAAGTTGTTTAATGAAAACCAATAGAAGATCTCAGAAAAAAATTAAGGTTAGAAATGAAATTCTCAGAAAATCAATATGGTTTTATGTTTGGGAGATCTATCACAGAAGTTATATATCTTTTAAGGATATTACTGGAAAAGTTTAAGAAAAATAAGAGAGACTTGCATATGATAGTTATTGACATAGAAAAAACATATGATAGGACACTAAGGGAAGTTCTATGGTGGGCTTTAGAAAGAAAAAAAATTGTATATAATAGGTACACTAATGTCATTAAGGGTATGCATGATGAAGTAATAAGCAGTGTAAGGACTATAAATGAAGAAATTAGAGAATTTTCAGTCACCATAAGTGTGCATCAAGGATCTGCTTTAAGCATTTATCTTTTTATTTTAGTGATGGACCAATTGACTAAGAGTATTCAAAATAAGGTTTCATGATGTATGTTGTTTACAAATGATATTGTATTAATTGATAAAATTAGGGGGGAATAAAGATCATGTTAAAATTATGGAGAGAAACTTTGGAATTTAGAAGCTTTGGGATAAGTAGAAATAAGACATAATATATGAAATATAATTTAAGTAATGGTAGGAGGAATATTGGAGACAAATTTAAACTTGATGATACAGAAATAAATAGCACTTGTAGATTTTGATACTTTGGATCTATTATGCAAGTTGAAGGAGAATGAATTGAAGATGATGTAATAAATAGACTTAAAGCATGTTGGGTAAATGAAGAAGCGCTTCAAATGTGCTTCATGATTGTAGAATACCCTTAAAATTAAAAGTATAGTTTTATAGGACGGCTATAAGACCAGTTATGCTATATGGATCAGAATATTGAACGACGAAAAAATCAAATATTTAAAAAGTAAAAATTGTCGAGATGTGAATGCTTAGATGGATGAGTGGTATAACACTAAAAGATAAATTAAAAAATGAACATATTCGTGGTAAATTAGGTACAGCTCCTATAGAAGATAAGATAAGGGAGAGACAACTCAAATGGTATGGAAACTTATAATGTATGCCACATAGTGCGCTAATGAGGAAGAGTAAGTAAGTTACTCTAGGGGGCAATAGAAGGGGTAGGGGTAGACGTAAAATAACTTGGAAGACGATAGTGAATAAAAATTTAATAATCTTGAATTTGTCAAAAAAATGGTTCATGGTCGCATAAATTGCTAAAAAAATATTCATATAGTCAACCTCATATGAAATTTAAAGCTTGATTTTGTTGTTGTTGTTGTCGTTGGATTCCTATACAACGCACCAACTTTGCAGGGCCTCGAGTATGTGCAGACATGATTATGTAAAATTTATGAAAACTAAATTAAATTGGGAATTAATGAAAAATAAAAATCAAAAATCAAAAACAAAAACACAAAACTAAAAATCATGAGCAACCTATTATGGTTAGTATTACCATAATTAAATAACTTAAAAAAATCTAATTAAATGCGTGCTCAGTTCAACAAATTAGACCCACTCTGCCTACAATTAGTTTACCACTCCTCCATGTATGTATATTGATTTGGTTAGCTTCATGGCAGTACAGCTAAACAGGGATGCCCGCCAATCGTACTATTGGTTGCGGGTGAGACAGACAGACATGCAATTATAGGGTAACTGACAATTGTTGCGCTGTGCCTGGAGTTGATACGACTCCAGACACCTTTGCGGAAACAGCGCACCACTGTATTATTTATGAAATGGACATTTACACCATGATCAGCTCCATCTCAATTAGCTACTATTAAATAAGAGTAAGTTGCTTAAAAAAATATTTATAATACTGATTATTTAAAATAAATATTTTTATCAAAAAAATAATATTTGATTTATATTACAACAAACACTTATTACAAAAAAAAAAAAAAAAAAAACTTTTTAAGAATCACTTTTTTTTTAAAACTATTTAAGTAAATTTTGAGATATAATTTAAGATAACTTTTTAGTTACTTATATAGGTGGTAATTTTGTGAATATAAGAAAATTTAATGATTATTTTATAATTTAAAAATATATATATATTAGAAGATATTCATATATTATTTTATTATGTATTACAATATACTAATTGTTAATGAAACATAATTCAATTATGAAATAAAAAAGAAGAATCATCTATTAATTTAAATTAAAATTAAAAATCAAAAGCATTAATTTAATTAATAATATTATTTTAACATAAATTGATATAATAATTGTATGTTATAAATATAAATTAAGAAAGATATTATTGTTAATAAAAAACTAATATTATATTACTTTTACTTAATAAAAATATTTAAATACTAATTAAAAATAAGAATGACAATAATTATTAATTAAATAACTAGTTATTTTTAATTATTAATTAAAATAAAAGTCAACATAATTATTAATTAAATTGTTAATTAAAAAAATAATCATAAATTATTTTATTATGCATTTAAACCTATTAATTGTTATTAAAATACAATTAAATTCTCAAATTAATAAAAGAAACCATCTATAAATATACATTAATATTCAATAAACAATAAATTTTTATTTAGTTATTAATACTATTTTTAACATAAATTAATGTGATAATCATATTTTATTTATTTATATATATATATATATATATATATATATATATATATATATATATATATATTGTTGGTTTTATAAGACTTAAAATCTTGTTTTGATGATAACAAATAAAATGAACTTAACATATTTGGTTAAGTGATGATATTTCAGGACTCAAGTATGTGAATACAAAGTCAAATGCTCACAAGGATCATTCAAAGCTTATACCTCAAAAAAAGACAAATATGAAAACTTAAGTATTTAGAATGTCAAAAGTCATAAGAAGTCTTTATGTAAGTACTTCTTGTTTAAATATTTTATGAAAATATGATGAAAGTTCTTTTAGGGTTAATTATTGATTTAGAGACCTTATTTCAAAATCCGAAAAAAAAATTAATAAGAAATCAAAGTAAGAGAGTAAAAAGGGATTTTTGAAAAATAAAAATAAAAAATATATTTGGTCTGCCCAGACGACTAAGGTATACCCTCAGAAGTCTAAAGATGCACCCTTATACAACTGAAGTTTTACTTCAGACGTCTGATGAATTTTTTCAGAAAACTGAAGAATTAATTCATTCAACTGAAGATTTATTTGTTGAAACACAAAATAGACAGAACACTCTTAGAAGACTGAACCCTCAGTTTAGTCGTCTAAACTGGGATTTCAGAAGATTGAACCTGAAGTTTAGTCATCTAACCCTGTGTCCGAACTATAATTTTCAGTACTTTAAGGAACATCAGAAGACTGAACCCGATAGTTCAGTCGTTTGAACACTGTTAATGGTTAGAAATTTTAAATGTTTTAAATTTCAAATAAAGGTTTCTTGAGCCCCAAAATTAATGAAAACTTGGAAGATATTCCAAGTAACCTTGGGCAACACGAAATCACTTTTAGAAGTCTATAAATACGTGGTTTTGCAAACCAAAAAAACACCAAGAACAAAAGAATTGAAAATTTTGTTTGTAAGCTGAAAGTTATCTTGCTGCTCTCTCTTGCTCAAATCTTTACTCAACTGAAGTGCTAAATTTGTAAAGTGCTTATCCATCCAACTACTGAGTTCTGAGTTGCTAATTCTCATCTAGAAGGAAATCGATGATAAATTCTCTCGAATTTCATATTGATATTTAATTATTAAAGTACATAGTGATTGAAGATGAACTAATCTGCTCTTTGTGAGAGTGTCATTGTATGCAGCTATTTTTTCTTATTTCTTGATGATTCCAGGTTGTTGGATCATTCACCGAATGTGGGGTATCACTTGGAGGGCACTACTTTGGCCTATTGAAGGAGTGACCGAGTGTGGGGTATCACTTGGAGAGGCGTTGCTCTAACTTACTTAAGGAGTATTTAAGCGTAGGGTATCGCTTGTAAAAAGGTTGTTCCGCCTGGAAAGGAACGACATAGTGAAATTATTTGGTGGTATTGACCAAAGGTGAGAACGTAGACTGAGAATAAGTCGAACCTCGTAAAAAACATGGTGTCACTCTCTTTCCCTATTCTCTTTAATTTCCAGCAAATATTAACTGTGGTTGTGTTTTATTTTTAATCATAAACACTACGTAGATTAGATATTAAATAAATTAAAGTTTAATTTATTTTTGGGAATTTGCGGAAACCGAAAAAAAGTATGTTAGTTGATCAATATTAAATGCACAAATCATAAGGGAATACGTTGATTGGTCAACACCCAAAACCTATTAACTGAAGGTTTATTTGAAATCTAAATTTTGAGAAGAGTGTGGATGTTATATTGCTTATCATCTTGAAAAATCAATTTCATTCTCTGCAGGGCTTGAATCAAATTCATATTTACATGGCCACAAAAGCTAAAACTTGTATAAGAGTTGGATTTCATATCTTGATTGAATATTTTGTAATTGATTACTTTGAGTTATTAAAGTGTTGAATCTTGATAGTATTGCTGGAATCAATCTAACTTGTGTATTTTGTTTTGATCATTTTGGTTGAATTGAATTGTCGAAAGAAAATATGAAAATCTTCAAAGTATTCAAGTTATCATACTTACACCTATTTATAAAGGTTTATAACTTAATTAATTTTCCGCTGAACTTGTGATTATAAACCAATTTTGCTTGTGTTGTGTTAAAGTATTGGTTTGTGAATTGATTGTCCAAATAAAGTTTGGTTGAGTTATTGCTAAATTAACAAGAGATTAAGAATTCACGAAAGGAATTCAAATAAATTTTAATAATCCAATTCACCCCTCCTCTTGGGACAACTCCTTAACTTTCATATATATATATATATATATATATATATATATATATATATATATTAATATTAAGATTGTTTTAAATTAATAAATAATATTATATTTTTTAGTTAATGGAAAATATTTAAACATTAATTATAAAATTAATTTAATTATAATTAATAAAACATTAATTATAAATTATTATTAATAATTAAATTAATATTTTAAGTTTAATTAATAATATTATTTTTATCGTAATATAATATAATAGTAATATGCTATAAATATACATTAATGACAAAATTATTATTAATTAAAAATATAAATCTTATATTATTTTATAATATAAAATGCATAAATTTTAATTATAAAAAATTAAAATAATAATTAGTGAATTTATTAATTAAAAATATTAATATTTAAAATTTAAAATATGTTTAAAAATAATCATGTAGTACTTTATAATAAAAGTAAGTATCCAAATATCATTTATTTTACATATAACTAAACACCACATATAGCTTTCAACACTTTTCCAATTTAGTATTTGTTTTCAACAATTATTAAATTCAATACTTTAAAAAAAAAAAAAAAGTTCTTCTACATAAGTGGTCCCAAACGATCTATAAAAGAGACTAACCTCTTTTAAGTTTTGATGAAAAGATAGAAATTTTCTTTGTTGAAAATTCTATAAATTTTTTCTAATATTTCAAAAGTGACACATATTTATTTGATATTTGATTCTTAAATTCTTATATCCTTTAAAAGATTTGTCATTTTCTAAAGTATAGAGAGAAATTTGTGTCATTTTGACAAAACTCAAGGGACGAATGTGAAATTCTTAAAATCTCATAAAAGATTTTAAGAATTTTTAGATTATAGTGAGCCAGGCTAGGAGAGGTCTTGAATTTAGATTTGAAGATGTAATATAAAATTATACTTAAATGTGTCCGAGTTTAAATTAAATGTCTAAAATTCATACTCTCAAAAGGAGTGTAGTGTTAGTACTTTTCTTTTTTGTTAAATTTTAAAAAAAAATATATTATATATATATATATATATATATATAAACATATATGCATGGAACGTACCACGTCCGCATAGGGCATGCATTGATACGACACAAGGGTGAAGGTGGCACATGGGAGTGGGGCAGTGCATGCAGATAGGTTGATGCCGACGGTGGGGGCAGTGACGCCACCGGTGTTCCATGCGGGAGGTGCAACGGCGGTTCGGCCATGCGCCCTTGTCTCTCCCCGGCCATCTCCCCTTCTCTGCCCCGTCCCTATCCTCCCCCACTCTCTAAAGGCCCCGTCTGTTCCAAATTTTTGTTCATTATTTATTCTCTCTCTCTCTCTCTCTCTCTCTCTCTCTCTCTCACACGCACACACACACGCAGAGGCAAAGCCCTGCAAATTTCACATGATTCTAGGATGTGCCCACATTACGCATTTTCCGGCCATATGCATATAGGCACGTGATGTGCATGTGATATGCTAAACATTGATAGTAAATGATTTGTCCAGTCAAGTCAGTTCAAGTGATAAGGTGGTAAGGGTGACTTGTAACTTTAATGATTCCAAGGTCATGAGTACGATCCCCTCTTGAGATACTCCCGAGTTTGGTGTCGCACCATAGTATCCAAAGTAGCATGATGGTTCTCAAGTTTTTAAGAAATATGTATATAGACCTTTATTTATTTATTTATTACTTTTTCTTTTTGAAACGGTTAAAAAAGTTTAATCTCAGATGAAAAAATTTATGCAATCATATGAGAGGTAATCAAGAACTAACAAGTGTTCAAAAGGATGAGGAATTAAACAAAAGAATCTAAAAACATAAGGAATTAAGAAGATTGAAATTCTTGAGTTAAAAAAGTCCAATAGAATTAATCTCTTAAAATGTAAGTAACAATCTAATCGCAATCTTGCTTCTTGTTAGGTGTTTAAATCCTCATGGCCTTATTTCCGTTCTTAAATTTCTGAATTTACCCTCCCTTTGGAGTTGTGGGATCAACTTCAAGGGACGTAGGATTAGTCATGTGGACCGTAAAACGGACGCATGGATGCTCGGTGCGTAATCCAAAAAAAAAAAAGAAAACGATGACAATTTCTCTTTCCAAACCTCCCAATAGACAGTTGCTAGAATTGAATTTCTTCAATTGCTATGTGCAAAAAAATCAATGACCAAAGCAGGAGTACTATCCTAGTAGAAGTTGCATATATATATATATATATATATATATTTTTTAACCCAAATCTTAAAGGTAAATGAGCAGCGTATAAGTATATGATTCGATGACTCCAACATTCTTATAAAGGAAACAATGATTGGGCATTTTCCACCACTTTCTTTGAAGTGGATCATTAGCAAGAATCATTCCCAAAGTAGCTATTCATAAAAAGAAAGATATTTTTTAGGATATAACATCATATAAATTAAGCTAGGAAGGTAAAGATCGATAGAATTATGGACGAGTCTGTGTATGTTTATTAAGCAAATATGCGTAGGAGAACACCGTGAAATGCCTTTCTGCAGAGATAAGCCACAGCACACCATCCTCTTTGATCACTTTAATATGCACAGAGTAAATTTGTAGTTCTAGAAAGGTAATAAGGGCAGAAACTTGCTCCAAACTCCGTATACTACAAAAAAGAGGTTTTTAGTGACGAAATTAGAATTGTCACTAATAATGAGTTATTAGTGACGAAAATTAAATTTGTCACTAATAGTAAACATATTAGTGATGGTTTTTAAAACTATCACTAATAATACATTTTTTGTGACGAAAATGAAATTTTCACTAATACTTTCGTCACTAACAGGAGATTTCATGCTCAAACTATTGCGGAAAAATATTAGCAATGATTTTTTGGATATTAATAGACTATTCGTAACAATTCTGATCCATCACTAATAGTCTAGGATTAGTGATAGTTATAATAAACTATCACTAATAGTCTACTAGTAGTGATGGTTTATAAAAACCATCACTAATAGTCTACTATTAGAGACGATCTTGATTTGTCACTAATAATGGACTACTGGTGACGACTATGATCTGTCACTAATAGTCTACTATTAGTGACAACTGTTGAAATCGTCACTAAAGCCCTTACCCATAAACATTATTTCCATTTTGCACTGAAATCCCAAACCTCCCTACACGATCGAACACTCCTTGTCTTCCCTGAAAAGTAAGATGTACTCCTAAGAGGGGGGGGGGTGTGAATTGGATTTTTAAAATTTTCTTTGAAAACTCTTTATTTTACAAGTTCCTCTAGTTAAGTGTTAACCCTAGCCAACTTTCTTTTCAGCAGTCCCACAAACACATTGATCAATAATCCTTTAAACTTAACCAACAATCTTTCCAAGTTCAATCTTTTATGTTAACGACCAGCTTAATTAAATTCTCATAATCAATGAATAATGATAATATCAAGATGGTTTTTAGATGATCAAATAAATCAAACTTACAACTTTCCTTTAACAGAATAATGAATAGCATCCCAATAACTTTGACTTATGATATTCAACTTATAATATTTCAAATCAGCTTTTCTTTTCAGATCATAACAAAGTTAAACTTTTCTCAAGATTAATCTCAGTTTTAACATTTAGCACTTCAGAATTTTAATCTAATGCCTCAATTTATAACCAAATTCCAAAATCAATAATTCTCCTCGACTATGAACAATAATAGCTTTAATATATGATTCTAATAATTCAATCTGAAGTGTTTCTTGTACAATGAATAATTCAATCACTCAACATTTATCTTAGTTTTGCATTCAACAATTCAGATTTCAAAGCTGAATTAAAGAGAGCAGGGAGAAGAGTTGTAGACCATATTTTTACAAGGTTCAGCCTCAAGCCTACGTCCTTGACCCAAGCAATCATTGTGAGGATTCCAACTTTCATTATTAGGCCAAAGTTACAACCTCTCTCCTTCTCAGGAGAAGTTCCCTCTCTAACGAGAATCCCCTCTCACTAGGCAATGATTCAATTCCCTAAACCGTCAAAACAAATCTCTCTCTAATAAGAATACCCCTTCTTGGTAGTCCAACAATTAAACAATCCTGAACAGTCAAAAAACTACAAAAGAAACAATTTGTGTACAAACAACACTCTCAACAAGAGCAGATTAGTACAATTTAAAATCACAATATACTTCAATCAAAATCAATATAGAAAGATGAAGCTCAGATGATTGTTACCGGAGTTCTAATTTAGAATTGAAATTTTCAATGTAAATATATCAGAAAAACCTTGGCTTTGTCAGTAATAGCACAGCAATAAGTTCAGAAAATTTCAACAATAGACTCTGTAAGTGCTTGCTAGTTATTGTTTAATTCATGTGAATAACATGCATTTATAGAGTTAAAAAGTATTTTTTTCGTGTTGCCCAAGTTACTTGGAGTATTTCCCAAGTTTTCTCAAAATTTGGGGGTCAAGCAATCAAATTTGAAAACTTTCCCTTGTTGTTCTAAATTTAAAATCACAAAGGTCAGTTGCTTGATCCCGATGGTCAGTTGCCTATGCTTTTAAATTTCAGCGTATTTTGAAACACATAATGAGGTTAGTCGCCTGATCATATGAGGTCAGTCAATTGATCTAATGTTGCCTGTTTAATTTTTATCAGCATAAAATGTCAATCATCTGATCATGAAGCATCAATCATCTGATCGTGCAAAACATATGCTTTTAAAAACTTTGTTTCCCAAACTCTTTAGCTTTTAAACTTGGAATATTGAAATGAGACTTTAAAACATATTTTGCGTGGTTTTCAAAAACAGGTCTCTAAGTCAATAATAGTTCCTAAGAGCTTCATGCATCAATATTGAATTGTTTGAAATACTTACATAAGACTCCTTCAAGACTATAACTTTCTAAACTCTAAGTCTTCATGTATTTGCTTTGCTTTTCAATGTCTTCATATATTTGCTTTGATTCTTTATATTTGACTTGACTTCAAGCTTCAATAGAATTTAAGCTTCATAAGATCTTGTAGCATTAAGTTCGAGCTTTTAACAGTCTTGTCCAACACTTGATATTGATCACTCGAGTCACTTGATTTTGATCTAAAAACACTTGAGTCACCTAAAACTTTACTTAACCAAATATGTTAAGTTCATTTTATTTGTTATCATCAAAATAAGATCCTAAGCCTTGTTAGGCCAACACTTCTTGAACACGCGATCGAAGCCCACTGCTGCCGCTCCACTGCTGCCACTCTACCGCTGGACTCATCGTTGCTGCCACACCACTGGCAGCTGCACCACCACTGCCTGAATTGAAGGTGTGCCTCATCCTCCCCCTTCCCCTCCCCCTCTTCTTCTTCTTCTTCTTCTTCTATTATTGTATTTTTGTGTGTGTGTGTGTGCATGTGTATGTGTGTGTGTTTGTTATTATCCTTTGATATTAAACTATGTTTTGACTGTTACATTTACTTTGTACTCTTGCATATTTATGTTGAACTTGTTACTTCTCAGTAGTATCGGATGAGCACTCATATTTTTGCACATTGAGAGATGTGTCTAATGAATTAAGAATCATATGTCTTGGCATGATATAGGATTGATAGTTTTTGAAGGCCTTGATTTTTTGAAGTCTTCAGTTTTATATTAGTTTCTTCTGATATTATTTCTTCTTGCCCTTTATATTTTGATTTTGGATGTACTTTATAGTTTGAAATACAATGTCAAAATATACAACATAGGATTTTTGTCTGTAGTGCTAGCATCCCTCTTGTGTCTCCTTTCAGTTTTTTTTTTCATGTGTTATATATATTTAATAGAATGGTTTAAATTGTCCTCTCTTTTGAGAAGGTCTTTTAGTATTTAGGCAACACTGCTAGTTATATATACAAGGAAACTTAAATATGTACATTTTAATTACATAGAGTGATCTTTAGAAGCTATGCATGGTAAGCCAGCTAAGTTACATAGAGTGATTTTAGGAAGCTATACATGTTTACTGTGTTCATGGAAGAAATGTATCCTCATTCTTTAACTGCCCTTAGCCCAAATTGGGCTCTAATTTAAAGAAAGGTCCACAATGGTCCTTTAATCCCTCAAAATTAGTCACAATAGTCTGTCTTTAACCCAAATTGGGCTCTAATTTAAAGAAAGGTCCATATAATGACTGATGAAACTATTAGTGATGGAGTTAAAATCGTCACTAATAATGACCCATTAGTGACGAAAATAAAATTCATCACTAATAGTCAACATATTAGTGACGTGTTGTAATTGGTGTAATCCTATGAGGTGGGTGAATTGGAGATTTAAAAAAATATTTCTGCTAATTTAAATATTTTTCCAATTCACCACATATCATATCCCGTTAAAATATAAGACATACACATGTAGAGCATATCTTGTTTAAAATTAATGTGTGCATGTAAATAATTATATCCATAGATGAACAAGCATACACATATTGAATTTAAAAAGTAATAATTAAATGTGTATGTGTGTGTGTGCGTGTGTGTGTGTGTGTAAGAGAGAGAGAGAGAGAGAGAGAGAGAGAGAGAGAGAGAGAGCAAAGCACATGATTTGTTATTGAGGTTCGTCCAAACCAGCCTACGTCCCCGCCTTGGGCATACCCTCCAAAGATTCCACTAAGTGCTCACTTTAACTAGGCGAAGCGACGCCACTTACAATCCTCTCCTTACTAAGCAAGGAATACCCTAGGTCACATTATAGAGCTGGCCCCAACCTACACACCTTTCCTTACGAGGCGAGGAATATCCTAGTTCAATTACCAGGCTAAGCCGAACTAGTCTCCCTTACGGGATGCAGACTCTCTAGTTCAATTACAAGTTGAACCCAACTGGCCTCCCTTATAGGTCAGAGATTCTCCAGTTCAATTGACGGGCTGAACCCAACCGATCTCTAAAAACATTTTTGTACATAATAATACATCTAAAAATACAAGCTAAAATGTACAACATTAAAACTTTAATGCACTCTCTAATGATATGAATTTTATGCTCATTAGAATATGGGTGCTTTTCTCAAAACAAATATTTCAATCTTTGAAGAAAGATATATATGATTAAATGCTACAAAGATTCGAACCCCAATAAAAATGTTCTTTGAAAATATTTTTCACTAAACATGCAGGAGAACCTAAGGTGTTTGCTTTTCAAAAAAAATATTTTTACGAAAATGATCTTAGATTTCAAAAATGAAATATGCAATAAGTGTTTTCAAAGATCTAAATGCCATAAGAATTTTCTCCAACAAAGATTTGTGTTGGAATTGGTGTATTCCCAAGAGGATGGTGAATTGAAAATTTAAAAACTTTTGCCTAGGTTTAACCATATAACAATAGTATTTCACAACCTATGGTCTTTCTATGCAATCCCAATCACATTGGTAATTAACTGAGCAAATATTTAAACAATTAAAGAAATCTCAGTATTTCCCAAGCATTCAAAGAAATTGAAATATAAACAAATAAATATGAAAAATTAAATAGTGCAAGGAAAGAGAATGACACGGGATATGTTACTGGGTTCGGCCAACTGTGCCTATGTTCCCGCCTCAAGCCCACAAGTAAGAGGATTCCACTATAGCTCGCTTAACGGGTGGAGCAGCACCTAATACAACACCTTACCAGGATGGTGCACCTAGTTCTCTTAACCGGATCTGAACTAGTACGGTGCTTTACTAACCGAGTCTGAGTAAGTCTAGGACTATTCATAGGGCTAATCTCCCTCCTCCGACCACACATCAGGAATACAATGGATATAAAGATTTGCATATAAATAAATTTGCTTCTTACACAAGCATATATGTACCACAATACGCACAGTATAATTGATGCACTCACGTATGATAAGTATTTATGCTCAAAGTAAGATTGGTCAAGTAATATATATCAACTCTCAAAGATGTGTGTATAACTATCTAAATCACTTCCCTCACTCGAGCAGTGAGATGATGCCTTAAGTGTTGTAGCTTTCTTTGCTTTAATTTGCTCATTTTTCCTCTCATTTATTGCAAGCTCATAGGTGATGAGCGATCCAATTAGTTCATCAACAAACATCTCCTTCAGATTTCTCCCTTCTACTATTACAGTAGCTTTAGCTTCCCAAACTGGAGGTAGTCCCCTAAGTATTTTCCTGATCAACTCATAAGTAGGGTAATATTTACCAAGAGCATTTAAAGAATTCGTGATGTGTGTGAATCTAGTGTACATGGATTGAATAGATTCATCAGCCGTCATTTTAAATGTCTTATATTACTAGTAAGTATGTCTATCCTACTATCTTTTACTTCCTTAGTACCTTCATATGTAACTTTTAATTTTTTCCAAATCTCTTTAGCAGTGTTACAGGTCATCACCCTATTAAACTCATTTACATCTAGTGTACAGAATAGCAAGTTCATTGTTGTAGCATTTATTTGCACGGATTTCCAATCTTCTTCAATATACTCATCTTCAATTTTGGGTACATTTACCTTATCAACTACTTTCATAGGGACATGGTTTCCCTTGAAAATAATTTTCCACACTTTACAATCCACATTTAAAAGATATATACTCATTATTCTTTTCCAATAGGTGTAATTTACACCGCAGAAAATAGGTGGTCTAGTGGATGAGTGTCCCTCACCGAATGGGGTTGCACCAATGTGTGTCATGTGATCTTTTTACAAAAATGATGGTTAAGTCTATGTAAACCCTCTCTAATACTAAATGTTAATTCAGGTGTAATCCCAAGAGGGAGGTGAATTGGACATTTTAAAAATCTTTAAGTTTATTTTACCACTTAATCCCTATTTCAACATTTAACAAATTAATTGCATGGGCTTGAAATTAATTTAAATTATTATCTTAATAAATTTTATTTTACCCAATTAATTATCAAGTGCGTATAATATAAATCAACATACAACCATGCAAAAGCTGATGATGAACTGCAAGCGGAAATTAAAAAGATAAGGGAAAAGAGAAGGCAAACATGATTTTACGAGGTTCAGCCAATTCGGCCTACGTCATCACCTTAAGCAACCCACTCAAGGATTCCACTAAATCCTTGCTCCTTTAACCGGGATGGAGCTTCCCTTATAGTCCGCTGCTTACAAGAGGCACAACTTCTTCCTCACCCGATTTACAACCCGAACCGTGATCACAATATAAAATTTCAAATCTACAAAAATTCAATATTGCATCTAACAAATCTAGTGAGTACAATGGAAAACCTAAAACATATTCATATGATAAAACTTGAAGCTCAGTATATATGTAACGATGATATCGTTATATGAATGATATGCTTTACAAATCAATCCTTTAAATCAATATCTCCCAAATATGATTTTATAAATAAATGCTTTGGAGAAACAATAAGGTTCGATTTCAGAATACTTTAAGCAAGATTAGAAAAACAAGATCCTTTCAAAAATAATCTTTGATAATGCGTAGATATATATTCTTGCTATCAATAATCTATAACTTTGGATCTTTGAATAAATAAACAACTTTGAATATAGCAAATATTTAAACACTATGTTTGAAAAAATAATATCCCTCAATAATATGTATTTAGAGGTTCTTAGGATTTGCAATAAAATACTTCTTACACTAATCAAATAGCAACCCTTTAAATGAAAATATATTTAAAACTTTCTTCAAAATTTTAGTTTTAAACAAAAGCTTTTCTCGAGTAGTGATCTTCCACAAATATATATATAGATAATAACTCAAGATCAACTTCTCAAAATGACTATTCAATGATAAGTTTGTGAGATGAAAAAACTCTTTGAGAATAAGCAAACACTTAGTTTGATCACCAAACCTCAATACCAAATTTGTTAGCACAATAGTTGCTGGAACCTATTTTGAAAATCAATGTAGCCCAAGCTTTAATATGATGTAAAGGCTTTGAAATCGTAAACAAGAGCTTAGCAATAAGTTCAACAATGTTCAGAGATGTGTATACGTTCAAGGCTCCCAATTCTCTTACAAAAGTTTAGGCACTAGGGTTTAGAGGTTGATTATGTAGGTAATCTCGGTGTTAGAATAAGTCCTCACCGTTGGATCAATTTGATCAAGTGTATAATCTGCGTGTTCTCTTGCTAAAGATTAGATTTTTAAACTTCATGCAAGTTCAAACAACTGAAGATTTTGGTTCACAGGTCTGATGTTCCTCAAAGCACTGAAAATTATAGTCTGGACATAGGGTCAGACGACTAAACTATGGGTTCAGTATTCTGAAGTCCCAACTCAAACGACTGAACTGAAGGTTCAGACGTCTGAAGATGTTCTGCCTGTTTTGTGTTTCAAAATTAATTCTTCAGATAACTGAACTTATTCTTTAGTCTTCTGAGGAAATTCTTTAGACGTTTAAAGAAAAACTTCAGTCGTCTGAAGTTGAATTTTCAGACTTCTGAGGGAATCCTCAGTCGTCTATGCAAACCCACTTCAGAATTTTCAGTTTAGTTTTTCAAAACCATTTGAGCTTTCTTACTTTAACCTCTTATAAAACATTTTCCAGGGTTTAAAAATAAGTTCTCTAAATCCATATTTAACCCTAGAAGGTTTTCGTGAGATGCATGTGTATATATTTTAAGCTTCTAGCTATATCATACAAAATATGCACATACATCAATTCTAAATATCCATTCTCATGACGACCTTAAACTTGACGCTTGTATCTTCATTTTTCTACTCTTTTAGTTCCATAGATTGTGTCATGTTATATATATATGCTTTAATCCTTGTGGCTTCCATGACTTCATCACCTTCCGTGTATGCTAAGTAATGTTTCTGCTCCATTCTCAATGCACAGATTAAATACCAAGTGATTTGTCATTATCAAAACAGGATTGGACTCATAGAGTGAATAATCTCCTCCTTTTTTATGATGACAAATACACGAGAAAAAATATAAAATGGGTTACGCCTAACAAGGCTCCTCCTCAAATAATGCACAATCAATTATTCAGCAATATGAAATATGCTCATACACAATTGAAAATAGGCAATAATTTTGCACATATAACTCATGTACTTATGTACTTTTGCCAACTATTTTTGCTATAACCTTATATTTTTCTCCCTCTTTTGACATCAACAAAAAGGTCTATAAAAAAAAAATGTTTGGACATAATTAAATCTCAATTTAAAAAAAAAAAAAAATGCAACCTTCAGATTTCAAAAATTATACTGTGAAATATGTCTCCCTGTGTGAATTCAATTTACTTCTCCCCCTTGCTAATGTAAAAAAAGCTTTGTTGTTGAATTTAATTGCAATGTGAACATGCACAGTGTGTCAAATTTCATAGACATGGATAAGCAACAACAATCACTAAAGTTCAAAGGTTATGTGAGGATTAACATGTGTCAGTTAACATGCACTCATCATGATACGAGTTTAATACCAAATGTGAACAAATGTGATACCAAATGGGAACAAATGAGCCGAATTTGAAATTTTTAACTAACTGTGAATATTAAGTGATGTTGCTCCCCCTGAATTATGTCGTCTAATATAATTCTAGGCAACTTCTCGACTATGCATCAAGCCTAATTCACGTCTAATTTGGATAAACCTATCCTCCACAAGTGGTTTCATGAATATGTCTGCCCATTGTTCATCTGTGCATAAAAACTCAAGTGTCACATCTCCTTTTTACACATGATCACAAAGAAAATGATGTCTAATTTCTATATGTTTAGTTCGTGAATGTAATATAGGATTCTTTGAGATGTTTATTGCACTCGTATTGTTGCATCTTATAGGAATTGTGCCATAGCTTAATCCAAAATCTATCAGTTGTTGCTTCATATATAGCGTTTGAGCACAACAACTTCCTGCTGCTATATATTCTGCCTCAGCTCTAGAAAGAGCAACTAAATTCTACTTCTTGGAAAATCAAGATACTAAAGAATGTCCTAAGAAATGACATGTGTCACTCTTGCTCTTCCTATCCACTTTGCTACCAGAAAAATCAACATCTGAATAGCTGATAATCTCAAAGGATGTATACTTAGCATACCATAACCCCAGTTCAATAGTTCCTATCACATACCTAAGCATTCATTTGATAGTTAACAAATGTAATTCTTTTGGTGCAGCTTGAAATCTTGTGTGCAAACATACACTGAACATTATGTTAGGTCTGTTGGCAGTCAGATATAGTAAGCTACCGATGATTCCACGATAGAGCTTGACATCTACTGGTATACCTTGTTCATATTTGTCTAATTTCAAGAAAGAGCTCATAGGTGTCCCTAGTATTTTTCCATCTTCCATATTAAATTTTTTAGCAGATCTCTAATGTACTTCGATTGATTTATAAAAATTCCATGTTTTGCTTGTTTGATCTGAAGTCCTAGGAAGAAATTTAGTTCACCCATCATACTCATCTCAAATTCATTTTGCATAGTTCTTACAAACTCACTGCACAAGTCTTCATTTGTTTCTCCAAATATGATATCATCTACGTATACTTAAACTAGGAGCATGTCATCTTTCTTACACTTTATAAAAAGTGTTGTGTCTATCCTTCCTCTGATAAATCCATTATCCAGTAAAAAACTGCTTAGCCTTTCATACCAAACTCTAGGAGCTTGCTTTAAACCATACAAGGCTTTAGTTAGTCTATAAACATGTTTTGGATACTTATGGTTTTCAAAACCTGGGGGTTGTTCTACATATACCTTTTCACTTATGTAGCCATTTAAAAATGTGCTTTTGACATCCATTTGATATAGTTTGAAATACTTAAAAGCAGCATAGGCTAAAAACATTTGAATGACTTCCATTCTAGCTACAGGTGCAAAGGTTTCTTCAAAATATATTCCTTCTTCCTAATTATATCTCTAAGCTACTAGTCTTACCTTATTTCTATCAACTATCCCATGTTCATCTTTCTTGTTCTTATATATCCATTTTTTTTCCAATAATTGACTTATCCTCAGGTCTAGGAACTAATGTTCATACTTTATTTCTCTCAAATTAGTTTAACTCTTCTTACATGGACATCACCCAAGATTCATCCTCAATTGCTTCACTCACATTCGTGGGTTCTTCTTGAGACAAAAAGGCAAAATGACTAATCATATTCCTAAGTGAGGATTGCGTGGCTACTCCACGTAATGGTTCACCTATTATTTGATCAATGGGATGACTCTTTATGTATTTCCATTCTCTAGGTAGTTCATTAACCTCATTTTCAATTTGATTAGTTTCAATAGATGGTTCCTTAATTTCATTTCTCTTTTCTGAATCATTTTCAATAGACAGTTTTCAAATTTCTTATTTATCTCAATTTCATCTTCTTCGATCCTTTTAGAGAAGGGATTTGACTCATCGAATACTACATGAATGGATTCTATAATGGTTAATGTTTATTTATTATATACTTTGTAGGCTTTACTATCTAAGGCATATCCTAGAAGGATACCTTCATCTGATTTCATATCAAACTTTCCTAAATGTTCATTGTCTCTAACCACAAAACATTTACAGCCAAAGACATGAAAAAATGATATGTTTGGTCTATGACCATTCCATAATTCATAAGGAGTCTTATTTAGAGATGGTCTAATCAAAACTTTATTTAGAACATAGCAGGCGGTATTTACTACCTCAGCCCAGAAATATTTAGGTAGTTTATGTTCGTTAAGCATAGTTCTAGCCATTTCTTGTATAGATCTATTCTTTCTTTCTACTACACCACTCAGCTGTGGTGCTCTAAGAGCCGAAAAATTATGAGCTATTCCTAATGAATTGTAGTAGTCTTTCATGCCTTGATTTTTAAATTTTATACCCCTATCACTTCGGATTTTAGTGACAGTATATCCCTTTTCATTTTGAATTTTCTTATAGAGATTTATGAATTGTTCACATACTTCATCTTTGTGACCTAAAAATAGTACCCATGTAGATCTTGAATAATCATCAACTATGACGAATGTGTATGATTTTCCTCCTAAACTCTGAGTTAGGTTTGAACCAAATAAATCTAAGTGTAGCCTTTGAAGTGGCCTAGTAGTAGAGATTACTTTCTTCTTCGTAAAGCTAGCTCTTGCTTGTTTTCCTAGTTGACATGCATCACAGATTTTATCTTTCACTAATTTAGTCTTAGGCAATCCCTTAACTAATTCTCCCTTAACAAGTTTAGATATTAAGTCCATGTTTGCATGTCTTAGTCTCCTAAGACAAATCCAACTAATCTCATTTATAGCAGAAAAACAAGTAATATGTTGAGAAGCAAGATTGTCAAAGCTAGTGGTGTAGACATTTTCATGACGATCAGCAGTAAACAATATTTTGTTTTCAGATTTATTCTCTACAGTGCATTTGTCATGTTCAAATGAGACTTTATAACTGTTATCACATAGTTGACTTATACTCAATAAGTTATGTTTCAATCCATCAACTAATAACACGTTATCAATGACAAGTAAAGGTTTCTTGCCAACCTTACCAACTCCAATGATTTTACCTTTAGAGTTATCCCCAAATGTAACGAATCCTTCATCTTTGGATATGATAGATGCGAATTTAGCTTTATCTCCTATCATATGTCGCGAGCATCCGCTATCCATATACCACTTGTCCTTTGAGGAGGACAATCTCAAGCACATCTGCAGGACATAATCAAATAACTACTTTTGGTACCCAGAATTTCTTGGGTCCATGGGGGTTAGTACTAGATTCTCCTTTGACTTTCCAAACTTTCTTAATTTTGACATCTTTATTTTTGAAATGATAGTCAAATTTTATGTGACCCAACCTCTTACATTTAAAACATGTAATATTTCTATGATAGTCTTTACTTGGAACATACGATTTTGACTCTCTTACAAAATATCCCATGTAGAGATGTCTCTATTTTAGATTCTCCTTCCCATTAAAACCAAGACCTTCCTTCTCTAGGGAATTTCTTTGAGCTCATACAAGTTTTTCAAAATTATTTTGACCTTCAGTAAATTTACAAATAATCTTAGATTTATCTTTCAAATTCTTTTCTAACTCCTCAATTTTCAAATCCTTGTCTTTCATAAGAGATGCATGAGATTCATTTTGACTTTCAACTAACTTTGAAAATTCTTTCAATTTTAATTTCAAACCAGAATTTTTCTTATTTATTTTCTCAAGCATTTTAAGGGTGTATAGATATTCCTAATGCAATTTATCATAAGAAAGCATGCTATTTTCATTTTCTGAATCACTTGAATAGTAAGATGAAGCAGAACAAGAAGATTGTACCTCATGGTCATTGTGAGCCATGAGATATAGATTCGCAATCTCGTTATCACTGGATTCACAATCTGAACTAGTGGTATTGTGAGTGTCCCAGCCCACCCTTAGAGCCTTCTTCTTCTTCTTCTTCTTCTTAGACACTTTCTTCAGCTAGGGACAACCTAGCTTGATATGTCCAAATTCTCTATAGTTATAACACATGGGAGGATCATCATTTTACATCCTTTTGCTTGACTCTCCCTTTTCTATTTTTGAGCCCTTGAATTTTCTGATGTATTTCTTGTTCTTTCTCATGAACTCTCCAAATTTCTTAGTGATAAGTGTCATATTTTAATCTGATTTTGAATCACTTCCCTCACTAGAGCAATGAGATGATGCCTTAAGTTTTGTAGATTTCTTTACTTTAATTTGCTCATTCTTCCTCTCATTTATTGCAAGCTCATAGGTGATGAGCGATCTAATTAGTTCATCAACAGACATCTCCTTCAGATTTCTCCTTTTTACTATTCCAGTAGTTTTAGCTTCCCAAACTGGAGGTAGTCCCCTAAGTATTTTCCTGATCAACTCATAAGTAGGGTGATATTTACCAAGAGCATTTAAAGAATTCGTGATGTGTGTGAATCTAGTGTACATGGATTGAATAGATTCATCAACAGTCATTTTAAATGCCTCATATTCACTAGTAAGCATGTCTATCCTACTATCTTTTACTTCCTTAGTACCTTCATATGTAACTTCTAATTTTTCCCAAATCTCTTTAGCAGTGTTACAAGTCATCACCCTATTAAACTTATTTACATCTAGTGCACAGAATAGTAAGTTCATTGTTGTAGCATTTATTTGCACTGATTTCCAATCTTCTTAAGTATACTCATCTTCAGTTTTGGGTACATTTACCTTATCAACTAGTTTCATAGGGACATGGTTTCCCTTGGAAATAATTTTTCATACTTTACAATCTACATTTAAAAGATATATATTCATTCTTCTTTTCCAATAGGTGTAATTTACACCACAGAAAATAGGTGGTCTAGTTGACGAGTGTCTCTCACTGAATGGGGTTACACCGATATGTATCATGTAATCTTTTTATAAAAATGACGGTTAAGTCTATGTAAACCCTCTCTGATACCAAATGTTAATTCAAGTGTAATCCCAAGAGGGGAGTGAATTAGGTATTTCAAAAAATTTTTAAGTTTATTTTACCACTTAATATCTATTTGAGAGAGTTTTGGCTTAATGATCTTACTAATCAACCCCTAATTGAACAAATGAGGAGATATATATAGGCAAGGGGAAAATTATGACCGTTGGGGATACATAGGGTATTATTAAATTTGTTTTAAAAGTGATTAGAAAAATTAACCTTCTTTAACCACTTTTACCTTGGTTAAAAAATAAAACAACCTGAGATTTTCAGGTGCCTGAACTAGAATTCAGTCGCCCGAACAGACACAACAGGAAAAGTGATTTTTGAGGTTTGAGTGCCTGAATTTTGGTTCGGTTTGCTGAACAGATGCGATTCTCCAAAAGACTGCGATTCGGTCGCCCACTCTAAAGTTTGGTATGCCAAACTTGAACTTTCGGTCGCCTGAGGCATATTTGAACGTGGGAGTTCAAGCTGCTGAGTTGTTGGGAAAAGTCAAAATGGTGGTTCGGTCACCCAAGGATGCTACGGTCATTTTAGGTTCGGTCACCCGAAAGCCAAGTCAACTTTCTGGCTAGTCAAAGGTTCGGTCACCCGAAACCTCATTCATTTAGCCTTTTATGTCCTATTTCAATTCAATTGCTTTCCCTAATAATATATGTGATATTAGGGACTATCTTACGTGTAAGTGCAAGGACGTAAGGTCTTTCTAAGGTCTTTGAGTTAGTCCCAAAAATTAGGCATCAATCGATCGAAGGGTGAACCCTAAGGTCACTCTATGATCTTGATCTTATAAGTCCCTACATGCATGATGCACATCAATTATTACAGACCATTTCATATATTACTATTACAGACCCAAATAAAGCATAATGTAAATTACAATAAAAATGAATATTCAGGGTCTTTAGTCTTCAAGTCTTCACATGCCCCCATATGATTTCGCCAATATGAACCTGCAAATAACTTGAGAGACATTAAATACCTTGTATTTGTCATTATCAAAAACAAGATAGGACTCAAAAGGTCAACAATCTCTCTCTTTTTTTATGATGACAAATACAAGTGCAAAAATGGGTAATAGCCAAATAAAGCTCTCCCTAAGAGTATGCATACCAATGTTTGCAAGTGTATTTATTTCTCCCCTTTTTGGCATCAGCAAAGAGGGTATGTAAAAAATATAACTGTTTTTGAAAACTATAGCAATCAAGCACACAAACAATATAACTGGTTATTCAAATTTAAAATGACATAACAAACATGATTAGACCAGAATTATTCAAAAACCATAGCAATTTAAAGCATATCATAAGACCCCGTAAAAGATTTGATCTAAAAACATACGGCATATGATAGCAAATAGAAGGTTTGACCATAAAAACAGCCCAACAAGTTCACATGCATTTTTATATGAAATTACCGAACTAGTTATGCAATTTAAAGATATATATATATATATATATATATATATATATATATAATAATATAAACCCCCCTTATAATGTTTGCAAAATGGTACTAGGGGGTACTTGCTGAAAAGGAAATTTTAATTTGAAGCAAGCAATTACAAATTTTTTGGTTTGTTAATAAAGCACATACTAAAATATAACCAAAAAAGTACAATCACACTGATCCTAAAAATTTATCAGTCACATGTAAGATCATATGGCAGCACAACGAACATGTCATAGGTGTTCCAACACAAATCTAAACTAAAAAGTTTGTGAGCATAATATGATAGGAATTTTAATTTTTGGATGCTCCACGTATCAATTTGAGTTCAGACTTAGATGTAATAAGCTGCTTATACCAGTTAAAGACCATTTTCAATATGCTTAGTAGTATAAGCCGTTCATTTTAAAACCTTTAAACCAACCATACTAATGATTTATCAACTATGTTCTAATTAGTATGGTAGTCCCTATAGGCAACAAATGCATCAGAGAATATATATTAAGGCATTCTATAATACTTATTACCAAGAGCAATCCATATCTCAATCATAGAACCATGAAAGCTTGACATTTTGCTCAGGGTTTCCAGAAGAGCCTCAATATTTCAAAAAGTAAAGCATGATGCATATGAAGCCATTAAGCTCTTTTCTCTAGGGATGGAGTTTAGTTCTCCTAATCATTTTCGATGATTATACAAGGATGAAATTTAATTTTTTCAATTAGTTTTCACTCATCCTTATAAAAATATTTTAACATTTATTCTATCATAATCATCTTTGTACAAGGTTTTACTTTAGAAAAAATCTACCGAAATTTCGGCAGCATTCTGTTTGTAAATTGGACATTTTCCCATAAAACCTATACCTGATAGGTTGTTCTCAATAGATAGATCATATAACGCACGCAACAACCTATAATTTCTACCAACATGCAACTCACATCAACTGCATCCGCCATGCAGGAGGCATTCAACACAGGCATGCAATCAGGTAGTAATCAACAAATCACAATATATAATCTATCCATTAAAGAATATAAATAGCAGAGAACAATGGATAGTATTGAGTTCAATGTAGTATTGTTATTCATTTAGGCATATGGACATGAATGTTATGAGATGATGAGAGCATTTAATTTAAAAAATTATGAAGATGATGCTCCCCCTGAGTTATGTATATATTCAACTTATGCCTTTTTCTAATTTTCAAATCCTTAGTCAAGTGATTTTAAGATTTTCAATGATTTAGGCTTGGCAATGAATGCTTTAGGCTTACCAGACCAAAAAGTCACAATGAATGTTTCTTTAAATGAACTAAGCCTACATTGTCACCTTTCTTATGAATCTCAATATGTGTGAGAGGCCTAAGTTCAAATAGCATTCAATATAAAAATGCACATGTATAGGTCTACTTGAATTTTATGCATTCAACTAGATTGAGATCTAGTGCAATCATATTAGCCATTTCACTTAATTCACGAGGATGAAGCTCTAAATAATTTTATATAAAGTTTGAGAGCTTATGAAAGGAATTCAAATACTCTTAAGAATTAAAATTTATTAAGTTCATGGGAGTATTTTGGATAAGCAGGACAATATACAAAATCTTTTCATGCATATAATTATGCCCAAACTTGGGCAAAGAGCATCTAGGAGAGTATGAATTTTTCTGAATACAACTCTTTGGACAATGGACTATATCCTTTAGATATGATTATAATTATGAGCAAGGATACGAGCCAAGGAATGGGAGAAACCTTACCGAATATGATCGTGGTTTGGTAAGGAGTCTTATGGATGGAATGGAGAACCAAGATTAGAGGATTTTTATATTTTAAGCTCAAAAGGGGAATATTTTGATTTTCGAATCTCCTAGTGGATGCCTTTAATTTTGATTATGAAAAATATTTCTTTTAATAAGCACCAGAAATATTTGGGATTTATGATCGTCTGTGCTTATACCTAAAGTGATGTCTAAGTTTTGATCTAGACCTTTATGTTTAAAGATAATCTTAGGGATAAAGGATACATAGTGAGATGAATCCCTAAACCTCAACTTTGTGAAATGGACAAAGTAAGTTTAACTTAAGATGTTTATATTAAAGCATGAGTTAAGCATTAGGAAATATATACCAGGCGTAATTGCCCTGTCCATTTGGAAGTGAATGTGTATACTAAGCTTTTACATTTTGAACCTAGACCACCTCCCAAGCCTATTGACATTGCTAACCCCTAAATCTAATCCTAGGGTCTAAGGGAAAATTTAACTAATTTGATAATTTTAATTTTGAATCCATTTTTCCTTAGGCCCTATGGGGTTTGGTTTGCTGATTATCCATTTCATTTCTTTTTCTAAGCCTCCAGTACTTCTGGATGAGCAAGTAAATCGAATGTGCCCTTTTCTTTTGCAGTGTAAGCAGATTTTGTAAATACTTGAAAGATTATGCTACTTAATCTATTTTTGCTCAATGAGACCTGGCAATGAGATTTGTAAGATGAACCATTTTCAAAAGATTTATCTCTTTCAGATCCTAAGGGTTTATTTGAACTATACTTCCCATCTTAGGATTTGAAAATCATTTCATGATTATCTTAAATCTTTCTTTCTAAACAGATGTTTTTCAATACTTTCACTCTTTTTCTTATGTAAGGTGGCATGATAATCTTTTAGAGTTTCCAATTGCATAGCCAACCTTTCATTTTTCTTTTTCAAGATCGTTTTCTATTTAGACACTCTATCTAGAAGCTTATGCATTTTACGTAAAACATTTTCTAGTTTATCATTCAAAAGCATGCTTCCATCATCAAATTCAACACATGATTCATTACAAAATTTAACACAATCATTACATGAATCATTGCATATGGCATTTATAGTATTATTACAAGATTCAACAAATGATTCAACACATTATACAATACGACATTCAGCAAAAGAATCATCAGTATATGCATTACCATCAAAGCAATCATTAGAGGTAACTGATGATTCAACATATGATATATCACAAGCTTTAGTATAAGAATCATCACATGCATTATTGCACGAATTAGTAAATAGGGCAGGATAAGAATCATATACCTCGCTATCGGTTAATGCAATTTCCCTATTATTCACCACTTCCTGAGTGGTGGTCTCATTCTCCTAGGATTTTCCATATTTTCTTTCGAGTTCATCCCATATTTCCTTTGCGCTCATGCAAGCTATGATCTCGTGAAAAATGTTAGATTCTAAAGCACAATATAAAACCTCCATGGCATACGAATTTGCATGCATTTCATTGTTATCATTTTCAACTACAGTCATGTAAATTCCTTTATCAATCACATGCTAGACCCTCCAATCCAGAGATTTTAAAATACGCTCATTCTTATTTTCCAATGGGTGTAATTAACACCATAAAATAAAGGAGGGCTAGAAGGTGGTTGTCCCTTGCCGAATAGGGATACACCAATGTGAGCCATTGCGATCTTTTCCAAAAACGTTTAAGTCCAGTGCAACGAGACTCTGATACCAATTGTTAGCTTTGGTGTATTCCCAAGAGTGGGGTGAATTGGGTATTTAAAATTTTGTCCTACCTTGGTTTATCCAAATCAAAAATATTACGCAACCTAAGGTCTATTTATGGAGACCAAAAGAATTATATAAATTAAATAATAAAAGGAAGGAGAGAAAAGGAATTTTAAAAGGGATTCAGTAGGGTCTCGTCGATGAGTGCAGAGTGCTTGTCGATGAGCAGGCCTCTTGGGCTCATCGACGAGGATGCGTGTCTCGTCGACGATACATTACCGAGAGGGCTGATTTCAGGACCTGAAACTTGTTGATAAGGAATAAGTGTTCGTCAACAAACTCCCTTCATGGACTCGTCAACAAAGTGGTGTCTCATCGATGAATCTGTGTTTTATAAATATCCTAAGCTCGGGGTTTCAGCAAAATTTTATGCAGCAATGTTTTTCTCTCTCTATAAAATGTCTTCCCCTCCTTCTCTTAAAGTTTTTGGCTTCTTCCTTCGCCGGTTCGACGATCGGAAGCCGCCATGCTACTCCTGGGAAGATTCTATTCAAATCTGCTGAAGTAATTCGTTGGTTAGGCCAACTTGGGTACCATCCCAAAATCTGGCTAAGTTGGTTATTTTAGGCTTTATAAGTTATTTGGTATTTCTAGACTAAGGAAAATGCTATAGATAGTATAATACTGAAGTTTTGTTGAAAAAAATGCAATTTCAGGGTGTTGAGCTGGGGAACACAGGGGTGTAAATTTGGAATATTTTGTGAGCTTCTCAGTAAGTCAGGTAAGGGGATAAATTAAATCAGTATTTTTCATGAATTATTATGAATTCAACAACATTTATTTTCAAGAAAATATGTATGATATAGAATTATGTTTGGGAATACTGTTATTATACAGGGAAATGATTTTAACACATTTAATATGGAAATATGATTTCAGAATGAATTATGAGATTATAAGGCTATGTACATTTGTGTGGCATGAGTATAATATTTTCATGAAAATTATGCTATATTGAAATTTTATGAGTTTTCCAAGATGTTACAGTAGTTTTCAGGGAAACTCTAAAAACATCACAGGAACTATGGTTTTAAAATTATGTTGAAAAGTGCAAGAAATTATGTTTATTACGTTATGAATTATGTCGGTGTAAATGCCGTGATTTTTACATTATGAATTACGCCGGCGTTGAAGCCGTGACTGTGTATGATATGTAAGAAATCATAAAATATGTTTATGTCAAATATTACTCTGAATTATGAAACAACTACGTTTTATTATGGAATGTATTATATGTTATCAGAACCCAGATAGTTTAGTTCAGTTTTATGAAGCACGGTACCGTAGCTATATGTTCACAATTATGAATATGTTAGTGCTACCACACATCTTATGTAGAGTGTCAGAGATGGCGGTCGATGTGACTTTATGGGAGTGTCGTAGTTCCCTTGGTAGTCCGGCCCACGTGGAACAGGCCCATCGTACTTACACACCTATGTTTGACTTAGCATGGTCGGCCGGCTATTGTTAGGTCCCTCCTTCGGTCCACAAAACCCTGTCATGTGGGGGGTAAGACATGCCAATAGCTAACTAACTATCTATCTTGGGTAATAATTCAAGTATGACATGGTTATATAAGATGATTTTGCAGTACAGAAATTTAGTATGTTAAGTTATGTTATGATAAATCATGTTTTATTCATATATGATACAACTGTTTATACCAGTTATAAATTATGTACTATTTATATGTATATCACGAAAAATACTCATGTTGTCACACACTGATATTAGTTTATCTCCCTTACTAAGAGGTGTCTCACCCTAATCATACAAACATTTCAGGAAATCCAAGTAGAAGGGTGGATAAAGCTCCGCAACGGTAGGAGTTGGTCAAACTACCCTGTCAGGAGGGTAAGTAGGTGAGATAGGGTCAAATGGGTCTCTGTGATTATGACCCTAGGATACTTTTTGGGTCTTTTTGTGGATGACTATATATATATATATATGATATTTTCAATATAACTCTGGTATGATTTCTAATGTTTTATGGCATGTATATAATTTTATGTTTCCCTCTACTTAGGGATCAGAGTTATATGACAGATATTTCTGTGGTACCCATGGGTCCAGGTTGATCACGACTATGACAGTTTAGCAGGATTATTATGTATGTTATTATGTGGAAAGGGGAAAATATAATATATGGAAAAATAGGCAAGTGATTGCACTATTTATGCAAATATAAACCCAATAAAAACATGTACAACATATAATGAATCAAGCATACAACATACATGTGTTGAAAATAAAAGTGTGAAAAATAAATTGTGGAGATATAAAGTACACACACGATATGTTATCGGGGTTCAACCAACTGTGCCTACGTCCCTGCCTTAGCTTACCAGCACAAGGATTCCACTAATGCTCACTTAATAGGTGGAGTGACACCGGTTACAACCAGGTCAATTAACGGGGTTGATCTTAACCTACAACCGCACCTTACCAGGATGGTGCACCTAACTTTCCTAACCGGGTCTAAGCCAATCCGAGACTATTCAACATGGCTAGTCTCCCTCTTCAGTCCCACGCCTGTAATACAACAAATTCACACTATAATTTGTGTACAAGTAAAATGTTTCTTACACTAAGCAGATATGTACCATTACAATCATTCAATGCACATCAATAATATAGGATCTATAAGCTCAGCGATGTAAATGTGTGCAATCAACACTCAGTCTAATGATTATTCTCAAGCAAGCACTACAGTGTTTAAATACGCTTTTCTTTGAAACAAAGTATGAAAAATCTCAATATCAATTTAGGGTTTCAAAGATGCTAGCAAGATTATTCAAACAAGCTCAAAATGTTTTCTCAATATAATAAGCACAAGAGATGTTTGAATGCAAGCTTATAAAAAATATTTTGCACAAAAAAAAATATTGGATAAGAAGTCTTGCAATATCAATGCAAAGACCCTCAAGCCACTGAGTTTTCCCCACACGAGATTTATTAGATTAAATTAGTGGGAAAACTCTTGCTTAACTCTCAATATCAACAATGATCAACAAACAATACAAATGAGAGTATTAAGCAAAGTGGAATGATGTACAAGCACTCTCACTACACTTGGTTAATCAAAAAAATCAAAGTTTTAGAGTGTATGGAAGTAGTACGAGCAAAATGGGTTTAAAATATTTGAGAGAGTTTTGGCTTAATGATCTTGCTAATCAACCCCTAAAAAATCAAAGTCTTATGATCGTTGGGGATACATAGGGTATTATTAAATTTTTTTTAAAAGTGATTAGAAAAATTAACCCTGTTTAATCACTTTTACCTCGATTAAAAAATAAAACTACCTGAGAGTTTCGAGTTCCTGAACTAGAATTCAACCGCCCGAACAGACACAACAGGAAAAGTGATTTTTGAGTTTCGATTGCCAAAATTTTGGTTCGGTTTGCTAAACCGAGGTGATTCTCTAAAAGACCACGATTCGGTTGCCCAGTCTAAAGTTTCATATGCCGAACATGAACTTTTGGTCGCCCGAGGCATATTTGAACGTGGGAGTTCGAGCTACCGAGTTGTTGGGAAAAGTCAAAATGGTGGTTCGATCACCCGAGGATGCTACGATCGTTTTAGGTTCGGTTGCCTGAAGCTAAGTCAACTTTCTGACTAGTCAAAGATTTGGTGGCCTAAGGTGTTTTGAACACCATAGTTTGGTCGCCCAAAACCTCATTTATTTAGCCTTTTATGTCCTATTTCAATTCAATTGCTTCCCTTGATAGTATATGTGATATTAGGGACTATCTTACATGTAAGTGCAAGGATGTAAGGTCTTTCTAAAGTCTTTGAGTTAGTCCAAAAAACCTAGCGTCGATCGACCGAAGGGTGAACCCTAAGGTCACTCTATGGTCTTAAGCTTATAAGTCCCTACATGTATGAGGCACATCAATTATTACAGACCATTTCCTATATTACTATTACAGACCTGAATAAAACATAATATAAATTACAATAAAAATGAATATTAAAGGTCATTAGTCTTCAAGTCTTCACATGCCACCATATGATTTTGTCAATATGAACTTGCACATAAACTTGACAGACAATAAATACCTTATATTTTTCATTATAAAAAATGAGATAGGATTCAAAAAGTCAACACCATTTTACTGAGGTGTCCGGCGAATAGTGAAACGTACAAAACTCTATGAACTAGAATCAGCATACTCGATCCAATTGTCTGACATGAGGCATTTAATTCTCCTCTCAATCTGCTTATCCACTTCAGCTTTCCAACCTTAAACCTAGCAAACGTATTTGACTTGTACTACATGAAGTATACCTAGACCTTCCGTGAGTAATAGACAACAAAACTCACAAAATAAACATGTCCTCCCCATGATGCTACTCTCACTGGTTCCCAAACATTAGAATGTATATAGTCAAGAATACATTCCATCTTATGTATAGTAGATTTGAACTGCACGTTGCTTTGCTTCCTGAGAACACAAAACTTGCAAAATTTTAGCTTGCATGTTTTCATACCCTTCAAGAGCTTTCTTTTATGAAGTTCTTTCATACCATACTCAACCATATGCCCAAGCCACATATGCCACAAAACGGTTTCATCAAATTCAGAATCTACGGTTGTAACTTCACCTACAACGGTAGTGCCTAGCAGTGAATGAATGTTTCCATCTAACTTTTGCCCTTTCATCACCATTAGATTACCTTTGCACACCTTCATAACTCCACTTTCGGACTTGTAACTAAATCCATTATGGTCCAAAGTGCCTAATGAAATTAGACTTTTCAGTAGGTCTGGAATGTGTCTTACATCACATGGAGTTCTTATAGCACCATCAAACATTTTGATTTTAACATTTCCTATTCCAATGATTTTACATGATACATCATTGTCCATACGTACTGAACCTAAATTAACCAACCTGTAAGTGTTGAAACACTCTTAATTTGGAGTCGTATGGTAAGAACACGTCGAGTCTAGGATCCAAAAGTTCGTGACGCGATCCGATCCCGAAGAAACTGAAAGTATGTCACAATCACTGCATTCTAATTTTCCTTCTTCAACTACATATGCTGATTTTGAAGTGCCTTCTTACTTTTCAACATTTCATTTCTTCTAATCCGGACACTTTAGTTTTATGTGCCCCTTTTTACTCTACTTAAAACACCGGATTTCCTTTTTTTTTTTTTCTTTTGAACTGAGATCAGGATTTATTTTGACTCATTCATTTATGATTTTTTGTCTCCCACATTCATGGTTACCCTTCACTACAAGCCCTTAACCGTGTGAAATTTCATCACAGACTTTTATTCTTTGATGAAATCCCAACAACGCACTTGTTACCTCTTCTAAATTCAGGGTCTCTTTACCCCAAGTAAGAGTCCTAACCAAGTTCTCATACGTGCGAGACGCCGGCAAGGAATTCAGTAGCATCAGCACCTTATCATTTTCATTGAATTTCACATCAACCCGCATTAAATCACTTCTGATTTGATTGAATATGTTGATGTGTTGGTCCAAATCCGAACCCTCCACCATATAAATCCAATAAAGTCCTTGCTTAAGAAAGAGTTTATTCGTAAGATATTTAGACATGTACCGGCTTTTAAGCTTTTGTCATACTGTCGCAGGAGAATCGCCTTCCATGGCGTGATATAGCACGTCATCCACCAGACATAAACTGATAGTAGACAACGTCTTTGCCTCCAATTCCTTTCAATTTGCTTCATCTATGCCTTTTGGTTGAACACAATACAAGGCTTTCACCATCCCTTACTGCACAAGCAAATCTTTCACCTTTCTCTACCATAAACTAAAGTTCCTGATTCCATCAAATTTGACAACATCAAATTTTGCAGATGGAGTACCCGAAGCCATAACAAGAATTGCTCTGATACCAATTTATTGTATATAGAATCGTAACTGCACAGCAAAATATCAATGCAGCAAATAATGAAAACCAAATACAGAACACACCTGAGCAGTTTATATGAAAGCATATAAAATCGGCACAAGAAATTAAGTGGTTTGTCAATGCTTACATCCACGGGAGCAATCGACAAAGTACTTTTATTATCTTGGTGTTAAGAGACACTTTTACAATGATCTTCTTACTTCTTTCAATACAAATACACCCAGAATAATGTACATATAAAGTTCCCCGAAGGTTTCCCTCCAAACCCCAACCAACTTAACGTCCATTATTGTTCAAAATTCAAAAATCTGCGCTGGGTTCTTGAGCCAAACCGTCGACAAATTGGACCAAACCGTTGATGGTTTTAGACAGTACGCAAATTGTTTGAATTTTAATACAAAAATCGTCGATGGTTTCTCTGCTGCTCAACACTTGTGATTTTCCACTATGTCTTCTTCATTGTACATGTATCCCATCAAATATATGATCCACATAACACAACAATACGTCATATATCTTGTGCCCCGGGGCTTGCACTTGATTGTGTTTATTAGTAGGCCTGGCAAAACGGGCAGGTGGGCTGAGTTTGGGCGGGTCACTAACGGGCCGGGTCATAAACGGGCCGAGTCATTAACGGGTCGATATTAAACAAATCACACACATGCCAATCCTAACCCGCCCATTTAATAAACGGGCGGGTAACGGGTCACCCGTTTAAAAAATATGATTTTTTTATTTTAAAATTTTTAAAAATTTCATATAAAATGACATTTTTTTTTTTAAAAAACTGCATTTTATTTATTAATTTCTAAATAAAAAAAACATAAAATGTAAAAAAAAATACATCCCTTTAATGAATACAATTTTTAAAAAATGTAAAATTAAAAAAAACACACACACACACCACGGCTCCACCGGACCACCTCTGGTCAGCTGCCGACTGGTCCTCTGTGCGCATTTGTGGATCGTTCGAAGGAGACGATGACTGGTAGCCTGGCAGATCTGGCACGTAGCAGCACACCAGTCACCAGAGGAGAGGAAAGACTGCCGGAGGGAGAGGAGAATCTGAGAGACAGAGAGAGTGAGAGCTGAGAGTTGAGAGCCGAGAGCCTCTCTCAGAGACGATCCAGACGGCCAGACAAGGAGGCTGGAGACTGGAGTCAACTGTGGTCCGTGGAGAGGCGCGGCGCGGGTTAGGGTTAGGGGTTTCTTTTTTTCAAGTGTGTGTGATTGTGTTGGTGATGACCGAAGAGTGATTCAGTGAACCGTGACTCACTAACTCTGTGCGACACTGAGGCGTGAGTCGCGTGAAGGGCCGAAGGCATAGCCGCATAGCGAATTAGCGGGTCACCCACCGGGTGACCCGCCCAGACCCACTTAACCCGTTTATAAACGGGTTGATCCGTAACCCGCCCAATTATTAAATGGGTTAATATTCTTAAACCCGAACCCGTTTTAAACGGGCGGGTCCGGATGACCCGACGGGTTATGACCCATTTTGCCAGGCCTATTTATTAGCATAGATTTTAGATTTTGAACTTGAGTTTGAATTTTGGGTTTTAAATTTAAATATAAATTTAATTTAAACTTTGAATTTAAATATGTATAAAATTTGATGAAATACAATATAATTTGCGCTCCATTCCATCCAAACTTACAAAATAACTTACAAGAAAGTCAAATTCAATATACGAATTTCAAGTTGGTAAACACAGGATCAAAAGTTGTTTTTTTTTTTTTTTTTGAGAAGGATGGTGGTCCCTAAAAATGGTTGTGTTAGTGCGTATATTCAAGTTTTTCTTTTTTTCCATTAATTGATGGGATATATAAGGTAGCGGAAGAAAAAAAGAAATATAAGACACATGAGACATGCCTGCTTGTCTTGCCAAGCAGTGTTGCAGATGTAGGCGTGCAGTGGTTGGTATTCTTATTAAATGAGGGAGCCAGTTACCTGTCAATTTCTGCACTTCTAGGTGTAAGCAATTTCACCAGTAATTAACTTCTGTCATATTGAAGGAAGTCTTCATGTTTCCATGCGCAACCAAGAATTTGCAGCATCCAGCAAAATGATAATGTAAGCTAGAAAACAAAAACGTTGGTTAATGCAGTAACATAATTATGAGAATTGGAGCTGCCCTTAATTAGTAGGAATGTTACAAGCGACTGCCTCCTTTTTTCGTTTCTTTTTTTTTTTTTAACTGTGATACCCTACCAGTGCCCAGACAATGCCCTCATCTCTTCTAAAATTAGGAGAGTTCCTCCTTTTACCGGGAATGAACTGTGGTCTTCCCAATGAGGAGATAGGAGATGAACCACCAGAATCAATAACCGGGTTCAACGATGGCCAACTCTTTTATATACCAATACACAACGGTGAATTGAAACGGGCAAAATGGGTAGGGTAAGATAAAAAACCAACCAAACAGGATGTTTCATAGATTTGAGAGGCAAACACCTTCTAAATAAGGTGAAAATGAGTGACTGGTTATGGAGTCATGTTGTCTGGTAATGGATGAGAATGGACTTGTTATATCAGCTCCCATCAAAAGTTTTGTGATGGTGTCCTATGTTAGTCTCAAGGTTTCATAAACCATATTTTGATGATAATAAACTATTTTGTTCTAATAACTTTATATTTAAGATTGTGATT